>NC_135721.1:52019852-52319852 GCF_964656455.1 Halichoerus grypus | reverse complement strand
CCCACAAGTGAGTGAGTCCAACCCATCCTGCGGTGGGCTTGACCACGAGGCTCCTGACAGCATACCAGCAGGGTCCCAGTATCGTGTCCTGCATCAAAACAAGCACCCGTTTCTCTTCACACACACACAGATGTCAACGCACACTCCAAAACTCTAAATGGCAGGCATGCGCGTGTAACTGCCACAGGACAGCCGAGTAAGTGGCGGCACTTAGAGCCCGGGCGCACGGGCTACATGGGTCAGGAAGAGGCACGGACATCCCGCCCTGCTGAGTTCCAGCTCCTTGCGTTCTAAGGGGAAAGACAGGCAATTGAGATTTCTACCAGATCCCCTGGACTCGGTGTTCGAGGAACTGTTGGGGTGAATGTATGGACCGGTTTCTGCATCATAAATGTTTATATTTTTGGCTGACTTAAAGATAAGATAGGAAAATATCTATAGCCACATCTCAATGCCTATGACTTCTTGAAATGCAAAGTCCTTAAGCCCCACACCTGCGCTGGGGTGGAGGAAGGAGATTGGGCTCCATGCATGGAGGAAAGGGGCATAAGCTTCCACCCTCTTCTAGGCCTGAGATACCTTGCATTTTAGCTGCAGAGTTTTTATCCCCGTGACTTTGCCTAGAAGTTTTTCCTGATGGCTCTCATCTGACTTTAAAAGGTCCAAATATTTTCACATTTCTTTTTCCAATCTTGATTTTCTGGACACAATCTATTCTATTACTCTGCACTGATCTCATTATTTTGGATTCCGCTCATTTGGAATGTGTTGTAATTCATTTAGAGTGGATGGAAGATGACTATTTTGCTGAGCCAAAGATGAAAGGCACGTCTAGATATTTTAAGTGAGCCCCCACGGGTGGAAAGCGAAATATTAACTACATATCATGCTTTTCAATCCTACTGCAAAATGCTCCCAAGTTTCTGCTTTACAAAGTTTTGGGCCAACTCTTAAGACTAGTTCTAATAGCTGTACTTACCTAAAGGATCTGACTTAACTCCATTGGATTCTCAAAGCGATCTGTGATCCAGGGAAGGTTGGATCCATTGGACAGCACCCATGTGAATTCTACTGTGCCCGTTAGGACTGAACAGATCTTGAATAAATGTTATCAACCAAATTCTCCTGACCGACCAAAGGTCAGTGAACTTAGGAGGTCTTTCAACGTGACCCTAGGGCTTTGGAACCACTTGCACCTTGGACCCCACTTCAGAAGCATGACACCACTCTTGCTACTTGCTCAGGAATTTTCAGGACTTTGAGGGATCCCTTCTCAAACCAGGTAGGATAATAAAAATATTTAGTAAGCTATGTAGCAGGTCCCAGCCATCAAAACAGATTACAAGCTGAAGTGCCAGAGCAAAATCCCAGAGACCTCAAGTTTCACTTACTGATCTCTAGATCTTGGGGAGATTGGGGTGGGATGCTGGCGGAGGGGCTTGGGCAGCAACTATTTACCTGCTTGTCTGGGAATATTTGGGTATTTCAGCCTACATATTACTGTTGCACGATGAATGCAAGTATCGTCTAAAATTCCTAAGCCAGAGTTCTGCAAGCTCCATGCTGTCAGCATTTGCTAACTCAGCATGAGGATAGATAGCCTGCTCTGATTACTACTCCCTTGCCTGTTACTAGAATCTGCTCTCCAGCTGCCCTCTCGTTCTCCAGCCCAGATCTCGCCCACCGTACCCAGACCTAGGCAATCGTTTGGGCTGCCTCTGCCCTCAGAGGGCTCGGAGAGCTCCTGTCCTTCTCCTCTGAGATCATCCACGCCAGCACCTCCTCTCAGATTGGAAGCTGCCTCGACAGTGACATTGCTCATCAGTCCAGATTTCAGAGCCCGCAGTTTTAGTCGGGAAAGTGTTCCCTTGCCTCTTCTGGCCCCACAACATTTAGGTTGCTACTTACCTGAGGCTTATCAGTCTGTCAAGTGTTTCTCACACAACAACACACAGGGGCCATCTCCTCCAAAGTCTGTGATTTAAATAGTCCCTTACCTCTTTCCTTCTATAACCTTCTGCATGGGCCCTTCATTCACCAATAATGAAGAATTCTCATCAATAATTAGGCTAGCAATAAAAAAAATTCAGGCCTTTGGGGCGCCTGGGTGGCTCAGTCGTTAAGCGTCTGCCTTCGGCTCAGGTCATGATCCCAGGGTCCTGGGATCGAGCCCCGCATCGGGCTCCCTGCTCTGCGGGAAGCCTGTTTCTCCCTCTAACTCTCCCCCTGCTTGTGATCCTGCTCTCACTGTGTCTCTCTCTGTCAAATAAATAAATAAAATCTTTAAAATAAAAAATAAAAAAAAAAAATTCAGGCCTTTGTCTTTCCTTCAGGATTTCTTGTGCGCACCTACTATGTGCTAGGTACTGTGCAAAAACAAAACCTGAAGAAAATGGACTAAACCAGGGACCGTGTAGACTTTGCTTTCCAGCTGGGAGAAGAGAGACAATAAAAAAATACACAGATAAAGTGTCTGTTGGGTGGTGATAAATACAGCGGAAAAAAACAAACCAAAGTAAGAGGATAAGAAATGCCAAAGGCAAGGGGTTGCTATTTCACTGTCAAGGCTGGGGAAGCCCTCACACATGGAGGTGAGGGCACCAGCCATGCAGGCCCAGGAAGGAAGGGCATTGTAGGCAGAAGGAACAGCCTATGCAAAGACTGTGAAGCGACCGCATGTTTGGGAGGCATAAGCGTCAGTGAGAAGGTCAGGATGGTTATTCACGTCAGGTGCTGGGGAGGGTTACAGAGATGAGGTCTAAGAGTAAGCAGGGGCTGGACCAATTAGGTCATGGATTGCTTTTTAATAGCCACACTATACAGATGCAACTTTGCCTTCTCCTTTCTGTCACTGACCATTCCACCTCAAGGGTTTTTCATGTTGCCACATAGTCTTCACAACCGTTAATATATTAATATATTTGCTTACTTGAAATGTGGGTCTGAAAAAGAGAACCCATGGAGTGGTCAATAATGTTTATTCTCCATAGACTACCACCGGGCTCAGGGGTACGTGGAAACTAATCGTCTGTGCCACAACACGTCTTGCCTGGATTGCAGGAAGAGGCTACTAACTGCTTCTGTCCTCACCTCCTAGCAGTTTATTCTCCACATGGCACCTAGATCCTGATATGACATCATATCGTCACTCCTTTCCTCACTCAGAGAAAAAGGCAACGTCTTACAAAAGCCCTCATGGCCCTCCTTTACCCCTCTGGGGTCCCTGCCTCTTGCTAACTCCACTCCAGCCCCAGTGGCCTCCCTGGTATTATTTAAACACTCCATGCGTGTTCTCACTTTAGGGCCTTTGCTTCACCTGCTCCTCTGCCTGAAACAACCTTTCCCCCAACCCCCACATAGTCACTCTCGCCCCCTTCAAGTCTTTGCTCAGAAGTAACCACCTCAATGAAGCCTGCCCTGAACCCCCTATTCCAAATGGCAGCTTGCCAAGCAATCTTAAACCCACTTACCTACTCTAGCATTTCTTACCACCTCCTAACATAAGATATAATTTATTAATATAGCTTGCACATGGTTTTCTGTCTGTCTTTCTCTGCCCCCCACTCCTTATTCCTTAGCAAGACCATGTGCTCCACAATGCCAAGGATCCTAGTTTTGTTCACCGATGTATCGTTAAGTGCCTAGAGCTTTACCTGGCACGTAGTAGTTGATACATAAGTCACTGAAGGAATAAATCATAGTAAACATTCAAATATTCTCTTCCTTAGATTACTTAATGTCATAAAAGCACAGATGCCATATAAAATAAATATCCATTATTAAAGTAGGCATGCATTTTCTTGAGACCCACTCTTTGTATCTAGATCAGTTTTTATATCATAGTATACCATTCATCTAAAACTTGACAAAAAATTAATTTATCATTCTAAAATCTTATTACCATATACACAAAGTGTTTATATAATGTATATAAAAAATGTGAAGATATAATAAAACTGAAATAACCGTGTATCCACCACCCAGTTTAAAAGTGGAAAAGCCTACAGTGAGGGGCCGCCTGGGTGGCTCAGTCAGTTAAGCGTCTGCCTTCGGCTCAGGTCATGATCCCAGGGTCCTGGGACGGAGCCCCACATCAGGATCCCTGCTCAGTGGGGAGTCTGCTTTTCCATCTCCCTCTAACCCTCCCCCTCCTTGTGCTCTCTCTGTCTCTCTCTCTAATGAAAAGATAAGATCTAAAAAAAAAAAAACCCACAGTGAAACCCTTCCCAATTCGTCTCCTTCTCCTCAGCAGATGTGATCACTAGGCTGAATTTTCTTGAATATTCTGCTAATCAATCCATTACATTTTTATGATTTACTACATATGAACAAATCCCTAAAAATACAAAGTTTAGTTTTGCCTCTTTTAGCTTATATATAAACTGAATCACACTGTAAGTTCTCTTGTATGACTTGATTTTTGCATTCAACAGGATGGTTTTTGATGCACATAGGTTGATGGACGTAGCTGTGGTTCATTGATTTCCACTACTGCATAGTTATGGGTTTTATAAATATATAAAGATTTTATTTGTCCATTACACTGTTGGTAGACAGTTTCTTTTCTCCCCATTCAATACAGTGCTACTACAAATAATCCTATTGGCAACATGTTTTCCCAAATGATTTTCCCAGTTCTGTTTCTCACAGGAGGAGTCCCATTGTTCCACATTCTTGCCAACAGTTGTGTTGGTTGACTTCGAGGACTCCGGTTGAGGCTTAAGGGTTCTCTCTTCTGTTGCTCTCCCCATTCATTCCTGGCATCTGCAACAGAGCATGAGCTCGTTTCCCGGACAAAAGGCATAGTTTAATTTGGGAAGCAAGCACTGGTTTAAAATATTGTGTTGGCTCCCACAACTCTATAATGAATGATTCAACCCATGTGAATCATGATATCCAGGAGCAAAAAATGTTATTGAGAGACAGGATAGGAGGCTTCTATAAATGTAGCGACATTCCAAGTTCATGAATAAGAAGACAACATAATAAAGATGTCAAGATTCCCTAAATCACTACATAGCATCGATAAAATCTCAGTCACAATCCTAACAGGACTTTTAATAGAACTTGAAAAGATAGTCCTAAAATTTAAATGTAGGAGCAAAGGGTTAAGAATAGCTAACATACTCTCGGAGAATTCTATGAGAGACTTTTTTTTTTTTAAGATTTTATTTTTATTTATTTGACAGAGAGAGAGAGACAGCAAGAGAGGGAACACAAGCAGGGAGAGTGGGAGAGGAAGAAGCAGGCTTCCCATGGAGCAGGGAGCCCGATGCGGGGCTTGATCCCAGGACCCTGGAATCATGACCTGAGCCAAAGGCAGACACTTAACAACTGAGCCACCCAGGCACCCCTCAATGACAGACTTTTCTTACCAAATATTAAAACCCATTAAAAATCAGCAATAATCAAGATGGTATTGTGTTGTTATAGAAATAGATCAAAATAGAAAAGAGTCTGGCAAAAGACTCACAAATATGAAAAAAATGATACATAATGGCTGGCATTTTGCAGGTAAGTGGGAAAAGTATCAGTGATTTGATAAATGGTGCTGGGGTCATTTATTGGAAATATTGATTGCCTCCTTCACTCTTTATGCAAAAATAAAATCTAGATGGATTAAGGCCTTGCTAGGAAAGAACAATTTTGAACCTTGTGTTGCTGCTCTAGAGCCCTGGGAAGAAGTTCTGGGAGAAGGGTACCTTTCTTCCTAAGAACTAGGACCTCATCAGTGAGCTCCAACTCTTGAAAATAACAAGAAGATAAATGGTTATCTTATCCCCCTTTGCTCAAAAAAGAAGAAAAGACAGCCCCACCTTTAGAAAAAGTATATAAATTGATACTATCCATCAAATTCCAAAGAGACAAAATATTATTACAATTATCAGCTCAAAAAAAAAAAAAAAACTTCACCAAGAATTTCTTAGAATAGTGAGTTCCCCAGTTACATTTTAAATTGAGTTTTTTCCTCCTTTCAGAAACACATTTATTCATGGAGCAAGGCAAGCTTTTGCATGTTACAGAAGATTACGTTATCTGTATCTTAAGTAACGTTTTCATAGTTCTCCGAAGCTAAAAAATCTTTTTTGGCATGTGCTTCTTAAGTAGTAAAGGCTAAAAATGAAAATGCCCACTGACATAGGAGATCCTATGAGTGGCATAGACCGTCCATCAGCATGCTCTTGGGATCACTCGAGGTGTCTGACAGCGGCGCTAAGCAACCATCCAGAGTGCGAAGACAAAGACGTAAACCCAGCCAGGGCGCTCTGCCATCACACTGAGATAAGTCAAGCCCTTTAACACCAGAGGCTGCTAAGGGTTTATTCCACACTCTCAGCAAGATAAGCTGCCATTCACGCCTCACAAGACACTCAGATCTGGAAAGCAGCTTAGAGGAAAAACTAAAGAGACGTGAATAAGTCTAATTATTTCAGGGAAGGAAACTAGTAGATTTCTGGTTGTTTGGGCTCCAGTTCCATGAGGACCCATGAAAAGCATGTCTCCTGGGCTTTCCAAACATGGTGATGTGGAACAGAGGAGAGGAATAAACCCAGGGTCCTGCACTAAGTCCCACTGCGTGTCAGCCATTTGCCCCCGTGATCGGAGCCTCATTTTGCTATGGTGGCATTTATTTCCCCATTTTACAGATGAAACTGAGGTCCAATACGATTACATGAATTCCCCTGAGGTCATAGAGATTGGAGAAACTTGGATTTAAACTCACTGCTCCCTCCAACTTGTCCAAACAGGTTGATGGTCCATATGGCTGGGCTCTGAGAAGGTGGCTAGGGCATGATGTAAAACCTTGACTGCGGTTATATGCGTAAGTCAGGTGTAGAGTGTTGGACTTCTCTGTACTAGCTGTTAATGTGGTTTCCCTGAAGGCTGAATGGACAGGTTAAGGTTTTTAGATTTCCTAGGACGGTTCCAATTTCAAATGTTCTGTCCTGTTTCCCCAGGACAAGCAAAATATGACTCCCTTTTCTTTTTTCACTAAGAAAATATGGTCCCCTTGTCTGTAGAATTCAGCGTACCTACGTTTTGCACACACATTCCCTCTTTGAGATCACCACCACGACCTTCCCTAGAGAGCTGTGAGGTCACGGCAAACACACTCATGATATTGAACTTGGAAAGTGACTAGTGTAAGATGATGGATACCTGGAAGAAAAAAAACAGACAAACATGGTTTTGTTTAAAAAGAGTCATTTCCACCAAATCAGTTTGTGAATATCAGTGTTCTAGTCTGAGAATGCATGACCATAAGGAATGTTACAAAAGTAACCCCTTGCTCCCCAGTTTCATGAGCCACAGAGGCAAATCCTAGAACTGAGACTCGTTGCCTCTCAAAGTGGGAAGGAACACCAGAGGTCAGCCTAGCTGGCCTCAGACACTCTGCAGGAAGAGAGAAGGAAGGAGAGAGAAATCACTGAGACCTCCTTATCAATGGGCAGCCACTCTTCTGAATACTTTCACTTGACAAGTTCAGAAGGTTGCATGCCAGAAGGGCTTCTTGGAGAAGGTCTTCTGTATCAGAGTGATAGCCTAAGTGTGTTGTGACAGCACTGTTGCTGGGCATCATGCATTTCCTTGTGAAATCACACAGTCTGCGTGTGACCCATCTCCATTCAATGTCATGCTCACAACAAAGAAAAAAAGAAACTTGAGGCCACGAATAATTTTTGGACGTAGGTAATGTTGGAATAGCAAATCTATTTACGGAATCAAACTTCTGGTTTCTAAAGGAAAAGAGATGATCACTTCTGCCTTAAAAGTCTTCGTTACCCCCCAAGAAAATGTCTTTTCATTATTTCCCTTCAGTGGAAAAAGGTCAGGTTACAGAGTCAAGTTCCAATCTAATCATATGATGTCATAAGACAGCAATTCTGTTTAAACAATCTTTACAAAGCAATGCGAATATATGACTGGAAAAATGACAAAGTGAATTTTAGATAAGTTCCTTCAATGAAGCATGTTCTGGTACAATTTACTTTGTGTGGAAGTCCAGGAGACCAAAGCCATTGATATGGTTGTTTGCATGCTATCCAAAATTATTATTTGAACTATGTATCAAGGCTTTGTGTTTCAGACTTGTTGGTTAATTACCTCTGGGGATTTTGTGCAGTTGGGATTGATAACAGCATCTAAAAGGAATTCTAGTGAAGGATAACAACAGAATTCTTTAAATAACCAACCAGGCAGCTAAATGGAGTTTGGCTAGATAAATAACAGAAAATTGTAGGACTTTTTAAAGGAGATTTCTGCAGTCACCTGATTCTGACACTCTTACCACACAGCAATCATCAGCTTAGCTAACATGAAACACCGGAGTAATAAAGCCAAGTGACCAAATTTGTGATAAAAAAGATTCCAAAATATGCAGACCCAAGCTGTTATTCCAGGCACAAGAATGGTCATTCTCTGTTGCATGGTTAACATACTTGTGAGTTCTATCAGCTTCCCTGAGATAAGGTTAGAATGCCTGTCTTCTTGAATACCACGGACAACTTGAGGGCAGAGGCTGTATTCCATTCATTTATCCTTGGAACCTAGTATGAAGCTTGGCACATAGTACCTGCTCAATGAAATCAATGAACAAAGGAGTGCATTTCTGATATGATGCCATTCCATACTTATCCTCTTGTGTTTTATTTTATAGTACTGTACAGAGAATTAAGCTGAAAGATGTTCAAAGGAATCTACATTTAAATTAACGATACCAACCTCCCTAAATGTCTCAATCTTCCTCAACTCTGTGGATGCATTCTAACCCCTAAAAGCACTTATATCTCTTGCCTCTTGCCATCCATCTTCTGTCCTGACCTACCACTCTCCTATAGCTACCTACTTTCTCAGGGGTCTCCTTTGAAAATATTGAGGTTCTCTTCTTGACCATTTCTTTATGGATTGAGTGTGTTAGTCATACTGGCCAGGGTTTGACTCATGAGAATTCTGGTCCTCCAAGTGGCGGATGAGACCAGAGGGTCTGGGCATCCTCTAATTAGGAGAGCACATCCTTCCCAAACCCCGACTCCCTTCCCTAGGTCTTCAAGATGAAGGTCTCTGGACCTCTTCTTGTTCTTAATGTGTTTTCTATATAGTCATTTTTCTTCTCCAATGGATTGGATTGTGATCCAAAGGGAGACAAGGAGATTGTTTCAGCCCCATAAGCTTTGAACCTGCATATAGCCAGAGAAAAGGTGTTCCTCTGCTTGGTCCAGTCCAACTCTCTGGGAGACTGCATTAGGTTTGGGGCAAAATCCTCATGGAAATAAAATGATTTTGGTTGGAGCATCCCCCTGCTCCACAAATGTTGCTCTCTGGAACTTGCGGTGGTGATATCAGGCAGCTCTCTGAGGAGTCAGGAATCTTGAGCCCCAGCCAGAGGCAACTTATCATGGCTAATAATTCATCATTCACCACCAGCACTAGAACAAATGTTTATTAAGCACCTACACTGTGTAATGCACAGTGGCATGAGGCTGGCAAGGAAAGGCACCGTGCTGGCCACACTGACAGACATACCAAGAACAATAAAAGGCTGCTATTTATTAGGTCTTTCTCTGTGCCTGACTTTGAGTCCCATGCTTTATGCCCATTCTCTCATCCAATTGTTCTCCCAACCCTATGATCAAGGTGCTATCATCATCTCCACTTTACAGATGAAGAGTCTGGTCGGAGGGCCAGGAAGAGGAAGATCTAAGATGGACACCAGCTGTGTTCAGTCGCAAAGCCCAGGCATTCCCTTCAACACTGCATCCCCCAAGAGGGGGACGCTGGATGGAGGGAGTCAGGTGGCAAAGACAGCACAGCCGGGAGAAGGAGGAGAAGTCATAGAGAACAGAACATTGTCTATGACGGAGGGAAAGAGGAAAAGAGGGAGCTGTGGCCACATGTGAGGTGGTAGAAGTTAGGGAGTTTCATCCCTCATGTCCTCCATTTCCTCTGGGAAGTGAGAGGCAATGGTGAGTAAGATGAGTGTAAGGACAGGGCAGGGGTGACGATGGTGATGATGAGAAAAATAATAACAATAATAGCGAATATGGAGTCCACCGTGTGTCTGACAATAATTTCTTTATGTGAGCGATTCTTTTTCATTCTCACAATTCCAAAAGCCAGGCACCATTTTGCATTCCAGGAAACCGAGGCTCAAAGAGATGATATACTAGACCTACTGTGGAACACGTACCAAGTGATGGAACTGGGACTTTAACCCAGACAGTCTGCCTCCAGAGCCCAAGCCACTGAAGGGAAAGTGAGAAGCTTTGTGGGGACACGTGGAAAGATGACTCCTAACTTATCTTTCACTTTAAAGATAAAAATTGGAAAAGTAGTGGTCTAAGAGGTGGCTTGGGGGTAACTTTTCTCGTAGCACACTTGAACTGAAAATGGGACAGCTAGGCCACCATGTCAAGGAGGTAGCTGAAACTGAAGCTCAAGAGAAAATTGAGTTGCAGAGTTTCCACAGGGATACCACGTCATATATGTATGATGCATTGTAGGTTCCAAAATTTTGACTTAGCGAGCTATACAATTCAACACATACATAAATCCCAACCCTTACGAACATCACTAAAACATATCATTTCCCTCCATCAAATACAGTAAAATATAATATAAATTTTAAGCAACCTCTCTAGAATCTTAACCAGTCCATACAAGCAGGACCAGAGCCATTTCCATACTTACTAAAGCCAATGCTGCTTTGAATTTCAGTCATGCTGTAAACTTCAGGAGTGAAGTGGGCCTGCAGAACCACAGGGATGACAGCAAATATTGTGGGCTGCTCTGAGACGGTGTATGTCCTCACCTCAGGGCACGAGGGCACGAGGCAGCCCTCAGGGGAAATAGCCAGTGTTCAACCCTGAGAAGTGGACGGGGCGGGGGGGGGGGGGCACTGGGAGGGAGGATGGCAAGGGCCAGAGGCCTGGAGAGAAGGCCTTCTGCGGGGAGGAGATAAAAATGGGCTCCTGCTTTATTTCCTTGACTACTTGCTCTTCTTTACTTGGTACGGAGCCAATGAGAGGTTAATTTCCCAATAGAAAGTTCTTCTTTCGGTGCTGAGTTATTGCAGATCACTCAAGTGTTGTATTAATTAAATTAATGAACACCTCAGGTAAGAATTGGTAAAACACTTTAACACGACCTTCACTTTTCTTTTTCTTCTTCTTTTTTTTTTTAACTAGTATTGCTGCCGTTTCACAGACTCTTTCCGTGTGTTCCTCCCCACCCCCTTCAGCCAGTGTCCCACAGCTCCCACCCAAGGCCACAGATCCCATGCTCTGTGCACACGTGGTACACTGCTTCCCATGCTCCCAGGAAGGAAACTTCTGCAGGACCTCACGCCCTCTGCGGCGTGCTCAGCAAGCACGTGGCTTTCGAGCCTTCTCCTCTGGCATGTCTTTACTCTTCCTCATGCTGACTGTGTGGTGGTACTCCCATGTCAGCTGTTAATTGAATCTGTAAATTTCTACTTTTTTATTCCTAGGAAATCCCTCTGAAACTGTGAAGATTTTATTTTCACCTTCGTGACTGGAAAACACAATTTAAAATGTATTGCCCAGAGTCAGACACAATTTAGCCTAGGACTTCCTGCTGTTTCCAGTGTAACCCTGTGGTCAGAAAACCTTGATCCTTGCTCTGATTAGGCAATTTTCTTAACCCCTCAAAACCTTACTTTTGTCATCAATAAATAAGGGGAAATTGTGCTGGAAATAATAAGGCTTGGTTCTAATCATTGTTATTATGAATGTAGAGATCAATTCAGCTCCACCATTTGAAACTATTCTCCCCTTTTAAGTAAAATCTTGTTTTAAGATGTAGTATCTTCTCTATCTTTTATCATGTCCTAAGTTATGGATCAAATCCTTTTGAAAACTTAGAAATTATTTTAAATGTTTAAGTGAATACACACTTAACTCTCATTTAATGAGAAGGTGTCATTCATTGCAATGGCCCATTTCGTTTATGCTGGTTAACGTAGCCCTTAGAATATTCCACACAAGAGAAGCTCAAACCCTGAAGTCTCCATTTTGTATATGAAACAGGAAAAAAGTTAGTGAGATGTGCAGTCTGCACGCCCAGGAGAAATGCGGAGTGTCTGTCAGCCTGTCCTCTCGTGGCCGTGTGGGTGTGAATGATACGACCAGAGTCAACAGAGGTAAGCTGAAGGAGTCAGTGTATGAGAAATCCACAGCCTTTACCGTATGGGCTTAGGAGTAATTTATTTGCTGTGTCCTCTCTCCCTCCTTTCTTCTTTCCTTCCTCCCTTTTCCTCTTCCTTTTTCCTTCTCTTACCTCCTTCCTTCTATCTTCCCTCCCTTCCTTCCTAAATATATGCTTTGAGTGTTTTAGGTTGTTCAACTTTTTAAAATACATATATATTAAGGAAGGAAAACTTGCCTAGTACAGTACTCCCCATCCATTTCCATGTCATTGGACTGTCACAGACACCCTGTGGAATAAGTAGGGCAGACAAAAATCATCCTCTTTCTTTTTTTTTTAATTTTTTATTGTTATGTTAGTCACCATACATTACATCATTAGTTTTTTGATATAGTGTTCCATGATTCATTGTTTGTGTATAACACCCAGTGCTCCATGCAGAACGTGCCCTCTTTAATACCCATCACCAGGCTAACCCATCCTCCCACCCCCCAAAAATCATCCTCTTTCTATAAATGGGGAAACCAAGATGCCAAAAGATGAAATGACTCTTCCCAGATAAAATCCTTGTCAAAGACCTCTTACAATGATCATGAAAGTCAGGGGTGAGGGCTCACAGTTACACGAGGTCTAAACTAAGGTGAACAAGGAACTAGGCAGGGCTGGTTTTTTTTTTCTTTTGGTAAGTAAAAAAAAAAAAACTGTGCTGGTATCAGAACAATAAATGTAGTAGGTTGGTTAATGGTTTTAATAATTTCAGACCCTTGATATAGGTTTCAGTATTCTATAGAATGTTTGCTGACAATATTTTAACAATTGGAATCAATAATTCAGGCAAAATTAGGCACAATGACATCCAATCTCCCTTATATATATGACACCTGGCTTTCCTCTATATTAATCTACAAATATTTCTCACATAATGTATCTCATGTAAGCCCAAATATAAGATAGTCCCTCTGTTTTTCCAATGAAAGATGAAAAAAAATAGACTGAAGGGAGTGGTATCTTGAATACATATCTTTTAAGAATACGATGAAATAGTCAAACCCTAACTTGTTATTTCATTTAATAATTTTAATGCACGTATGGTTAAATGTTATAGAAAATACGTTGTGAGTTTAGAATTGTTTCCATTTTCACATTTCTCAAAATTGCATTCAAACTCTCCGCAGGAATCTTCAACATCAGTGTCATCACATGGGCCATGTTGGGAGTCATTTAACACAGCTTCGAGACCACCCCATGTCCCCTGAGACCCTGCAACATCAGCCTGCCACTAGAAAACTGATGCCAAATATGAATTTGGAGAGCACTGGCTATTAGTCTTTTCAGGTTTCCTATGGTGTATGTGTATGAGCTACCTAAGTAACCACTTATTTTATTGTTTTTTAAGCAGATCTTTAAAAGGTTTCTTTTTTTTTCCTTCTAGCATTCAATGGTTGCATTTGGGAAGCACACTTCTAGGAATAATGACAAAATTTGGGTTAAATTTCTTTGCCTCTTTTTTTTTAAAGATTTATTTATTTATTTGAGAGAGCGAGAATGAGAGAGAGAGAGAGTACATGAGAGGGAGGAGGGTCAGAGGGAGAAGCAGGCTTCCCGCTGAGCAGGGAGCCCGATGCGGGACTCGATCCTGGGACTCCGGGATCATGACCTGAGCCGAAGGCAGTCGCTTAACCAACTGAGCCACCCAGGCACCCCTGCCTCTTTTTTTTAAAAATTAATTCAAATAGACTGCCCTCGATAAATACCCATCTGAGGTTGTTACACTGTCCAAGCAGTATTTCATGGGTAAAAGAAAGTGACTGAGACAGCACTGTAGCATGAGGCTTTGTAAGGGCTCAGGGTTTCGGTCGCCTTTTCAGAGCAGCTGACATTTAGACCTCTGAATCGGGATTAGTTCAGAATGGACCATGTATGGGGAAAAACGTGGATAATGACAGTCATTCCAGAGAAGGCAGAAATGAGGATCTCAGATTGGAAACTAATTTTAGTTATCCTGCACATGCTCAAGCCCCTGTCACACTCCTCTGTATCTCTCTTCTCCCTGAATGGTCCGCTCATGTAGCAGGCAGTGCCTGATAGCATTTATGGGCATCTTCGAGATGCTCTTCCCACCATGCTTTGCAAGAACTCAGCATTGCCCTTTGGTACCAATGACTTACGAGAACGACTTGTAGCATTCCATTGCCCAAAGAGCATTGATAGATGTCAGAATTCTGAAATAGCTGCAGGAGCAGTTGCCAGCACACATCTTGCGAGCAAAACTTAGAGAGTGGTGGATTACAATGTCAGAACTTCGGCAAAGTGTATTCATCACAAGATGGAGTCAAGTGGTTCACACATTGGTGTTTTATCAGTTGTTGACCGTTGTTAGTAAACGCAGAGGTATCCTACCGAGCAGATCGCCTCTGCCCAAAGACTGCCTGAATCATCGATGCAGTAGATTTTTTTTTTTTTTAAGTAGGGGCTTGAACTCACAACCCTGAGATCAAGACAGGAGCTGAGATCAAGAGTTGGACGCTTAATGGACTGAGCCACCCAGGTGCCCTGATGCAGTAGAATTCTGACTAGAATGTATTAGTCAAGATGGGACCCATTCATAGTCCACATATCTCTTCTACTGATGTTTCATACTGCTACTTAATTTCCATGAGCTTATATCTCATCCCTTAACTAGTTTATGGTTGGATCCTGGGACTGCCTAAGGCCTGTTGGAAAGAGAAGAGCTTACTATGGAAACAAGATTCTGGTCCAACAGGTTGAAGATTCTTGCAGAGATTATTCACTAAAGGGGAATTAAGTGGAGTGTTTTGCAGAACTTCTGGAAACAAAATCAGATGGAGATGGTGCCCAATGGGAGATGTTACAGTGTGAGGGAACAATGATCTGTACCTTTTGGAATATAAAAGAAAGATAAGGAAGGGTTTTCATACTTGGGTATTTTTTATTAACATTCGTCATTCCTTTCTCCACCCTCCAATTTTACTAAGCACACTCTATACAGCAGACACTTGGATAAGAATTTCTCTATTACTTAGCCATTACTTTGTCTCCAATTCCTTTAATGTTTTCTTTAGTACAATATTTAAGAGCATAGTCTTTTTGGGTCACACAGAGTTTTTTGTGTATCATGCAATAAGACCTTATTGACCCTATGAACTTGAGCTGATTACTGAATCTTTCTGAGACTCTGTTTTCTCATCTATAAAATGGAGGTCAAGGGGCGCCTGGTCTGCTCAGTCAGTGGAGGGTGCAACTCTTGATCTTGGGGTTGTGAGTTCAAGCCCCATGTTGGGTGTAGAGATTACTTAAAAATAAAATCTTTAAAATAATTAATTAATTAATTAATTAATTAAATGGAGATCAAAATACTCCTTGCCTCATGGGGTTGTTGTAAGACTAAACGAGATTATGTCTATAAAATAGTTTAAGCTCAATGTGGGTAAATAGTAAGCATTTGCTATCACTATTTACTGCAAGTTTTTCATTTTTCTATTAGATTGAGCCATTTGAAACTGCCATTTTTGTATGTCAAAAATTGTAGAATTTTGGTGACTTTATATGGTTCAACTTCATGTTTGTTGTGTTACCTAGGAGGACTTAACGTTGGTTGTCATTACAGTTGAGGAGACTGATCTCCTAAATAGTGTAAATAAGGAAAGGAATATGTTATCCAAAGACTGGAGGTCTTTTATAAGTTTGTTTCAAATTGTAAGTTTATTTCATTCAGGATTACATTTCTTTGTACAACTGAGCACTTAACTCAGGGCTCTCTACCTACATAGGAAATGATTAATAAATATTAGAGTAATGAATTCATACATATGAAATACCTGAACTTTAGGAAACAGGCAACTACTTTATAAAAAAGCACCCACTGAGTGGCTCAGTGGGTTAAGCATCCGACTCTTGATTTCAGCTCAGGTTGTGATCTGAGGGTTGTGAGATCAAGCCCCTGTTAAGATTTTCTCTCCCTCTGCCCCTCCCTGCCCCTCACCTGCTCTCTCTAAATAAATAAATAAATTTTTAAAAACTTAAAAAAAAATTGCCCTATTTCCTTGGTTATAAAACTCCATTTCTAATACCTAAGATCCAGGTGACACATCATTTCAAAAACATGAATAAAGCGAATATTTCTGATTTGAGTTGACCCAGTTGAGTTTGGGAATTAGATCTATCATATAGAAACCATTTCACTTCAATCCAGTGATTCCTGATGAAAAATAAGGCTGTGCAAGCCACAGCATGGAAATGGGTGTTAGGTCAAGGGTGAAGGTTGCAGTCATATCTCAGTTCTTCTCCAAAAAAAAAGAAAGAAAAAGAAAGAAAGAAAGAAAGAAAGAAGAAAGAAAGAAGAAAGAAAGAAAGAAAGAAGAAAGAAAGAAAGAAAGAAAGAAAGAAAGAAAGAAAGAAAGAAAGAAAGAAAAAGAAAAAAAAGAAAGAAAGAAGAAAGAAAGAAAGAAAGAAAAAAAAGAAAGAAAGAAAGAAAAGAAAAGAGATCCCAGATCAGAAATAAAAGAAGCTAGAAGTTACAAGCCTCTGTTTCCAGCCAGGGATGAGAGCACCATACAAAATCAAAGGAAGCTTAGGTTCTTCACTCCTCAATCCACATGCTAAGCAGCTTTACTGTCAGGTCTAAAACCACCCATAATAAGAAATGCAACTTTGGTTCGTGGTTTTGGTCCAGAGGAAACAGTTAAGTAATGAATGGTTGCTTTGAAACTTGGTCACTGGATGTACTCTCAGGTGAGTTCCAATGAAAGGCGAATTTAATATATAAATGTGAATTTAGAATATAAATTAGGAGGGTGTTTGCAAACCTATAGAGACAGAAAGTAGATTAGTGGTTACAAGGGGATGGGTGGAGGTGAGGACAGCTAAAGGATGTGAGGTTGTTTTTTGTGGTGTTGGAAATGTTCTAAAGTTGCACAGCTTTATGACTTTCCTAAAAAGCACCAGATTATACACTTTAAATGGCTGAGTGATGTCGTATGTGAATTATATCTCAATGAAACTCTTTCAAAAAGCAAAAGAAAAAGTGAAAGAGAAATTTCTTTTACAAACCTTTACCCCTACCATGAAGATATATAACCTTGGTAAGCATTTTGGTGTGTAAGTCTTCTGGACTTTTTTCCATGCTGTAAGACCTGTTTAGTAACCTGTCTTTTTAAACTTAACAATGTAATATGCATATTTTTATGCCAATGTACATCATCTTCATTAAATGGCTGCATAAGACTCCATTTATTTACATATACCTACATTTGCTTAGCCAATATCTTATGATTAAATATTTAGATTGTTTCCTCTTCTTTTCTTTACCATTTACATACTTCTTTGCACCTAAAAAAATTAACAAGGAGAATCTCTGATAAACAGACTGACAAACCCATAACACATCAGTGGCACAAGCAGAAAAGTTGACTTTTTTCTTGCTTTTAATGCAGCTCACACGTATAAACACGGTCTCTATGATACATAAACACTTAACTGTGCTCCGGGCACAGTGCTTTGTGCTGCAGATGCTACAAATCACACTAATTATCTGTCCTCAGTTCAGCCTCGAATTACCACTTCATGGGCAATATTTCTAATTCCTTTTAGGTAATAACTCAAGATAATAGCATATCTTATACCAGACAGTAGTTCATTTCCTACGGCATATTTTGCTATCATAGCCTACACCATAGAATCCAAGAATGTTATGCCCACAGATCATCTACGGAAACCCTACATCATTATATTGTAGATGCCCCCGCACCTCCCAGCTCTAGACCCCCTTTCCCCATCAACTGGTGGTGTGAGAGTAGAAGCTGGATCTGAAACAAAATTCTCTTTTTTCCATTACTAATTACAGTGAGAAATCGGGAGAATGCTATTGCTATCGGCTAACGCAATTAACACTTAGATGTGAATGATAATAGGTTTAATCTTCCAGGAGCATGCGTATTTTAAAAGAGAAGTCACCAATAGTAATACTTTCGGCATACTTATAGCCCTTGGCCATTTACAAAGCACTTTCATACTGAACTGCATAATAGTAGGATATCTATTGTACAGATGGACGGATCCAAGACTCAGAGGCAGGTCTTCCTTTGTCGGGACAGAAATGGTAGATGGCAAAACTGAAGCAGACACCAGATCTTCCCTCACTTAACCCAAAGCTCTTTCCACTCACAAATTACAAATGAATCGGTGGGATGCCTGTCTGGGTATTTTTGAGCAATCTACACTTTCCCCTCCTCCAGCAAGAATAGGAGTCAACCACCTGGCTCTTTACTTCTGAAAATGTGCTCCCCCGACCCCACAGCTAACCGGAGAAATCGGGGTCCTTTGACAGCTGTCTTAACAGACTTAGATGATAGACCATTTCGGCATCTCCGCAGGGCCAGTGCTCTTTACAAAGTTCACCAATGAGCACAAGACACATGCTAGCTATGCTTATTTACAACTCAGTTTTAGTGGAGGCCAGGTTGAAATATTCGAGGGAAATGGATATGAAATGTTTCAAAAAAAAAAAAAAAAAAAAGATGGATTTTGTATTTCTTCAAAACAATTATGCCCAGGGAAGCAAGAGCTCCTCCTAATGCTCTCTGCATTCTTCCCCACGACCCCGGCCGCCACTTGCTGCCCGCATGAGGATCACGCCCTTTCCGTCACGGGGAGTCATCCGCCCTGACACGTCCTGGGCTCTGTTTCTCCTCCCAGCCTTTCAGCACCAAGTATTGGACACACATTCCTTGAGAGGCTGCGGGAGGCGGCCCCGTGCGACAAGCAGCTGCGCAGCGCGGATGTACAGCCCAGTCCAGCACGAGTGGCGGAACGGGTTATCACAGATCAAATTCCTGCAGCAGTCACTTCCTCTCCTTATCGGGGAATCGGGGCTTTTTATGAGGGATGGGCTGGACGGACGCCCTTGCTGTGCACTAGCAGTCCTAAGAAGCGTGACTTCCCAGCAACGCGATCTGGGAGGGAGCGCTCGGCGGGGCGAACAGTGGATGCTTCCAAAGAGGGAGACCCGGCCAGCCTGGGGCCCTTCGCCTGTGCGCTCACTCACCCACAAAGGCCAACGGGACGCCTCCATTTGCCAGACCCGGCTGGGCACAGTGGAGATGACAGTGAGGCTTGGTCCTTGTCCCTGAGGAGGGTGGGTGGACAGTGTGATAAATATACTGTGTGCGGGAATCCTGGGCTGCCTCACTGTAAGGGGATCTAGAGATGATCAGGTATTTCTCACAAGACTGACGCTCAGCAGTTCACAATCTGTCTCCCCGCCTCCCTGAATGGGCTGTGCAATCAGGATTAGAACCCAGAGCCCAATCCCGCTAAGCACACTTCCCACCCACTGCACTGACACCCCTCCCCACCAAGTCGGGAGGACAAATCACAGAGACATCCTCACAGGGTCTTTATTCACAAATTGCTTTTATCATTTCTGGTTTAGGTCATCACAGCTTGTTGAGGCTGTCTTTGAACAAAGATGATCTCCTTGGGAACAGTTTTTTGGTGTAAAATTATCAGGGTGTCATTCCCAGATTGATTCCCTTCAACTCTAAGCCAGTTCAAGTACTCACCATTACAAATATTCAAATAATACAGTGTTAAGGTGGAAGAGCCCTCCTCTCCTTTATCTTGCAAAAAAATAAGTAAATGCTATTTCTAGTGTCTTTCCTTCCCTTCCTGAACAATTTCTTCCTAAATCCATTAGGTAGGGTCCAGCAAAGCAGGTATCCATGCCAGGGAGGATGGAGAGAGGAGGGAAGCATGGTAGCCCAGAGCAGGGACTCTGGGTCTGAGTGGGGCTAAGGGGGCATCCCCCCAGGAAACGGGTGCTGGTGGCTATGGGGAAACTGGTTACTGCAGGATGACTGAGCAAGTAAGTAACTATATTAAGGACAACAGGAGTCAGGTCCCTCACTGTCAGAGAAGGGAGTTACAAATATGGAAAGTAAAAAGCTATTAAAATGAACTCTGTGGTATTAAATTTAAAATGGAGGTATTGTTATGAACTATGGGTTTTTTTTTCCAATAGGTGTAGATACAGATAAGAATGACATAGGATTGATATGGACGATTAATAAATTATCAATATTTACAGAACCAAAATGTGACACATTTACATCTATCTATGTCTCCATCTATTCCTACATATGTATGAATATTTCTAAGTATGTATAGACATACATATACTCCCTACTCTGACCACTCTGAAGACTGAAATAGCAATGAGCACATCTAGAGCTCAGAGCCAACCTTCGGAATACCATCTTCCAGTAAAAGGACCCAGTGTTCCTTGAAGAAATGCTCAAGAATGAGCCTGCTCAAAAGACAATAAACAAGTGCTCAAGGAAATGGAAACCAGTGTGTGGCACTCCCTCTGGCCAAATTGGGGAGAATTTGAGCATCCAATAAGTCATGATTGTGATGGATTACAACCCATTGAATAAAATAGGAAACAGAGTCCACACAATAGAAACAAACAAACGAATGAGTGAATAGAATATTCAATGAGAAGTGGAATATTTACATAATTCCCAAGTGTTTCTCAACAGTATCCTCATTAAGTATAAAGGGAAACAGAGTAACTACAGGGGAAGAGCTTGGCAGAGGCCCCCTTAATCCGAGATCACAGTGAGCATGGTGAGCACAGAATCAAATGCCACCAGATGGGATGCAATGAGGAGAATACAGCATCACTTTGGTGATGCTCCTACCAGTGATGTATACCCTGGATCTAACCATAAGGAAACATCAAATAAATGTAAATTGAGAGATGCTCTACAATATAACTGATCTATAACATTCAAACATATCAAAGTCATTGAAGTGAAGGAAAGACTGAGGAATTGTTCCAAATGACAAAAAACTTAAAGACGCATGACAACTAAATGTAATTTTCTATAAAGAACCTAAATGAGACAGTTGGCAAAAGGCAATTGAGGGCTGGGGGTTAGATGGTAACAATGTACCAATGTTCATTTCCTGATTTTGATGGTTGTATTGTGTTTATGTAAAAAAATATCCTGGTTTGTAGGAAATGCAAATAAGGTTTCGCTGCTAATGGGCATCAGAGTGGCGATTTATACTCAAATCGGTCAGGAAAATAAAGCTCGTTTTTCTCTGCTTTCAACTTTTGTATAACTTTTTAATTGCGTCAAGATAAAAATAAATAACGTGGAATTGGTACTCATCTGTGAACAACATGAAGGAAGCATTCTGCACTGCCTATTTTTTTCTTATTTACATTGTCGTGTGAACACCATTATTCCCACCAGATGAGACCATCAAAATGGGATGTTAACTTATTTGTCAATCTTGTGGTATTACATTGAACAATAAAAGCCCCTAAGTGGTGAGTATTACAGCATTTACCTTTTTAACAAAGATGTGAGAGGGAAGAACATTGTAGTTGGCCAGCCACTATTTGCTTTTTAAAATTAGACATCTCAACCAAAGCTAACTGGCTCTGGTTCTCAGGTTTTGTCTCACTACAGGCGAATAAATCTGAATAGACCTCTTTCTTAGTCAGGAGGTAAAGATCAGCATGGGAACAGGGTGGAGCTCTGTTGGCTCCCTGAGAATCTTTTTCTCTATGGCAGATGGCAGTGAAAATCTGTGCTCTGTGTGTGTGCGCGTGCACACTTAGCGTCGTGGTAGTGGGGTGGGGGGGAGGCCCCGCAATGGCCTGCATTTGATCATGCCTTCTAGCTCTGACATTCTGACATTCTCAAATCTCTTTTTGGTTGTGTAGGATCTGAATTCCCACGTGCAAGGTACAGAGCAGCTCCCAGACTCAATTTCTGAGTTTTATAACACAGTATTGTAATTTTATGACACTAAATTTTATAATACAACTGTATAGAATGGGTCATAGGATCAGTTATGGAATCAGATTTCAAGCAAGCTATAAAAATTCTCTGAGTCTCAGTTTCCTCATCCTTAAATTAATAATAATAAGACTCACTTCACATAGCTGGCATAAGAATTAAACAAGATAATATATGGCAAGAAGTTAGCATAGGGTTGAACCCATAGGAATCATGCAATGAATTGTCACAGTTATTATTTGGTTTGAAAGGAGGCACAGAAACAATAGGTGTGTGACCTTCAATGAGTCACATGACCTCTCTAGTTCTCATTTTTTGACATGAAACATATATTTAATGCTAGTGAAAGCTATTATCGTCTCCCAGTGGAACAACCTACACCAGTAGCTTTGGTAGCTTGGGGTGGAGGGTGTCATGGAGTGGTCTATTTCCACCACCCTTCAGTCTTCCTGAGTTAGTTCCTCGGAGGGAGGGAAGTGTTATTGCTGAGTGAGGAGGTAGACGACATGAATGGATTTTCTAACTGAATGGACCTGGGCCAAGAGGTGTAGACCAGAGGTGCATTCCAGGATGTCTTCAACCATAGACTGAGTCCCTATTTTGAGTCATTGAGGCAGTTTGCTGAGGGATGTCATGGAAAGTCAGACAAACGATGACTTCTGAGTTTTCACGCATCACAAGCAGAAGCCCTATGATCCCCTGCATGGGCAGGTCCTTCTCTCCTGCAGTCAGGATAATAACAGCTTCCTCACATCATCTTTGGCTTGCCAGGCTGTGCCCTCTAGTGTTTCTGGATGGCCCACAGATCCCCCAGGAACAGCTTTGGGGACGTCACTGAAACTATATGATAAGATGAGGGACTAGAGTGGGACCACATAAACGCTGTATGTTGGAGTCTCAGGGGGCAAATATACAATACCACTGTTTCCTAGTTCAGATTTGAGAGCTAGACACAGGACCACATACATAGAGGTTAAATTATCATCTTTTCATTAATAAAAGCTGCGCTGGTTTAGGTGTTTTCCCACAAGACTTCTTAATATTTTGCCAGCCAACTCACTGGCACCACTGGACACCACAGGACCACAGGCCAGCTCCACAGGGCCTGTCCCGGGGAGTCACCACACAGCTGCATGCAGATGCCAGTTCCCTAGAGACAGACAGATCCTGACAGGAGCCTGGGAAGAGCGAGCTACCTATGCCAGTCCCTCTCCCCCATAACCAATCAGATAAGGCGTATCTCCTCCTCCAGGAAGGAGGCTGCTGGGTCTCTACTACATTGTTTCACTCCCACAGAATGGAAGAAACAGCCTCCCCTCTCTGCGAACATGAGGAAGGGAGTTAGTCCTTCTGCCTACCACCATGCTGCAGGAATAAACCACCCCAAAACCTTACAACAAAAGTGTATTTCTTGCTCATAATACACAACGTCCGTTATATGTCACCTGCACATCTGCTTGTTATCGTCATTCTGGGACTCAGAGGGACAGAATGGCCTCTATTTGGAATGTCACTACTGCTTGTGGCAGAAGGAAAGGGAATGTGCTAGAACAAATGCTGGCTCCTAGTACTACCGCCTAGGAGGGACACATCCTCTTCCCATTCACATACACTGGCCAAAACAAGTAAGCTGGGCCAGTCTGACATCAACGGGGCAAGGAGAGAGAATGCTTCCTTCCGTCCCAGGGAAGGGCAGCCGACATTTGGAACAATAATACGGTCTCCTATCCTTCCTGACACTGAGATAAGGGGAGATCTGCCTGGGCAAGCACAAGATGGCATCAATAAATTCTGCTGTGATAAGGAAAGTAGAACAGTTCTACAGTGACAGGTAAATAGCTGGTGACCTGCCATGGAAGTGTATCTGCTACTCTATGAACAATTAGTCTGTAGGTCATGAGCAACGGATTGGTAATTGTGAAGGGCCTTGAACAGCACTTTCCAAAACCAGAACAGAAACTAGGGACAAAGGATGGATATCACATAATGTGGGAATCCCGGGGGTAGAAGAAAGTGGTGGAGGAATATCACACTAACAAGAAGGAGTTGCAATGGGCGATTTGGGCAAGGAAATAAGACGGACCTTCTTCATAAGGACGGTTATGGGAAAGTACTGAATATTGAGTGGCTATGTTGGATCTGTGATATGAAGTACAGGTATCTCAGGACCATGGAGATGGGCAAGACATACAGCTGTTGTCCGGGGCCTCCTTGACCCTTGAGTAGGGACACAGAGGGAGGTGCACAGGCCACAGCCACCAAAAATGTCCATAGCCCACAGCCAGGAGTTTGAATGGACAGCAGTCGCCATGCAGGGAGGTGACTTGACCCAGGAGAAACACCTGGGTTTGGGTCTCCTGCCCTAATAGTTCCGAACCTCCTTTTCCTTCTCTCCAGGGGCCAGACAGTTCCCCAATTCACTCAACAGATTATCCAGCACCTACTCCAGCACCTATGGCTGCCAGGCCACAGGGTAACCTGGAACCCAGAAGAGAGGGGGGAAGGCCTTTGTTTGATTCCACTTGCCTATGGTACTTGCTAAGTGACGCTAAGATTTTGAACACAGGGCTGATGGCCCTGCATGCGTTCTTCGGCTGTTGCTTTGGATTTTAGTTTCCATGCATTTTGTATTCCATTCAGACACCGTGGAAAAGGGAAATCTGAAATTTGCTGTGGGATGCGATGGAAAGAGCAGTCGGCTTGCTGTGGGAGAATGTGGGCTCTGCATGCGACCATCCTGGTTGCAGAGCCTTGAGAAACCATTTCACTTCTCTGGGTTTCATTTTTCATCTATAAAATGGGGAAATATCACTGTTCCAAGGGAAATCATAGAAGTGAAATTTTTGAAAGCTAAACAAAGTATAAGGTATTCCTTATAGATAATTCCAACCTCCTTCCATCCAGCACACTCATCTTCCTCTCTGAGTCTCTTACCAGGCATCTCAAGATGGAACTGAGCTTCACCTTCTTTGCCCTTACACCCACCTTGTGGCTGCTTTGTAAATGGCATGCTCCAGTGAGGGGATAGGAAGCAGGAGAAAGAAGAAAATGACAAAATTAGCAAATAGAATATTATTTGTTCAGTCTCCCCAAATTAGTTATTAAATTCAATGCATTGCTAATCAAAAGCTCTTGAGAAGTTGATTCCAAGTTCATAGGGAAGACTGAACAGGAAAGAACAGCCAAGACAAATTTGAAGAACAGCAATAAGGAGAAGGAGAAAAATAAATTAGAAAGCTATAGTTCTAAAAACTGGTATCGTCACAAGAGTAAGCAAATAGATCAACGTAACACAATGAAAAGTCTGGAAGCATATCTGCATATATAGGAATTCAGCATGCAGTCAGGATACTATTTCAAATCAGTGGGGAAAGAATTCAATAAATGGGATTGGTACAACTGTCCATTAAAACCTAAGTCGCACATTCATAAAACTAAATCCTAAATGAATTATAGATCAAAACTTACAAAAGTATTAGTATTAAAGAGGAATATTTTAGAGGTACAAAAGGCTTTTAAACAAAAATTTTGAAAACACGCAAAACTAAACCTTAAACTAAACAATTGATAAAATTGATTACATCAAAATAAGAAAATTCTATGCAATAAAAGACCGTAAACAAAGTTCAAAAGATGAGTGAAAGCTGAGAGAAGAATTTTGCAACAAAGGAATAGTAGTATATCAAGAAACTCCTGTAAATTAATGTTTAAATGACCCAACTGAAGAGAGCAAAGTATATTTTTTAAAAAGTGTAAGCAATTTACATAAGAAAAGCAAATGGCCCATAAACTTATGAAAAGAAATAAATATTTCTCTGATAATCAGAGAAATGCAAAGTAAAACAATCATCATGTCCTTTTTACCAATCTGACTGGCAAAAACTGAAACCATTGTTTGTAACTGTCAGCGAGAACCTGAAAAAGGACATTCTCATTCTCTGCTGGCAACTAAAGGAATTATTCAATAAATTATGTTCTATCTATACTATCCACTGATGCAAAAGGGTAGAATAGATCTCAGTGTAGGACATAATGCCATCTCTAGACATATTGAGTGAAAAACATTTTAAAATGAAATACATACAGTATGATACTATTTATGTGAAACATAGAAACACACTACAGACTTTCCCTGGATGTGGGTGGGCGTGTGTGTATGTGTGCGTATGTATGCATACACGAACGACATCCACGAAACAAATGATGATGGTCACCTTTGGAAAGGAGATTGGCATTGAAGTGCTGGTCAAAAGGGACTTTAGTTTCAACTTTCATGTTTTAATAGGCTGCATAGTTTGTGTAATTAGAGGCTTAGTTAAAGATGAAAATGATAATGTGACAGATGGTATTTTCCAAAAATGGCAACAACCATAACTCCAAGTCCCCTCACTCTTGACAATGTGATCATGCCACCCCCGATCAGCTTCCAAATGTCAGAGCCAGGCTGATGACATCCAAGCTAAGCTTGCAACCACTATCGAATCCTGCTTGATTATTTAACCCTCACAAAAATCCTACAAAGTAATACTGCTGGTGTCCCCATTTTACAGAAGACCAAGCTAAAGCTCGTTCAGGAGCCACAGAGAGCAAGCAACTAATAAAAAAAGAAACAGAAAAAAATCATATGGAAAAATATTCAATTATCTCATCAATAACCAAGGAAATAAAAGCAAAACAAAGACATATTGTCATACTTATTAACCCATAAAACTAAAAAAAAAGATAATATTTATCCCTCTGAGATTTATATACATAAACATTATAGGTGGAAGTGCAAATTAACACAATACTTTGGGAAATCATTTGGTACTGTGTATGAAAAATCATAACGCATTCAAATATTTCAATTTTGATCTACTTCTGGGAGTTTATCTTATGGAAATAATACAAAAGAACAAAAATGTTTTGCACAAAGACGTTCATTGCAATATTATGCATATAATTAGGGGAAAAAAGCCCTCTTTGTCCTGGGGTTTGTATATTCCCCTCCTTCTTTGTTAACCTCTTTGAATGATTAATTGAAATATATAATTATAAAAATTCAGGGCACATTTTTTTTTACATCATTAGTTTTTGATGTAGTGTTCCATGATTCATTGTTTGTGTATAACACCCAGTGCTCCATGCAATACGTGCCCTCTTTAATACCCATCACTGGGCTAACCCATCCCCCCACCCCCCTCCCCTCTAGAACCCTCAGTTTGTTTCTCAGAGTCCATAGTCTCTCATGGTTCATCTCCCCCTCCGATTTCCCCCAGCTTCATTTTTCCCTTCCTACTATCTTTTTTTTTTTAACATATAATGTATTATTTGTTTCAGAGGTACAGATCTGTGATTCAACAGTCTTACACAATTCACAGCGCTCACCACAGCACATACCCTCTCCAGTGTCTATCACCCAGCCACCCCATCCCTCCCACCCCCCACCACTCCAGCAACCCTCAGTTTATTTCCTGAGATTAAGAGTCTCTTTTTTTAAAATTTTTTTGTTATGTTAATCACCATACATTACATCATTAGTTTTTGATGTAGTGTTCCATGATTCATTGTTTGTGCATAACACCCAGTGCTCCATGCAGAACATGCCCTCTTTAATACCCATCACCAGGCTAACCCATCCTCCCACCCCCCTCCCCTCTAGAACCCTCAGTTTGTTTTTCAGAGTCCATCGTCTCTCATGGTTTGTCTCCCCCTCCGATTTCCCCCCCTTCTGATTAAGAGTCTCTTATGGTTTGTCTCCCTTTCTGGTTTCATCTTGTTTCATTTTTTCCTCCCTTCCCCTATGATCCTCTGTCTTGTTTCTCAAATTCCTCATATCAGTGAGATCATATGATACTTGTCTTTCTCTGATTGACTTATTTTCCTTAGCATAATACCCTCTAGTTCCATCCGTGTGGTTGCAAATGGCAAGATTTAATTTTTTGATGGCTGCATAATATTCCATTGTATATATACACCACATCTTCTTTATCCATTCATCTGTCGATGGACATCTGGGCTCTTTCCACAGTTTGGTTATTGTGAACATTGCTGCTATAAACATTGGGGTGCATGTACCGCTTTGGATCACTACATTTGTATCTTTGGGGTAAATACCCAGTAGTGCAGTTGCTGGGATGTAGGGTAGCTCTATTTTCAACTTTTTGAGGAACCTCCATACTGTTTTCCAGAGTGGCTGCACCAGCTTGCATTCCCACCAACAATGTAGCAAGGTTCCCCTTCCTCTGCATCCTCGCCAACATCTGCCATTTCCTGACTTGTTAATTTTAGCCATTCTGACTGGCGTGAAGTGGTATCTTATTGAGGTTTTGATTTGGATTTCCCTGATGCCGAGTGATGTTGAACACTTTTTCATGTGTCTGTTGGCCATTTGGATGTCTTCTTTCCAGAAATGTCTGTTCATGTCTTCTGCCCATTTTTGATTGGATCATTTGTTCTTTGGTGTTGAGTTTGATAAGCTCTTTGTAGATTTTGGATACTAGCCCTTTATCTGATATGTCATTTGCAAATATCTTCTCCCATTCTGTCGGCTGTCTTTTGGTTTTGTTGCCTGTTTCCTTTGCTGTGCAGAAGCTTTTTATCTTGATGAGGGCAGACATTTTTTTTTAGAGATTATGTTAATAGATAAATTCCCATAGGAAAATACCAGGAGGGATTACACAAGAATAATCAAACTTTATGAGAGTGTTAGGGTCAACTTTATTTTCAAGAAGCTTATTAATGTTCTCATCCTGTTTAAAAATTTATTTTTAAAAGGACAAAACTATGTGGATGATGCTTTTCTGTCTGCCAGTCTCTCTTCCTCGATCACAGCTTATGTCTGAAAGAGTCCAGACCAGGAGATTTCGCCCACAATCGGGCGCAGAGTGGGTTTCTTCCAGCCCCAGGTGTACAATGACCACAGAAGGCGGTAAGGTCCCCGGGGCCGTCCAGGAGTTCAAGGCACTGCCCCTGCGCCCACAGCGGGGAGTCAGGCCTGCAACGTCCACTGTCTTGCCATAAGAGTCTGGCATTCTTCATCATCCAGGCCTGTCCGTTGGCGGCTGAGGTCCTTGACAGTTGGTTAATCTGCAGTGGGGTTTAAAGCCAAA
This sequence comes from Halichoerus grypus, assembly GCF_964656455.1. Lineage (NCBI taxonomy): Eukaryota > Metazoa > Chordata > Mammalia > Carnivora > Phocidae > Halichoerus > Halichoerus grypus. The sequence goes on along the minus strand of NC_135721.1, from coordinate 52,290,763 downwards.
GTCTACAATTGAATTATTCTGTTATCTAGATTGAGGATTAACACCTCTATTGATTTGATGTAGAAAATGGCTCAGAAATCCCCCTTGACAGGCTCTCTCTTTATCAAGAAACCACTTCGATCTCACCCACTTAGTAATTCACAGTAAGTGCCTATATTAACTGAAATTAGGTAGGTCCCAGTCTGCCCACTCTGTCCAACCCCAAGAGACAAGGTAACAATAACGTAAGCCTGCCGCCTCCCCACCCCACCCACCCTACCCGCCACCCCGCAAGGGCCTAGACTGACTCTGATTTGAAGTTCATAAAACCCAGACCCTTTTCATAACCCTTATTACCAGAAGATAACAAGCCTCCACATTGCACTTTTACTGGCCTTCCAGCTCATTCTCCCAGAAGAGCTAGAAAGGATTTTTTAAAAGACCCTCTGGTGGCTTCCCATTACACAGACAATAGAAACCATGTGCTGACCCAGCTTACAATGCCTGCCCAGCCTGGACCCTGGGGCCTCCCCAGCAGGCATTTCCACTTGTCCCAGCTTGTGCTCAGGACACTCTTCCTTCTCCTCTAGAGCGACCAACATGTCCTGGTTTGCCTGGCACTTGCCTTTTACTGCTGAGGAAACCTCTTAGTCCCTGGCAAACAAAAATAGTTGAACAGGCTACTTCCCCCACCCCCAACCCACACTCCTAACTGGCCATGCTCATGCTTCTGGAAGGTCTTAGCCCAAAAGCCACTTCTCCAAGAGGCTAGACTCCTCCCTACCATTCCCCCTGCATCTAGATTGGTTTCTCATTGTGATTCTCTCTTGACACTCTTTTCTTTTGCTTGAGGGCACTTATGCTAATGATTCACAGTCATTTATTGAGGACCTCGTAGGTGCTATGCACTGTGTTATGAACTGTAGATAAAGCAGTAAACTGCAGAAAAGTCCCTACCTTCACAGACCTTACATCCTAGTAGAAGAAGCAGGTCTGATTACATAGGTAAACTACATAGTATGTTAGGGTGTAATCAGTGTGACAGAGAAAAAGAAAGCAGAAAAAGAGGATGGAGGGTGCTGGGGGTGGAGTTTGTGGTTTTATTTTTTAATTTTTTTTAAAGATTTTATTTATTTATTTGACAGAGAAAGACAAAGCAAGAGAAGGAACACAAGCAGGGGGAGTGGGAGAGGGAGAAGCAGGCTTCCCACTGAGCAGGGAGCCCGATGTGGGACTCGATCCCAGGACCCTGGGATCATGACCTGAGCCAAAGGCAGACACTTAACAATTGAGCCACCCAGGTGGCCCAAGTTTGCGGTTTTAAATAGGGTGCCCAGGGAAGGCCTAACTGAGCTTACATCTTGATCCTAAAAGATAAGGGAGCAAAACAAGGATCCCTGGGGGAAATGTTCCAGACAGATGGAACAGAACGTGCAAAGGCCCTGAGCAAAGAGCAACAAAGAAGCCAGAGTGGCTGGAGCAGAGGAGTGAGAAGAGTAGTGGGATGGGAAGGCAGAGAGGTAATGGAGGTCTGACCCTGTAGGGCTTGGTAGGTCCCCATAACTCATGTGACTTTTACACTGAATGAGACAGGAAGCTATGGCTGGGTTTTGATCAGCAGAGTAACATGATCTGCCTTAGGATTTAACAGGGGGGCACTCGGGCAGACACCTGTTAGGAGGCTTTCAAAATATTCTGGTGACAGATGGGGGTGGATTAAACAAGAGTAGTAGTAATAGAGTTGAATTTATGTAACCCTGTGTATATTTTTAAGGTAGAGGTGAAAAGATTTCCTGATAGATTGGATAGGGGTGGGACAGAGGAATCAAGAAGACTCCAGTGGCATTGACTTTAGTGAGTAGAGGGCACTTCCATTTACTGAGATGAACAGGAAAGGCTGTGGGCTACGGGCTGGTCAGGGACGGAACAACAGGAACATGTTGATCTTTCAGTGACTAGAGATCAGGGGGAGAATTAGACAAAAGAGGCTGCAGGTCAAAAGAAAGATGGGCTGGATGTAGACACTTGGGAGTTGTCAGCATATAGACTCTATTTAAAGCCATAACACAGTGGATGAAATGGCTAAATGAGTTAAATGTAGACAGAAAAAAAGGAAAAGTCCAAAGACTAAGGTCCAGGAGACATCCACACTTTGAGGTTGGGGAAATGAGACAGAGAAGAGATGGCCAGAATGGTGGGAACAGCGGTGTCCTGGAGGCCCCCTGAGGGAAGAGAGGGGCTCCAGGTGTCCGATGCTGCTGCTTTGTCAAAGAAGAGAAGAGCTAAGAATTAACCTTTGCATTTAGTGGTTGTGGAAGTCATTAGCTTTGTTAAGGGCATTTTCACAGAGTATTTGGGGCTAAGCCTCATGGGAATGGGCTCAAGGGAAGTAGGGAAGAGACATTGTAGACCTCTCTTTCAAGGAATTTTGCTCTAAATGGAAGGAGAGAAAAGGAATGGTATCTGGAGGGAGAAGTGCTGTCAGGAGAGGAATTTCCTTTTTGTTTTATTTCTGCCATTGTTTTATTTCCTTTGAATGTGGGAGACATGGCAGCATGTATTTCTGCTTATGGGAATAATAGAGAAGAGAAGCAACAATGGATGACGCATGGCAGAGAAATTGATGAGAGGGAAGATATGGGACCTAGATCAGAAGCAGAGATCGGCCTTAGGTGGGACTGTGCAGAGTCAGTCCTTAGAAATAGGAAAGAAGTCAGAGCACCCACACAAACACACACACACACACACACACACACACACACACACGGTGGTGGACGAGCAGCCATGGTGGTGGGAACATAGGGAAGTCCTTTCCAGATCGCTCCCATGTTCTTAATGAAGAAGGAGCAAGGTTTATTAGTCAGTGTCCAGTCTGGAAAACAGGAAACATCCTCAAGCAGAGACATGTAATGCAAGGACTTGGAAAAGCTGAAGATGTCAATGGGAGAAGTGGTACCTGTGAGGGGACTGCTGATTGGCTAGTAAAGCCACTGCTAAGGTTGAGCAGGAGCCACCCTCTCATCGGCGCCAGAAATGCTGATTGTTGGAGCCTGCACCTGTAAGCAGCAGGTTTGCAGGAGCCAAAACCAGAATGACATCTCCCCATCTCCTGCCTTCCAACCTAGGGTCAACGCCTCCTCTTGGCAGAACCTAATGATAAAGCAGCTAGCAAGAGGGTCTGGGAAATGTAGTTTTGAATCGTCCTGCCTCCTGCAATCCAGGAAAGATCTTGGAAGATGAGGAATGGAGCTAAGTACCACCAACCACACAAGATCATCGTCAGAGAGTGAGGATGGAGAAGAGATGCTGGACGGTTAGGGAGAGAAACAGGGCATGCAGTAGCTGCCTAGGGAAGAGAGGGTATGACTGGACTGAAGAAATACAGTACAATCACTTGTCAGTTTTAAGGGCACACTACTGGTCAGTGAACAAGCTTTTAAAGATAGAACACTCCGCGTGGCTATGTGTTTTTCTCCAGCTTTGTCCTACTCAATGGAGTAGGCAAAGATGTGGTTAATCGAGAGGTTCATTGAAACAAGGGAATTGAGGGCGTATTTAAGGTAGTGATTATAATACCTGGCCACAGAATTTAAGCTGAGTAAGGGAGGAAGTGAAGACACAGGGAGGGGCAGATGATGGACATGTTTATGCACTAAGTTCCTATCTCTTCCATAACCGAGTTCCTTGTTATCAAAGACCATTCTATTTGGCTCACCACTGTGTTCCCTACACCTAGAATGCTGCCTACTACCCAGTAAGAATAAATATTTGTCGGATAAATAACCAATGGAACAAATGGATGAATGTGTTCAATGCTATATCCCATTTTAGCGTGTCAACTCTGTGAAGCCAGAGACCATGTTGGACTTAATTAATTTCTGACTCCTCAGTATGATCATAGTGCCTTGCCCATCGTAGGCAGTTCAAATGTATTTGTTAAGATGAAATGAATCATTTTGAAAGGCAAGAAAAGGAAACCCAGCAAGCAGAAGCAGATTATGTCATAAAATATATAGGCAAGCTGTATAGGACCTATAGACTCCAGCCAGGGGGAGAGGGGACAAATGGAGGCCTGGTAGTGATCAGTATAAGCCAGTCAAATACCAAGTTTAAGTTCAGTGTAAGCACACCTTACAATTCCTAATCTGTCTAAGCTAAAGGAATGAACAGGAATATGGCAGCATCAGAATAGGAGGGGGCCATTCTTTGTGTAAGACTGTGTTGATGGCAGGTGTGAGTTGAATGAAGCCTGATCCAAAGCCTAAGCTCAGGGTTTAGAACTGGGAGCTGATGAGCGAAAAAGACAACTCTCTCTCCCACTGACAGCCCAACTCTAAAGCTAAGCAGGTGTATTGTCAACTGAGCTGTCTTCTAGCACAGGGAAAGCCAAGTCCAGCCCTGGTGCACCTGAACATGCCAAGGGGTGGGGGAGATCTGGGGTGGGGTGCCACAAGCACGTGCTCATTCATTCGGCCTGGAAAGGTCTGCCCCTGGACAAAATTGTGAATTTGGCAATGTTGTCTCATGAACTTTTAGAATCTTGGCTCCTGGCTTCCCCCCCCGCCCCCCGAGTCCTGTATCTGTGTGAGGTTAAGTCTGCCAACACTTCCTCACATCTCCTTCAAAACTGCTCACAGTCAGAAGAAATTCGAAATGCATGCAAAGTTAAACATCTCATTTCTCCAGTGGCCTGCAACCTCTTTGGGGGCAAAGACCTCGTCTTACTGACCTCTGAGATCTCTGCAGCACCTGGGGCCTATTCTATAGAAGATGCACAGGAGGGTTTGTTCAAGGAGCGAGTGGATTAATGAGTTCATGAGTTCACCTCAATGTGGCATTCCTCCTAAGGCCCAAATTCATACTTTGATAGCTGACATTTTGAATAATACTCCTTTCTTAGGGAAATGCAAATAAAAACCACAAGGAGATAGCACCTCGTAGCCTCTGGGATGGCTATAATAAAAAAATCACAAAATCACAAGTGTCTGCGAGGATAAGGAGAAAGTGGAACCCTCATGCTTTGTTGGTGGGAATGTAAAATGGTTCAGCTGCTGTGGAAAACAGTCTGATGACTCCTCAAAAAGTTAGACAGAAAATGACCATATGACCCTGCAATTCCTTGCCCAGGTGTACACCCGAAAGAATTGAAAACAAGGACTCAAGGTCATGGACACACAGATTCACAGCAACCAAAAGGTAGAAACAGCCAAAATGAGTATCAATAAATGAGTAGGTAAACAAAATGTGTTATATCCATATGATGGAGTATTATTATCCAGTCATGAAAGGAATGAAGTGCTGGTAGATATTACAACATGGATGAAACTTGAAAACATTATGCTCTGTGGAAGAATCCAGACACAAAAGGATACATATTGTATGATTTCATCCATTTGAAATATGCAGAATAAGTAAATCTGTAGAGACAGAAAGCAGATTGGTAGTTGCCAGGGGCTGAGGGGAGGGAAGGTGGGGAGTAACTGCTTAATGGGTGTGGGTTTCCTTTCGAGTGATGAAAATATTTTGGAACCAGCTAGAAGTGGTAGTTGTGCAACTCTGCAAAGTACTAACTGCCAGTGAATTCTTCACTTCAAATTGGATAATTTTATGTTATATGAATTTCACCTCAATAAACAAACACTGGCTCTCACTAACTGCGTAATAGATTATCCCAAATGTAAACACAATAAACATTTATTACATTACACAATTTTTGAGGGTCAGGGATCCAAGAGGGCTTAGCTCTGTGATTCTGGCTCAGGATCTCTTATCAGGTTTCAGTCAAGATGTTGGTAGGGGCTGCAGTCCTCTGAGGGCTTGACTGGGGCTGACAGATCCGCTTCCAAGATGGTGCCCTCACAAGATGGCTGTTGACAGGCAGCCTCAGTTTCTTGCCACATAGACCTCTCCATAACGCTGCTTGAATGTCCTCACAACATAGCAGCTGACTGCCCCCAGAGTCAGTGATCAGTGAGAGCATAAGGCATAAGTCACAGTGGCTTTTATGAACTAGCCTACAAAGTCCCACACCATATTTCCACAACATGGCATTGGTCAGGCACAGGTCAGCCTTATTCAGTGTGGGAGGGACCATACAAAGGCATGAATACCGAGAAGTAAAGATTGTTGGGGCCATCTGGAAGGCTGGTTACCACACCCCTTCTCTCATACATAAAAGGTAGTAATGAATTAAGGCATCACCCACTCAGCCTGAACTTGACCACCAAAAGGGGATAACAGAAGGCAGCTTTGGGAAAACGTGGGAAACACTGCATGTGAATAACATATATGTGGCAAAGTGTACAGATCATGCCTGAGTATGTACACAAATTACATCATGTACATGTGTTATGATGAAAAATTGCACCTTGCAACATTTTTTCTGGGAACCCAACATTTTTTGAGGGAAGTCTCTCCTAAGTAATTGGACTGTTGATCTCTGGTAATGAGATACTGACTCATTATAGCATAGTGAGGATGTTGTAAGGGAACCAAGAATGAGTGTCTTGCCCCCTCCCTTTGTCTCCCAGTTTCCTTTCATTACATGTGAGCACACAGACTCCCCAGTCCCTCCCAGGCCTGCCCCACTGCCCAAGACCAAGGCCGCTTCCCTCTTTTCTCAAAAATGACAACTTTGCCAAAGTTACAACTCTTAGAGCCCAAAAGACGCTCTGAGAGGTCAATAGGCTTGGTTCTGTCATCTCATAAGTCAGATCTTCCAAGATCCTGCCACAATCAGACTGCTGATTGGTACATTCCTGAAAGTTAGCCAGATCGATACAATTGTACCAAAATCTTGACTTAGGTGTAATATTCTTCGGACATATTCATGAAGGCAAGTGATCCAAATGCTGGTCACTTGTTATTTGGAAAGGAAAAATGATCAGGCTGTTTGAGGCTTTTACTTGAATAAAGAATTTAGTAATAAGAGCAGTCAGTTAATTCAGTCTTGCACAGCATTTTGACCTCAGCTAGTCTCTTGCTCCAGCTACTGCTTGCGATAGATCACAAAAAGCAAGCATGACATATATAAGTGCATGCACTCGCACAGAGTGTCAGCAGATTAATTCCTCTTACCTGCTCCGCCCCAAGATAAAATAAATATATTTCCAAAAGGACTCCCCCACCATCAGTTGGTTGATGAAAAGTTAGTAGATACTGATAAAATTGGTTCTTACTGTCCAAGTGCCGACTGTGGAAGTTGGGGCTGAGACTAAAACCTTGGACTTTTGGTTTGGTACTTTTCCCAATACTCCGTATCATCTTCTGAAAAGTTCAAGATTAAAAGGCAAAGTTAGGTGTACAATAACAATACAAAAGAATATTCTAGAGGATAAGGGGGTTGAGGTTGCTTTGAATAGATTTAATTTTCTATTCCTCTAACAGTTCCTTTTCAAGCAAATGCACATGACAACAGTGCAAGGTTATAGTTATCATCTGTGTATCATGAGGGTGTCCAGGTCCCGATTTCATGCTTTCCCCAAAACTCACTCTCCTCTCTTCTCTTTCTGTTTCCTCTCCTCTCCTCCTTCTCCTTCTCCTCTCTCTCTCAAATAAATAAATAAAATCTTTTAAAAAAAGGAAAAAGAAAGAAGAATAAAGAAAGAAAGAAAAAAAGAAAGAAAGAAAGAAAGAGAGAAAGAAAAAGAAAAGAAGGAAGAAAGACCAAGAGGAACCACAATGAGGCCCAGAGAAGTCACACATGAGGGGCTCCAGGCTGCTACTCCAGGGATGGCTGGCCTTCTGCATTCTTTGGTTTGTTTTTCTAAAGCTCAAGGCCCTAGATTTGAGATTTTTGAAAAGATTATCTTTCAGGAATGAGTGACTTTGGCCCAGGAATCTGCAAGAAGATGAGCCATTGTTGGTCTGGTATAGGCCCTGGGTGAAAGAGAAGGGAAATTCCCACCTGGGGTAATACAGAGCCTGGAAGGAGGATGGGAGGCCTCTGCAAAGGGCCTGGGGCCAGCAGCAAATTGGACAGGTCCCTACGCTGTCACTAATTTGCTGTATGACCCTAGATCAGGCATTCACTTTATGTCTCTGGGTCTTATTTCCAAATCTGTGAAGTGGGTGAACCCATACTATATCTACTTCCCCAAAATGGTTTTGCCACCTAAAATCATTCTTCCTTACTATTCTCCCCTTCTGAAGTTTTCCCAAGTGAAGTTAAGTAGGAGACCAGAAAATAAATTTAAAAAGAAAAATATCTATTTTCTGTAGGGAAAAGAGGATCTTGGAGGCAGTGGTTCTTAAACTTTTTAAGATAAGACCTTTGAAAAATTTTGATGATAGGTATGGCTCTTCTCCCTGGGGAGAAACAAACCTCATCCACAAATAAAGCTTTACATGCAATTTCAGGAGGTCATTTTAGAACAATCCACAAATCATGGGCCTAGATAAAAACCCTTGCTTTAAGAAAAGATCAGTTGTAAAAATTAACTTTGTAAAAGATTCAGCTGCCAATCAAGAGAGGGTGAACTGGGATCCTGGCTGCCTATGGGCCTGGAATGAATTTTAGGAAGAAGTAGGAGCAATCAAGCCATCACAAGTTGAGTAGACTTGGGTAGAGAGAAGCTCAGGATGGATACAAGAGGTAGCAAGATAATGTTTGCTAGAAGGTTGTATCTGCTCGGGAAATGTAGGCCCAGAGGTGCCTGCTTTGGAGAAAATATTTGGGTCTGGGGTCCAGGGAAAACAAAAGAAAGGACAGAGGCAACCTCCAGGGAAACTGAGGCAGCCAGGGAAGAGGTAACAGGAGCAGGGTGGGGCCTGGGCAGTCAGTGTCATAAAAGGGCAGATCCCAGATTCCGGGATGAATGGAGGTATACTCTCATCCTCACGACAGACCTGTGGGAGAGGGCCCCAAATTCCCGCTTTACATTTGGGGAAACTGAGGCTCATGGAAACGGCTGAGGACCGTGAAGGTTGCTCAGTGGCAGAACAGGTGCTGACCACTCCCTCCCCTCCAGTCCCACCAGTCCTGCAGCAGGTGGACAAGGCCATGGGTCCCAGGAGCAACAGGGTTCTGTGTGTTCCGCGGATCCTGCTGCTGGCCCGGTACTGGGGGGCGCGGGGCCACGCTCTGCCCGGGGCTCTGTGTCACGGTCTACAGAACATCTACGTGCCAGCGCTGATGGCGAGTACGAGTCCACTAGTACTGTGACTGAGCCAATGACATGGATCTGCTGTTTTGCTTTAAGGCCCTGTTGGCAGCTCTGCTGTTTGGCAGGATGGCCTGTGTCCTGGCCAAGATGGACCAGGCTGCCTTCCCAACTTTGGCCGACGAGGCTCTGAACCATCAGCTCACTGTGGTGCCCTCTGTGTTTGGTGCCTTCCAACGCAGCATCCCGACCTGCTAGCAGGATGCTGGACACATGGGGGGAAGTCAGTGTATGCTTGCTTCTTAATGCCCATGAAATCCTCACCGCCACGCAAAGGCCCTTGATTCATTTAAGTCAAACCGTAATTGGATCGATGAGAATTCTATGCGATGACATGATTTTGATGTACCCCAAAAGGGTGTGAGCCACCTGTTAGTGAGCCTAAGTTGTTAAATATAAATACTGGAGGGAATTAATAGAGTATTTGCATCCCTGTGCCATCTCTCCTCCCCTGCACGCCCTCCAAACACATACACACATTTTATCGCTGGTTGAAAATAAGCCCAGGAGTGCTGAAGCGCTCTCTCCCTCTCAGCCTCTTAAATGACAAGGGTAGTCAAATGAATTAAACACCAATAGGAAGTCCTCGGCAAGTCTTTGAACTCTGCTGTCATTTGCTTAAGTAACCTGGCCAGCATATTTGGGCAGCATGGATGTCTGAATGTCCGTAGCAGGAGGGTCACTGATTTTTGAGGAAAAAAAAAAAAAATGCACTTCAGGTCACATTTAAAAAATCTTTTGTAGAATTGTTTTGTCATTTCTAAAATGGTGGTTTTATAGTGAAGTGTTCAAGGTTACCAAAAAAAGAAAAAAGTTAAATTTTTAAAGAAACTGTTCCACTCATCTGATTTATAGCAAGTAAAAACATAATCTAAAAGCAAAAACAATTCAAACCCATTCTACGCTATCATTAGAGATGAGAAAAGAGTTGGAGGCTAGAAAAGTTGAGAAATTAAGGGTAAAAGGAACATAGCCCTAGTCACAAGGACAAGCACATTTTTTTTTCTTGAGTAAGGTCGCCACCTTATGGCCAGATTGGATATTGCTGCTAGAGACAAAACGAGGGCCAGGTTTGAGTTCACAGCTATTTTTGAAAACTGCATCCTCTGGGTGCCCTGGAATATGTTTCTCTCTCTTCCTCCTTGCTGTACCACCTCTATATACTGTCTCACCATTTTAAAATGCCACTTCTTCCAGTCTTTAAAAAGCATTATGCCTCCAGTTGCGGCCTGACCTACACTGTATTCACTATTCAGCCAGGTCAAGAACTTAGCCCAGTGTGGAAAGCCCATCAAGGACTACGTGCCAAGAGATCCCCACCTAGTTTCCCCAGCAGCGGAAAGAAGGTGTGTTAATAATTTGACTAGAAAGCCAAGTCCATGGATGAGACAAAAAAATGCAGTATGATTTTTAGGTCATTGACAAATTCTAATGACCATTTTCTGGTCTCTTCCACCTCTTTGCTACTGGCTATAAAAATAATGTAGCTTGGCGTATTTACCCCAAAGATACAAATGTAGTGATCTGAAGGGGTACATGCAGCCCAATGTTTATAGCAGCAATGTCCACAATAGCCAAACTATGGAAAGAGCCCAGATGTCCATCAACAGATGAATGGATAAAGAAGATGTGGTGTATATATACAATGAAATATTATGCAGCCATCAAAAGGAATGAAATCTTGCCATTTGCAACGACGTGGATGGAACTGGAGGGTATAATGCTGAGCGAAATAAGTCAATCAGAGAAAGACATATGTCATATGACCTCACTGATATGAGGAATTCTTAATCTCAGGAAACAAACTGAGGGTTGCTGGAGTGGTGGGGGGCGGGAGGGATGGGGTGGCTGGGTGATAGACATTGGGGAGGGTATGTGCTATGGTGAGCGCTGTGAATTGTGTAAGACTGTTGAATCACAGATCTGTACCTCTGAAACAAATAATACATTATATGTTTAAAAAAAAAAAAGATACTAGGAAGGGAAAAATGAAGGGGGGGAGGGAATCGGAGGGGGAGATGAACCATGAGAGACTATGAACTCTGAGAAACAAACTGAGGGTTTTAGAGGGGAGGGGGGTCGGGGGATGGGTTAGCCTGGTGATGGGTATTAAAGAGGGCACATATTGAATGGAGCACTGGGTGTTATATGCAAACAATGAATCATGGAACACTACATCAAAAACTAATGATGTAATGTATGGTGATTAACATAACATAATAAAAGAAAATAATGTAACTTGGGATGTATTTCTCTCTGGTGGCAGAGATGACTTCCTGACATCAGGGCTCACTGAGAACAAGAGGCAGAATTAACTTAGCTTGCCCGGAAGGTCAAGGACATCCCTCTCCTTGGTGGATAGCCTCACCTGACCCAAAGCTTCATCACCATCCCACCATTAAAGGCCCATTGCTTTGGGGTTTTCAGTCCTCCTCTTTCTCATGCTGCCCAGACCCCTAATCGTAGATCACACTGGGGAAGGAACATCTCAGTGGCTGCCGCTCCTGCTGGGAAGGTGGTGGGAGATCAGTGATGACTAACTTGGGAAGCTACCAGATAAGACTTCAACATCCACTTGCTATTCTAGAGATAGTCGGTAACCTCTTCCCATTAGGCCGCTGCCCATCCCTTACATCTTAGTGTACATTAACCCAATGAACAAGTCTTCTTCATAATAGGAGGATCCAGCAGGAGAACAGGGAGAACTTGAGGGGCTGAGGTGAGGGGCGTCAAAGAGGATAAATAAAGGTCAGCAAAAGAAATAGAAATAGGGGATGTGAAGCCACTTATTGTAACAGGGGAGTTCTTCCATTTTAGTCCCACAGTCTCTTGATAGTAGAGCTGTTCTGAAGACCTCATCTAATTTAGGAACAACTCAAAATATCTCCATGCTACTTTGGGGTCTTAAAGTGATTAAATGATCTTTTTTTGTAAAATGCTTCTCTTTCTTCTTAAAAGAACCGCATTGGCTGGACGCCTAGGTGGCTCAGTCGGTTAAGCATCTGCCTTTGGCTCAGGTCATGATCCCAAGGTCGTGGGATCGAGCCCCACATCGGGCTCGCTGCTCAGTGGGAAGTCTGTTTCTCCCTCTCCCTCTCCTCCACACTCATGCTTTCTGTCACCATCTCTGTCCCTCTCTCTCTCTCAAATAAATAAATAAAATCCTAAAAAAAAGAAAAAGAAAAAGAAAAAACAATGGTACCGCACTGGCAGTGGACCCTGCTTCTTGTTTCATAGTCCAACTTCTGTCCTTTATGGGACTTTCCGTCTGTGGTGAGATCCCTGGGCTCTGAGCCTCCAGGGTGGCCGCGTGAGTCTGACCTGCCCGGTGGGGGCCGCTGGCCTGAAACCAGCACTCAGGGGCCCAGCCCCGACTCTGCCAATGGGAAGCTGCTCATTTCATCCTCCACCTTCTTCCTTTCAACGCCAGATCCAGCCTCGTCATCTGGAAAAGTGGGTACGCTTTCTCCCTCCAGGTTGGAACTATCCAGTTTCTTGCCTCACTGGTCCATCCAGCGGATGAGCTGCCTGCAGTTTCACTGCTCTCTCTGGGGTGTCCGGCCTTCCCAAACACGCAGGGTCCACAGCGTGCACGCCAGCACGGTGTGAGGAAGGAGGTGCCCTCCCCAGACTGGCTCCTTTCTAAGGGCCTCTCTCTGGGGTGTCCCTTGAGGAGTCCCTTAAGAATTCAGAAAGACAGTATCACAGTGCAGGCTTAAGCCCTTAGGTCTGGGACCACATCTCTGTCTCTGGGCCTGAGATTCTGTGGAAGCCTATTCGCTGTGGTGGCCCAGCCTCCACCATGAAAACCCCCGGGGGGAGATCCAGGTGAAGTGAGGCCTCCCAGAGCTCTCTTTGGAACTGGTTTAACCCCCTTAGTGGTAACCCCCAGGCATTTCCCTCTGTTACAGATGAATAAGGGACCTGATCACTTAGCACTCGTGCTTTAACAGTCCGTTCCTACAGCTGGAAGGGACAGAGCCAGCCCCACCCACACACAGAACATCCCTGGCTCCTTTTATTTTAGAAACAAGAATAAACAAGCAAGGAGTATTGGGGATACAGACGGAGGTCCACAGAAGATTGTGTCGGAGTTTGGAGCACTTTTTTTTTTTTTTAAGAGGGGAGGGGAGGGGCAGAGGGAAAGGGAGAGAGAGGATCTCAAGGAGGCTCCACGCCCAGCACAGGGCCCGAGGAGGGGCTCGATCTCACGACCCTGAGACCATGACTGGAGCCGAAATCAAGATCACACTAACATTAGTCTGTTACTTTAATCCACTTGTGATCGAAGAACTCAACCTTCTTGCTAAATCCATTGTACTAGTTTCTGAGCCTCTCTGGAAGCACCTAAGAAGTGGTTAAGAATTGGTCCATTGATCTTCCAAGCAGGGAAATTTCTTTCTTTTCTTTCTTTTTTTTTTCCCCCCTCTCTTGGGGTGCCTGCAGTCACTGACCTCTGAGGACCGGCAAAAGGGGTCTGGAAACCCACAGCCCCCAGTGTCCTCAGCTGAGCCGTCTCCACCACCGGCTGTGTGGTGTCCGGGGCAGACCCTGGCATGTCTGCCACTCGTTGGGGAGCCTTTGGGATTCAGAGGAGCATGGGCCTTCTAGACTCCATGCAGAGATTGGGAGAATGCATCTCCCCCATGCATTGGTGCCATTGTTCCCCACTCACCACCCTGAGACCTCCAGTATGAACCCACTGGGGACAACTGGGGACAAATCTGAGTGTGAGACCTCACCATGTGCTTAGTATTGCTTTCCCCATCCAGGATTTGTGGTTGGGTTGGACCACGGCCCAGCTCCCGCTTTCCTGAGCTTGAGCTCTCCCTGGGCTTTGTCCTCAGCCTCCTGCAGACAGTCACTGGGAGGGATCACCAGAAGTTCTCTGTCATGACTAAATCCCAGCTGGGACCACACAAAATGCTCCCACCAAGAAATCACTGAGATTCTTGCAAAACTTCCACACTTGCCCACGAGGTGCTTCTCAGAGAGAAGAGAATCAAGACTGAGGTCAAGTGCCTGGCCTCCTAGTTTGGGAACGACACTCCTCTTGCAGACTTCCCTTTAGGGGGGCAGTCTTGTCCCTTTGCTGCCCTTCCATCCTGGCCAGCTGTGCTCCCAACTCTTGCCATTATCCTTCTTCTCAGCAGCCTGAGGAAGAACCAGCTATTCTTGAGCCTCAGGTCTGAGGGTATGGGAGCCAGCTCGCCAGCCAAGGGCAGTAGCTGTTCCGTGTTTGTTCTCTGGTTCCCTGCTTGCTCTGTGCCTCAGTTTCCCAAGGGATCAGGATGGGGGCCCTTTATCCTTCCTGGAACATGCTGCTTCTCCTCATCCTGCAGCCTGCCTGGAGCAGAGAGACCAGCCCCACCTTTTCACCCAGACCTCTCGACAACTATTCCTATGGAGACTCTTCATTGGCCTGCTTCACTTTTGACGGTGCATTTCCTCCGGGCTGTCCCCCTGAGCTTGTCCCCCGGGCTGTGCCTCAAGCACAGTTGTTGCTATCCATGGGCCCACAAACCCCCACTGCAGCCAGCCCTCTGGCCTGGCTCCAGGCATGAGCAGGAGCCTTCCAGTGCTGCTGGGGGCCACCTACAGCCCATGGTCGACTTGTGATGTCTCCTAAGATGGCCACACACTGGGTGGGCCTTCTCTGTATTCAATTGCGTTACAAATTTTAGAAAAATCTATAGACATTTTCGGTGGGGCGCAACACACAGTAGAGTGCGGGATTTTCAGCAATATCTACATGAAGAGACCCTTGTAGCCATGACCTAGATGAAGATGTAGAAGGTTCCCAACACCCCCAGAAAGTTCCTCTGAGCTACTCCCTGGCAATGCCCACCCACAGCCTGGTCCCAGGGGAGTGGAGAAGTCCAGTAGTAGAATATTCTGAGGATCTCCCGGCAAAAATCAAACACACCCTGGGCAGGACCCTTGGAGTGGAGACCGACGTCAGCCTGTTACAGGCCAGCAACTACCCCAGGAACCTCCCTATCACGGCAACTGAATCGGGTCAAACAGGAGGAAAGTGAGGGTGCCAGAGGTCATTAAGGAGAGAACGGTTGGCCGTTGTACTACGTGCCTAAGCCCGCGCCCTTATGGAGGCGGCAAAGGCGACTTTTCAGAGAAAGGTCGAGAGGGGGGCTGTGTCATTAAAAACATGAGGGATGGATTCTCAGGGGCTGGCTTCACTAGGTCGCATGCTACAGCACGAGCAGGGGGACCCTGCTATAGCCAGAGATCCTCCCCTGCAGTTAGAAGCATGCTCAGGAAACGCGCTCACCTCCTTACATGGCATGGCTAGACCCAGACCCCAGAACCAGGAAGCACTCGCTTCGGTTCCTGGGTGTGTCCTGAGTCCTCTCAAAAGAGTGGCTGCAGCCTCACACAGTTGCTTCGGAGCTGAGGGAGCAACTGGGGACGGGGTCTGCACTAACAGAAGGAAGAGCAGGCAGGCAGAGCTAGATGGTGGGCTCCCAGTAACAGTTTTTTCTCAGTCATTCTTTGAAAAGTGCATGGCATCGGGTGTCTGCAGTGTGAGTGCAGGGATGTGGTGAACCTGGAATTTCCGAAGGAGTCGTGGGGGGGGAGCAGAGTGCAGCCACTGCTGCCGGGGTGGGCCCAGAGCCTGGGACACGTGTGCCCAGAGGATTAACTCTTCCTTTTCAGGTGGGTAAGGAATGCTTTTAGCTGCAAATAAAGAGAACACAGTCACAGCGACTCCAACAGACATTGCTCTGTGTCAGATGAATCCCGGGAATGATGGTCCCAGCTGGAACTGCTCTAGAATGATGCCATCCAGCACTCTAGCTCACTCTTTCCTGAACCTTTCCTCTCCAGGATTATTGCCTGATGGTCCCCAAATAGCAGATGCATCTCCAGGCATCCACGTCATGTCCGAGCTGAAGGAAGAATAACAAGAGAGAGCAGAGGGCAGACTTGCATGCCAGCTGGGTCTGTCCTTCTTTATCGGGAAAGAAAGACCCTTCCTGGAAGTCTCATTTAGCTCTCCTTGACCAGAACTGAGTTCATACGGCCACCCGTAGACCAATCACAAGACTCAGGGAGCCGGTGCTACGTTATCTTCTTAAGGGAAACAAGATGGAGGTAGCCCAGGCCTTCCCAACCTCGGCCCTCCTGGCTGCCATTTAGCTGCCACTTGAACAAAGAGGTTGTGTCAGCAGGAAAGGGGGGCTGGGGAATAGGGACTAAGTGGGGAATGAGTCCTCAGTGGATTTTTTTGTCATGTAATATTGGAAAACTCTGATCAACAATAGATGATGAACATTTCTTTCAAAGGTCTTACCTCTTCAGTTCCGGCCTGCTTTGGGTCACTCCTCACTGCCTCCACACACTTATTTTTTTAATGTTTCGTCCAGGTTTGTAATTGTTCTGTCAGCAAGGTTAGTCTGATATAGGCTAATTCATCATTATCAGAAGCTAGAAGTCTCAATATTTCTGTTAGTTCATCAATTGATATTTATTATGTTTGGGTTAACTGATGCTTAGACTCATTTAAACAGCTGTCCAAACAAATAATTTGCATAATAAAGTGTTTGGGTTCACATACTTGAATCCTGGGAGCTCTGAGTGAAATTACATTTAGTTCTACCTCAAAATGACCAAATGAGTCTATATGACATATCACTTACTGTGAAGAACGAATCCCCCACTGCAAGCCTTACCACAATTCCTACAAAACCCCTTTTGGCACATTCGTGTCCCTCAGGCCAGCTTTGGTAGCCAGCTCAGCTCTGCTAGCGTCCTTGGTGCTTTGTTTTGTTTGATCCGGACTTGCCCCTCCTCCGTGATGGCCTAGAGCAGGTTGATGCTTGGGCGTACAGCGGATTAACAGAGTTGATATCCCAATTAAAAAAAAAAAAAACAGGGTAGATAAGTGGATCCAAAAAAAATCCAACTATATGTTGTCCAAAAGAGACTCGCTTTAGATTTAAGGGCACACATAAGCTGAAAATGTAGGGATGGACAAAGATATTCCATGCAAATTGCACCTAAAATAGAGTAGAGGTGGCTGTACTTACACCAGACAAAGTACGTCAAAAACTGTCACAAGAGAAAAGAAGGTCATTACATAATGATAAAAGGATCAATTCACCAGGAGGATATAACAATTATAAATATATGTGCACTCAACATCAGAGAACCTAAATATAAAATATAAACCAGGGGAGATCTGAAGAGAGAAATGGCCAGCAGCACAAAAATAGCAGGAAACTTTGATAACCCCGCTTTCAATAATGGCTAGATCATCCAGACAGAAAATCAATAAGATGAAAGCAGACTTAAATAACACTATAAACCAAATGGACCTCACAGACCTCTACAGAACGCTCCATCCAACATCAGCAGAATACAGATTCTTCTCTAGCTCACATGGAACATTCTCCAAGAGGGATCATATATTAGGCTATAAAACAAGTCTTAACAAATTTACAAATCATTCCAAGTATCTTTTCCAACCACAGTGGAGTGAAACTAGAAATCACTAACAAAAGGAAGACAGGAAAACTCGCAAGTACATGGAAATTAAACAACACACTCTTGATATTTATTATGTTTGGGTTAACTGATGCTTAAAAGTTTCCTCGGGTCAAAGAGACGTCAAAAGGAAAATTAGAAAATATCTCAAGGCGTACAAAAATAGAAACAGTTGATATCTTCCCTCCCCAGCTCTGAAGAAGGAGCTCCTTCTGAAGAAGGTTTAATGGGGCCCCAGCTCCCTCATAACTTCCATGTGGACACATTCCTTTTACGCGTGTGCTGGCCCACTCCACCTGCTGCCCCTAACAGGTATTCAGCCTGACACCAGCACTGAGCAGGGTTAACCGACTTAATGATAAAGCAGAGTCAGGAAAAAACAGAACTCAAAGTCCCGCTTTAAAAAGGGACTAACGTTGTACAAATTAATGAGGATAATACAGCTCTAAGCAGTAAATTCCAAAGGAGGTTGCCAATCATAACACTTCCTCCACCCAACACACCCCCACAAGTCTTGGCCACGGGGAGTAAGAATGTGCCACAGGTGATTCAATCTGGCACCTTTCCAAAGATTTGTAAATTAAAACTAATTGAAATTAGAAGGAAGAGGAGTCCCTTCCTCTCTGACAATGATGCTGAGAAAATGGGGACCTTGGGGCTTACAGTGGTGGTGTTTCCATCCTCCCGGAGAAAGATGACATAAGATTCTGAGGCTGACACACGGAGAGAAGGAGAGTCCGGAGTGGGACAAGAGTCTGGCCACCTTCGTGCACCTAGGTCTAGCCACCAGAGACCAGAATATCCCGATCTTTCTACAGCAAGATGAGACAGTAAATTCCACCCTCCTTGCCTCAGTTAATTTGATTTTGGGTTCTATCACGCAAACACCAAGGTCTCAGCTAGTACACTCTATTATTCGTTTGGCATGTTATTATACACTCTTTACCATTGCTAGCAAATGTTTTCATGTAAATGTCTCACGTCCCCAACAAAAACATAATTTCCTTGACAAGGGTAGTTTTGCCAGCATACCTGTCCCAGTGCTGAGCACATGGTTAAGTGTTCTAAATACATTTATTAATGGTTATTATGAAGTAGATGCACAGCGTTAGGAATAAGAGCAGTTGATAACAGAAATTCTTGTTAAAGGCATTCCTCTATGTTCTGAACTTGCTCCCAGCTGACTGGTCCATAGGAGAACCAGCTGTCTGATCTGGGAATGTGCCCACATTAAACAATTTATTTGGAATATTGGAAATGGCTTTCCTTTTATATATTGACTTGGCGTTCCCGGTTAGTTTCTCACTCCTGTCAAGATTTTTCAGTAAGGTTCATCCTTCTCTGGGTGATGGGTGTTCCCCATGACCTCTCCCCTCACTCCAGGTCAAAATATATTATAATCGTATTTATTAAGATTGAAACTAGTGCTTTGATGAGCTAAAGGGCATTTTCTTTCTTTTTTTTTTTAAGATTTTATTTATTTATTTGACAGAGAGAGACAGAACACAAGCAGGGGGAGTGGAAGAGGGAGAAGCAGGCTCCCCACAGAGCAGGGAGCCCGATGCGGGGCTCAATCCCAGGTCCCTGGGATCATGACCTGAGTCAAAGGCAAGCACTTAACCACTGAGCCACCCAGGTGCCCCTAAAAGGCATTTTCTAAAAGGCATGTGACTGGTCCTCCAAGTTCGGTGCCTTGTCAAAGGGGACAGTTCCCATCACCTGAGCAGTCAAGTTGTTTGCTCCGGGGACACCACACCCTGCCCCCCTCAGCAGGGGGAGGCTGCTGCCGGCTCCGCCCAGACTGCACAGGTGGTTGTTTTTGTTTTATTTTTAATTAGAATTTTATTTTATTACTTTCTTATTCAAGTATAATTAACGTACAGTGTTATATTAGCTTCAGGAGTACAACGTAATGATTCAACAATTCTACACATTTCTCAGTGCTCATTACGATAAGGGTCCTCTGAATCGCCTTCGTTTCGGTGGACAGGTGGGCAGCTGGTCTGGTGGCGGCAAGACGGACACTTGCACCCAGCTGATCCCCTGTAATGACTCAGCTTTATTACCTGGGGAAGTTTCACACCTTATGTACTTTACTTGAAATCCTGGCAAATTCTTTCCTTCTATATGTTGACATCAACATTGTTTGGCTTCCCTTTGTTGTTTACAAAAAAAGCAAACACCCAGAGATCTGTAGATATAGGATTTATGTTTTACCCCTGAGTCTCAACGTTAGTTGGGGCTTTGGAAAGAACTTAATCTGGCTGCTGAGTGGAAACCAGGGGTGTGCGTCTTGGAAAAGACGAGGCCAGTGGGTGATGCTTAAGCGCCAACACCCGCGCAGATGGAGATTCCAAAGATGCCCAGGAATCCGGTCCTTGAGCAGACGTCAGCACGGACGTTATCTGAAAAGGGGACAAATTTGTGAAGAAGGAGCATTGAGAAATACATTATTAGAATGCAACAAACCCATGCCTTTTGGTTAATGTCTTGACTAGGGGTTGTACATGTAACTCTATGTTACCCAAGTTTTTAGCTATCCTTGTATTGCAAAGGGTGATAACATGTTAGCTTAAATAAGACTGATAACTCCTAGGGGCGCCTGGGTGGTTCAGTTGGTTAAGCATCTGCCTTTGGCTCAGGTCATGATCTTGGGGTCCTGGGATGGAGCCCTCCCCTACCTTGGGCTCCCTGCTCAGTGGAGAGTCTGCTTTACCCTCTCCCTCCCCCCCCTTGTATGCTCTCTCTCTCTCAAATAAATAAATAAAATTAAAAAGAAAAAAGACTGACAACTTCTAGAAGTGCTGTCTGACTCTATTCGATTGATGCTCTGACATTCTGCATTGGTGACCTGCCTGTGTGCTTTTTTTTTTAAATTTAATTTTATTATGTTATGTTAGTCACCATACATTACATCATTAGTTTTTGATGTAGTGTTCCATGATTCATTGTTTGCGTATAACACCCAGTGCTCCATGCAATATGTGCCCTCTTTAATACCCATCACCAGGCTAACCCATCCCCCCATCCCCCTCCCCTCTAGAACCCTCAGTTTGTTTCTCAGAGTCCATAGTCTCTCATGGTTCGTCTCCCTCTCCGATTTCCCCCCCTTCATTTTTCCCTTCCTACTATCTTCTTTTTTTAACATATAATGTATTATTTGTTTCAGAGGTACGGGTCTGTGATTCATCAGTCTTACACAATTCACAGAGCTCACCATAGCACATACCCTCCTCAATGTCCATCACCCAGCCACCCTATGCCTCCCACCCCCCACCATTCCAGCAACCCTCAGTTTGTTTCCTGAGATTAAGAATTCCTCATGTCAGTGAGATCATATGATACATGTCTTTCTCTGATTGACTTATTTCACTTAGCATAATACCCTCTCGTTCCATCCACGTCGTTGCAAACGGCAAGATTTTGGTTTTTTTGATGGCTGCATAATGTGCTTTTATTCGTAAGTACTAATGACCCTACTAAAAGAAAAATATCTTAAAATTTTTTTTCTAGACAGTAAAAGTGCGATAAATGCTCATTATTTTCTTTTGTATCTTACCTTCCACTACTCTGGGGAATTTATCTTGTTGCATTCCCCGTCTGTGGCCTGGCCCCTCTTTCCCTCTGGCCACTCTCCCATGTTTGGAAACTTTGTATAAAAATACCAGTAATGACTGCAGTGATATATGCTAGCTGGATGACTCAGGACTTTATTCCCTGTGGATCAGTGCACTTTGCTTGCTCTTCCTTAGACTCATTCTATCCTAGATTCTGAAAATAGTTTTTAAAACTTTCTGGAAGAATAATTGACAAATGGATTTGCATATATTTCAAGTGTACACTGTGATGACTTGATATACATACACGTAGAACAATTACCAAGATCAAGAGAACACATCCATAACCTCACACAGTTAACATGGGTAATTCTTTTGTGTGTGTGCGTGGTAAGAATGCTTAGGATCTCCTCTCAGCAACTTTCAAGTATACAGTACTGTATTATTAGCACCCGTCAGCACAAGGAACAGTAGGAAATCCAATAGTTTTTCCTTGGCACCCAGGACATCCCAAAATTTCATCCTCTGTGTTAACCCATCAACTTCTCCATCAGACTTAGCAGCAGAGTTTTACTCATTTCTGTATCTCCCTCATGTTTACCATGATTTCCACCCACGGTAGATATTTAGTTCCCGAAGTCAACTGAAATGAGTCGTGTTTCATGTCTACCTGTATTTTGCACAACCCCGAGCAGAGTGCCCCGCACAGGGGAGCTTTCAGAAAACATTTGGTGAAGGAATAATTTCCTGGTACTCACGTATCTTGTCAGCCACTTCCCCCTTGTACAGGGGAACATGACTGCAGAGCTGCCTGATGGGTGAGCCGAACAGGAACCAGTCTATGTGCATGATCAGAGACTGCAGTGGGTTGTACTTGACCCAGAAGTATTTGTCAGAGTACATGTTCTTCATAGCCTAGAGCAGTAGAAGAGAGGGGGATAAGATAAAGTAGACTGACATAACCTGATGTCCCTTATCCTAAACTGCTTTTTCTTTTTCATATTATTAAGCAGAAGGCCGTCAGGAATCTCAAGACACCATCTCTTTCTGAGCACTTGGTCTGCAGCGGAGCCTCGTTATTACCAATGTTATTTCACTGCTGGTGACAGTGAAACCCAGGGAGGGTGAATCCCTTGGCAGAGGTGGCACAGATGGGAAGTTACAGGGGGAGAATGAAACACCCAGTTCCGAGCCTCGTGCAGGGTTTGTTTATTCTCGCTATCCCGTATTGTTTCTTGGCACCTTTGTGTTGTGGACTATTATAACTTCGCTCGTTTTTCTCCCAGTCACTATTTCTGAGAGCCCTGCTGCTCAGTCCTTTCCAGAAAAACAGTGGAATTTATTATAAGTTCTTGGGTTGGGGGCTGAACGGTAGAAATCAAGTGAAGCCATGTACTCCTGTCCCAAAAACAATAAAGGAGAAAACACTTTAACAGGTAGAGATTACATATCCACGGTAAGAGAGAATATTATGATCTTCCCCCTTACCCTCTTCTTCCCTCTGTAGGCACCAGTTTTTCCGGGCAAAGGAACAGGGAATGGGAAAGGGTACTGCAGAATCACCTGTTTCTCGTAGATGTATCGTTTTAGTTCGTCCAGAGCGGGGATGGCCTTATGGTCCATCTTCAGGATGTAGCAGGCTCTTCGGGAGAGCACCTGGGAAGCGATGTAGCCCTGAGGCAGCAAGAGCACAGTTACTGGCCTGCCCGGCTCCCCGGGTTCGGAACTGGTAAGGAGAACGTTTGAGCCTTGAGGAAAGCCTTGAGCACGCACAGTGAGTGCACGGGACTGCTTTTCAATTCGCCATCCCTTCTATCCATTCGCCTTCTTTTACATCTTGGTTTTACTTTTGGTTTGTTGTTTCTATCTCTAAAGTTGTACAAACCCATGATTTGTGCCCCAACTTTTCATGTTTTGCAATCAGGGCCTGTAGTGTGGGGTTTGAACAAGTAAGAAGCAGCAGCTGTTGGTCTCTTTCTATTGATTTCGTTCTGCCTTTTCCTCAGTTTGGGGTAAATACAGTATTCTTTAGAACTGTGCTTTCCAATATGTTCATCACTAGCCACATGTGCTATTTAAATTTAAATTCATATTAAGTAAAATTTAAAACGTCCTTCCTCTGTCACACAACTCACGTGCTCGGTAGCCACAAGCGGCCAGTAGCTTCTCTGTTGGAAACTGCAGATAGAGAGCATTTCCACCATTGTAGAGGTTTCTACTGGCCAGGGCTGTTTGAGAAACTCTCCTTCACATCCCACACTCACCCTCACCGCCAACACCCACACACACATTTCGATTCTTCTCTCCTTTACCGTCCTCTCTCCATCCTTTCTCCACCTCAAACCCAACCTGGCTGGACGGGGCTGAGTTGGAGGAAGGTGGGATCGAAACAGCAATCGTGGGTGAGGCCCATGGAACCAGACGGAACGGGAGGCCACCTAACCTTCATCCCGAATGGAATTTTCTCTACAGAGTTCCAAATAATTACGCAGTCTGTGGGGCTGTATGGCATACAAACCCTCTTCTAGTTTCTATTTTTCAATTCTCACAAATTGCCAGTTCCTAAAATTCAAAAATAGCCTGAGGCAAAGCCTGATGGCAGTGGAAGGGGTTTAAACCAAGTCCTCACCACTCTGGGGGTTTTTTTTTAAAGACACTTGGGGGATTTCCCTGAAATCTGCTTTAAAAAACAATTTCAGTACCACTTCCTTTAAAACTGTATCTTTCAAAGATTCTATGCTTTCGAACGTGTCCTAGAACTCCCAATGCCAATGGGGAAGAGGCATGTGAGGCGGTCCCTACAAGAAAAGGAGAAGAAAGTGCGTTCAAATGTCCAGTGAGATGGACTATAACCTACTTATATCCACAGCGCATAGCTCTGTCCCATGGTAAAAGCAGGCTCCTAATCAGGTGGAACAAACGGAAAACAAACAAATAAATGGATAAAGGACCAAATAACTTTTCTGAGCAGGTTTCTGAGACTTATTGTTAATACCAGTAACTGAAACTTGGAAATAGTTTGGAGTTTTGGGTTAGCATACTTTCCTTCTTCCAGAAGAAGTATGATTTACTGCATATCCTACTTACATAGTTAAATGGGTATAGTTGTTCTGGATTTCTGCTGTTCTGTGATTGTTTATTCCATAATCGCTCTTTTTCTGCATGAGTGTTTGTATTAGAAGCCCTAATTCATTCATTCATTCATTCAGCGAATATTTTTGAGAGCCTGTGTGCCAGGCCATGTTCTGGTTTTGGTCCGCTCTCCTAGACACTTCCTGAGCCTGTAGTGAGACAATTATCATGATGCTTCCAGTTGCCACCTGAAACGGTCAAGCAATGTGTATGTTTCCTGTCACTTTTTTTTTTAGGAATGGTTTTGTTTGGCGAAGCCTGGGTGACTTAGTCAGTTAAGTATCCGACTCTTGCTTTCAGCTCAGGTCATGATCTCAGGGTCATGAGATCGAGCCCCCAGTCGGCCTCTGAGCTCAGAGAGGAGTCTGCTTGAGATTCTCTCTCCCTCTCCCTTTTCCCCTCCCCCTCCTCAAGCGCACATACGCTCTCTCTCTTTCTCCCTTAGATAAATAAATAAATAAATAAATAAATAAATAAATAAATAAATAAAATCTTTTAAAAAGGAAAAACGAAAGTAAGGAAATTCTGAAAGAATTGCAAGGATAGTTCTTAGAATTCAAATGCATAGTAAATGGCTGCCCCTTCACCCTTTAGAAGCCCAGTCTTGAAGAATATAAAAATTCCCTTTCTGCTCACATGTTTATAGTCAAAAATCGTGGTAGAGGAGCATGATCCTGCATGGATGTTAACGATGGCGATATTTTTTTGATTGTCAATTGTTACTGTCTCCTGAAGATTGCCACCATTGTTGTTTGGGCTAATGATGTTATAAACCTAGATTAACAACAAAGACATAATGTTTTTCCATAAGTCATATGTACTGGAAAAGCAACCCTCCCGACAAAATAAAGCCCTCCACTTGCTATGAACAAGAGACTGAAGTCTGAAACCTCACTGGCATCCCAGACCGAAAACCCACGCTAAAGTAAGAATGTGAAGCTCTTCTTCATGGTTTACTATGTTACATACGGGAGAACCAATGACATCACAGGAGAAATGAAATTGACCACATTTTAAAGCAATGGGTTGCATTTTTTGAGGCACTGCATTTGGAAAGAAATAACCAACCTTATCATTTCCATTATTGGTTATTTCTGGGATTCCATCCCAAATAGGGCATATGGGCTCTCTACGGTCCTCCAGACAGATGTTCTTGTATCTTCCTTTTCCCCTCCCAATAACTCCAAGGTATAAAGTCCATAGTGAACCAACTTACCTCATATCCATGAGATTGTGTCCCAAAGATGACCAGCACCAGAAATACCGCCTGAAAAACAGACCAGTTGCATCTATTCTCTTTAGGGCAGTCATTGAGAGTGGGGACCTAAGGAGGCATCGGACAGGACAAGTACAAGTATCTCAGAAAATATACACCTAGAGACACAGGTGGGTGGTCATGGGTGGTCAACAGTCCATTTCCAAGATGTGAAACACACCTTCCCTCATTTGACAGGTAATTTATTGACTTTATGCTATTTGTCAGACCCCAGGTTCTACCTTTATGCCCCATTGCCAACCCTTCCCAACATCATAATCTTCTAGGCAGCATGTGTTCCTATGCCAGAAACAACTTGGAGCAGGTGAACTGTGAGGAAGGACTCATTTTACTATGGGAACACCCTGGTGTGACTCACAGTGGATTTGGATTACAGGAGTGAAGTTGTGTTTTATGGTTTAAAAAAAAATGTACTTAATTCTTTGAGAGGGTAAAACAGATTTAAAATGGATTCACGGGTGATAGAGAGACAATGGATCCCCAAGGGAAACTATGAAAATAGGATGCTTGGAGGCATGGCTAACTTTCGAGGCTGACATCAAGGAAAGCCTCTATATTCTCCTTAGGGATGCCATCAGACAGATGATAGGCTGACGGGCCATGAGGCTGACGTTGACGCAGTTCTGCCATTTTGCTGCAGTTGTGGGAAGAGTCTTATCCAACAGGTTGATCCCAGTTTTGTGTTCTCTTTTCTGAACACCGCAAACCGCTCATTGCAAACCACTCCTGGAGGGGTCTGCAGGAAAGCAGATATTTTTAAGACCTGCCAGGAGGATTTTTCGACTTCCCTAACAATCACCAATAACATTTCTCTTCTGATGACTGGGGGTGGAGTGTCTGACAAAGACCCGTTTGCGATCTCCAACCTGGCTACTTGCCCAGCCTCACACCTTCTCTGACTCCAGGCCGGCTCCTGTAACCTCTGACACTCCTCTCTATTGTATTTAATGGGTCTAATACAGAGGTTTGAACAAATGGGTGGAGGACTGACTACCATAGTGATATATTAGAGAGAGCTCAGGAAGTGTCCCTGGCCCCCAAATAACCACCCACCCAACACCATGAGTAAATACACCCAGGTTACGCGTTTATGTTTCAGCAACAGATCTCCTCTTGGAAAATCAAGAGACCCCCTCAGAGATGGAACTCTTTAAGCCGACAATCTTGAACACCCGATGGGGAGGAACTTACTGTTTTGTTTTCTCCCTCAACAGCTGAATGAGAATAAAGGATAGATCACTGGGGGAAGGAGTTCCATTCTGGGTCAAAATATAGACCTCTGTTCATGGACCACTGCAATGTGGAGCCATGGGAGACTGGGATCAGGACTGGGATCGGCAGGAAGAGGGATGGCATGGCAGGAATGCTGGGCCGTGACTGATCCTGCCAGTGCGGCCGGAGATGGGTACAGTTCAAGTCTACACCTCATATTTACTGGCATGGGAAAATCACATTCCTCTGTGCCTCAGTCTCCTCACCTGTAGGATGGGGGTAATACTACTCAGTTCACAGAGTTGTTGAAGTGAATAAATCAAAGTATTTATGTTTAGCATAGGATCTCATATGCACTTAGAAAATGACAGCTGCTATTACCTTTTTCAAAAAATTGCCCCTTCTCTTTTAAACAGTAAATGCAGTTGTCCCAAAATGCCTGCATTCTTTCCCAAGCTCATAATAATAAGGAATTATTATTAAAAATTCTCCAAATTAAAATTCTCTAGATATTTCCAAAATGTTTTCTTTGCATTTCTTAGCAAATGTCTCAGAAAATAGACAATGGACCAGTAAATATCCAACTTCATGTTTAAGGCTATCCTTGCCAAAGACATTATTTAATTCAAGCACAGAAGCTTAGAAGCATGCACAGTGTTCTTCTAAGACTTCGGAAATCCAAGGCATACTGGATTTGAACATTCCCTGCAAGAACCACCACAAGAGTATAAAGAAGCATAAACAAATACTCACAAGGATTTTCATTTTGCCTGCTGGGAAGAAGGTGCTAGAGAAGTGAGGCTGCCAGTGCAACTTCTACCCTTTATATTAGCTTTAAGGTGTGGAAATCTCTTTCCAGAACAATTACGTTGGAAAAGACTATGTCCATATCTCTGACAAACCCCAGCAAACTCCTTTATCAGGATTGAGACCCAGTCACATAACCTGATATCAGTAAAGTTCATTAGTCAGTAATAAAAATCTACCACTTGGTCACTCAGTAAATATTCCTTGCTTATCTGTGCTATGCTGCAGTTAAGATGTCAACTTCCACCCTTTAAAAATATTACAAGACGCTCGTTCTACACCAGCATCTTATAGACAAACAGGGACATAGTCCTACTATCTGCCCCTGATGGTAAAGTCCTCCCTTCAGACCTGAATTGGGTCTTCAGTGTCTTTTTATGTCTGCCCTGCATTTTGAATTCTTCCACCCAAAGGATGGACATAAGACTAGAGGGGAACACAGTGACTGGGGGACACCTATGACTTTCTTTCCTCTCCCTGTTAAAGTCGCTCCCAATTTCCAGAGATTCATGAGGGACAAGGTCCAGAGAGCACTCTGCCCAATTACCAGGGTTAACAGAATGTTTACATTAAGCATTGCCCAAAACTCTGTAAAAACTATGAGTTATACATCTCTAGTTATCCTGAAGTGCATTGAAAATTTCTCAGATTAAAAAAAAAATAGGATAAAGTTGAATTTGTGTAATTTTTATAATACCACACTCAAAAATGTTTGGCTAGTGTTATGGTGGGATCATTAATTCAGAAGTCAGGGAAATATAAAAATAAACAGTACCTGTCAATGGCAAAATTGTTAACCATTGAGAATTGCTATGGTAAACACAGAAGGAACATACAGTCCGGATGACTTCCTAACTAGCAGCTTAAAAATGGGTCTTTTAAAAAGCAGACATTGGGCAATTTGGGGGTTACCTAGTTTACTGGAATTCCCCTACCCTGGCTGGTCAGCTGGGGTGGATGGAAAATGTGCTGCTTTATTAAGTCTTTTTGAGATAACCGGCAGCAAGAAGAAGTTTTGTAGCATGTCCGCAAATATTCTCCCATATCCAGCTCCCAAGACCCCCAAAAGCAAGCCACCTCCCATACCTGCAGACATGAGGGCAGACAGAGCTTTTACACCCTTTGCATTTCTTCCTATTGTTGTCTGCTTTCTTTGTATTAAGAATTTTACATTCTCTTTCTTTCCCTTCTATTTCTAGGACATTTTGACTTTTTAATTATTTAGTTCTAACTTTGAGATTTTAGCATGCATCCTTAATTATTCACATCACCTACAAACCCAAAAGGCGTCCTGTATTTTGAACTCAACAGAAACAAAGAACTCCATCATCTTGGACTCATTACTGAACATCTTTTCCAGTCCTGTATTGTTACATTTGGGCGGCGTTTTACTTTCACCTTTAAAAAATAGCATAAAGGGGCGACTGGGTGGCTCAGTCGTTAAGCGTCTGCCTTTGGCTCAGGTCATGGTCCCAGGGTCCTGGGAACGAGCCCCCCATTGGGCTCCCTGCTCCGCGGGAAGCCTGCTTCTCCTTCTCCCACTCCCCCTGCTTGTGTTCCCTCTCTCGCTGTCTCTCTCTGTCAAAAAATAAATAAAAAATCTTAAAAAAAAATAGCACAAAAATAGTCAAGTTTACCATCAATAGATCATTAAATTTGTTCAAATATTTTATCAGTTTTGGGGCTAATTCTTATTTTTTATATCCTGAAAACTTTATTTTCTTTTGGCTTAAGTATATCTTTTATAGTTCTTTTATTGGGAACCACTGGGTATTAATTTTTTCTGATGTTTGGAAATGTCTTTATTTTCTCCTTACTTTGGAATAGGAGTTATAGATTGACAGGTATTTTCCTTCTAGCACTTTAAAGATGCTACCCCATTGCCTTCTGGCGTCCACTGTTGCCAAGGTGAAATCTTCTCTCAGCACAGTTACAATGTTCCTGATTTGTTCTTTTCCACAGTAGTATGCTGTTATATATATATATATTTCTGCTATTTTGTCTCATAATTTCTTCTTCTTTTTTACAAATGTAATACCTTCATTTATATCTTAAACGCATCTTTAGTCTACATCTGAAACTAATAATGCACTATATGTTAATTAATTGAATGTAAATTTTTTTTTAAAAAAGCACATCCTTAGTTAATGTTTTTTTCTTGCTATTTTCTTGTTCAAACCAAATAGTAAATCCATTCCCAACTATTTATTTGGTTAGTTACATAAGTTGAAACGCATTTTAACTCATACCTTCTTTACTATGATCTTATCTTTTTTATTATGACTCTTGCCATTTTTTATTATGGTGCAGTCAGTGAATTCATCACCGTGTCATTTATTGCCATACCCAAGAAAGGGCTCAAAAACTGCTGTTAGGGGGAGAAGAAAGATTCTATTCTAAATGGTCCTGGGATGAAGCTATAGTTATTTGGGCAAGCTAACATAGATCCTACCATAAGAAAAATTAATTCTAAATAATTTTTAAATACATATAAACATTGTATATGATGTAAAAGAAACCCTCCCCCCCCCAAAAAAAAAGAAAAAAGGAAAAAACTGGAAGAAAATACAGGTAAACTTTGACCCAATTTTTGCAATGCAAAAGATTTTCTAAGCCTAAAAGTATTGGAATAAATCACAAGAAAAAAGATGTGCAAGCCTCACTGAATAATATATAAAGGATCATTAGTTGTTAAAAAAAGAGTAAAGGCACATTTAAAACTCAGGAAAAATACTTTTAACACATATAAGAAACAAAGAGGAATATTGTCTTTGTTTTGGGGGGAGTGAATAAACTTTCTTATTTTTATTATTAATAAACAGACAAGTGTGTATTAAAAATCTCCAAAAAGTAATATTTTCAACTTACATAAAGTTTTTACAAATTCACAGGAGAGTAGTGAACACATACAATGGTTTTTAATGGGCAAAGAACCTGATTACAGGAAGAAGGGGCACTACCAGGAGATGGTGCGACATTGAAGCTCCGAAAACATCCTGCCTGGATTTGAATTTCGAATTCTCTAATTTCTCACCATGTGTCTCAAAATCCTCATGAGGAAAGAAAGGAGAACAAAGTGCCTCCTTAGAGCACCCCTGTGAACATGGATGAGCTCATATACACAACATACTTACAATAGTCACTGGCTCAGAGTAAGCTTGCAAAAAAATTTACCTAATATTATTACACTATTTATTATAAATAAAGCATGTTCAAACTTGTAAGTTATTAAAGAATTGCAAATTCAAGCAGCTTTATTAAATTAAATATATATGGAACAAAGATAGCTGGAAAATCCCTAATTATCCGAACATTTTTAAAAACCACTTTTAAGTAAATCATGGGTTAAAGAGGTGGTCAGTCACAAGGAACTTAGAAAGTATTTTGAACTTAAGGAAGTGAAAATGCAACATGTCAGAATTTGTGGGATGCAGCTTAAAGAGAAAATTGTAGCATTGAATACTCATACTAGAAAAAAGAAGGGCCAAATAAAAAAAAGAGAGAAGGGCCTCAAATAAATGATTGAAGTATTCACCTTAAGAAACCTGAAAACAAATATCAAATTAAACCTAGAGCAAGCACAAAACAAGAAATAATAAAGATAAGAGCAGAAATAAATGAAATTGAATACAGAGAAACAAGGAAAAAAATCAGTGAAAAATGCCAATGGTTTATTTAAATGATCAATCGATAAATTTCTAGTCAGACTGTTCAAGGAAAAAAAAGGCATGAATTATTAATACTACTGATAAAAAGGGAACATCAATACACTGCTGCTGATTTTACACCCATTAAAAGGATAATGAGGAAATATTCCAAACAACTTTATGTCCAAAAATTCAACATTCTAAATGAAATAGACAAAATTCTTGAAAAACACAAACTACCAAAATTTACTCAAGAAGAAATAAATATCTGGAGTGGGCCTATATCAATCAAAGAAATTGAATTTGTAGTTAAAAACTTCCCCACAAAGAAAATTCCAGGACCTGATAGTGTCAATGGCAAATTCTACCATTTAAGGAAGAAATAATATCAATTCTACACAAATTCTACCAGAAAATAGGAGAGGAAAAAACACCTCCAAACTCATCCTATGAGGCCAGTATATTATCCTAATACCAAAAATAGACAAAGATATTATGAAAAAAGAAGCTATAGACCAAAATCCCTTATAAACATAGATGGAAAAAATCTCCAAAAATATTAGCATATTGAATACAGCAATATATAAAAATAATAATACATCATAATTGAAAGAAGTTTTTCCTGCGAATTCAAAATTCATTTAACATTTTCGAATCAATGTCATTCAATATATTGAATATAAAAATAAAAAGCCATATTGAAAGAACCCAGATGTCCATCGACAGATGAATGGATAAAGAAGATGTTGTGCATATACATACAATGGAATATTACTCTGCCATCAAAAAGAAAGAAATCTTGCCATTTGCAATGAAGTGGATAGAACTAGGGTGTATTATGCTAAGTGAAATAAGTCAGTCAGAGAAAGACAAATATATGATTTCACTCATATGTGGAACTTAAGAAACAAAACAGATGAACGTAGGGGAAGTAAGGAAAAATAAAATAAGATGAAAACAGAGAGGGACAAACCATAAGAGACTTTTAACTATAGGAAACAAACTGGGGGTTGCTGGAGGAGAGGAGAGTGGGGGGATGGGTAACTGGGTGATGGGCACTGGGGAGGGCACTTGATGTAGTGAGCCCTGGGAGTTGCAGGCAACTGATGAATCCATGAATTCTGCCTCGAAAACTAATAATACACTATGTGATAACTAAATTGAATTTAAATTTTTTAAAAATTTTAAAAATAAATAAATAAAAAGCCATATGATCACCTTGACAGAAAATCATTCGGCAAAATTCAAAGTACATCAAAGATAACCACTATTAACAAACTAGGAGTAAAAAGGAATTTGTTCATCTTGATAAAGTTCATCTATAAGAAACCTGCAGCTAATATCATACTTAAAGAGTCATAAAAGAAAAATTATTATGGACTTCAGGAAAGCTATTAACTTCTGCTGTTCCAAAGATACTGTTAAAAACCTGAAAATAAAAACCACAGATTGGGAGAAAGTATTTGCAAAAAAACCCCCAAATTTGACACAGAACTTATATCTAGACTATATAAAGAACTTTCGAATTTAATAATAAGAAAACATACATCCCAATTTTTAAAATAGGCAAAAGATTTAAAAGAGGGTTTACCAAAGAAGATATACAGATAGCAAATAGGTGCATAAAAAGATGCTTAGCCTTGGGCGCCTGGGTGGCTCAGTTGGTTAAGCGACTGCCTTCGGCTCAGGTCATGATCCTGGAGTCCCTGGATCGAGTCCCGCATCGGGCTCCCTGCTCGGCAGGGAGCCTGCTTCTCCCTCTGACCCTCCCCCCTCTCATGTGCTCTCTCTCTCTCATTCTCTCTGTCTCAAATAAATAAATAAAAAATCTTTAAAAAAAAAAAAAAAAAAAAGATGCTTAGCCTTATCGGTAATTAGGGAAATGCAAATTAAAACCATTACACACCTATTAGAACGGCTAAAAATAAACAAGCAAACAAAATTGAACAACCCAAGTGTTGTCAAAGATTTGAAGCAACTAGGAATGCAAGATACTACAACCACTTTGGAAAACCATTTGGCAATTTCTCATAAAGTTAGTGAAATTATCATAAGACCCAGAAATCCCACTTGTAGGTGTTTACCCAAGGGAAGTGAAACTATATGTGCACATTAGAACCTGTAGGTGAATATTTGTAGTAGCTTTATTTGTAATCACCCAATTTAGGAAACAACCCAAATGCTTTCAGTGGGTGATTGGATAGATAAACTGTGATATTTTTATATAATGAAATACTGCTTAACAATAAGAAAGGACCAACCCACTGATACACAACACAGAAGAATCTCAAATGCATTATATTGAGTGAAAATAGCAAGAACCAAAAACTACCTACTGTATAATTCTTTTAATATGACTTTTTTAAAAAGATTTTATTTACTGGAGAGAGAGAAAAAGCACAGAGGGAAAGGGAGAAGCAGACTCCTTGCTGAGCAGAGATTCCCAATGCAGGGCTCCATCCCTGGGATCATGACCTGAGCGAAAGGCAGACACTTAACCGACTGAGCCACCCAGGCACCCCTATATGACATTTTGGAAAGATAAAACTAAAAGGACAGGAAACAGATGAGTGATTGGCAGGGTCTGAGGATGAGGGGTAGGATTGCCTATAGTGGGGCACAAAGATGTTTTGGGAGGTGGTGGTAATGTTCTGTATTGATTTTGCTGGTGGTTTATGACTGCAGGCATTTGTTAGAACTCAGGACTAGAGCGTCATAAGGATAAGCTTTACTGTTTATAAATTCTATTTCAACCTGATCAGGAAAGTAATATTCATTAAGTATAAAAATATAAGCAACATTTAAAAACGAATTAAAAACTGAGAGATATATTCAACATATATAAGAAACAGATGGTAATATCTTCAACTTATAAAATGTTTTATAAATCTGCAGAGGCAAAAATGAACACATGTAACTTTTTTTTTAATGGGCAATGACCTGCTTTGAGGAAGCAAAATAATAGGAGATGGTTGAGAGTTGAGACTTCTGATACATCCTGTTTGAATTTCATTTTTTCATACAGTTACTCATGGTGTGACCTTTGGCAAGTTATTTGACCTCCATGTGCCTCAATATCTTCATCTGTAAATAAAAAGCAATACAATGGCTCCTCACAAGATTGCTGGGCAGATTAAATGAGGTCCTACATATAAAGACTCGGAATAGTATCTGACACAGTACGTTCACAATAAATGTTATCTAAAATTATAGTCACCATTTATTATAAATAAAACACATTCAATCCCATTAATTATTAAGAAATTGAAAGTCAATAATTTAATAAGATATCATTTATTTCTTTTAATGAACATAAGTTGAAAAAATTGTCTTATTCTTTTGGTGGGATTACAAACAATTTTTAAAATCACTTCCAGGAGGGTAATTTATTTATATGTAAAGAACCATAACAATGCTTATTCTTTGGACCAAGTAATTTTACTTTTACAAATGTATCAAAATGCATAAACAGAAATGTGCACCATATTTCATATACTAAGATGTTCAGTGTAGAATTATTTATATAGAGAAATACAAGTAGCAGATATGTTTAAAAATAACACTGCAGCCATTAAAAGTTCTGTTTGTGAAGAATATTTAAGGATATTAAAATGTCCATTATACAATGTTAAATGAAAAATTATAAAACTGGGTGTAAGGTATGGTTTTAATTCTATAAAAAATACCACAAACTCAATATATGTATGCACATACTAAAAATGATTTTTAAAAAAATATGCAACTTCTGGTTTTAGTTCCAACATATAGAGTGCTTAGAAGTTATCACTCCTATCCTTGCAAGAAATAAGCTGAACAGACTGAAAATCAACAAACTTTACTTGGACCCATCAGAGAACTGAAGTCACAGGGCAAAGTGCCATGCCAAAATCTGAAGAGACAGGTGAACCCAGAGAATCACAGCTGAAATAAGCTTGCCTGAAGCAGAAGCCAGAAGCATCAAACTGGTAGGAACAGCTAAGTGCTAATTTTGACAAGTTTCTGGAGTCTGAGTGTGGACCAGGGTGAGAGAGAGTGAGAAATTCCTGAAAGCCAAAACTATTTGTGAGTTTTGACTCCAGGAACCATACCAGGTTCTCATGATGAAAAGATAAGAAAACCACCTCAGGTCTCTGTCAGGGAGAGAGGAAAAGTAACCATTTTGAAATATGCTCAGAGCATTCTCTGTAACAAAGGCCTGATCTCCAGTAAAAGAGATTTTTCTGAAGCCTTATCTCACCTAGATGGAAAAGGGCTAATACCCAACACCAGCCCCCTCTCACTTTCTTGTCTCATCTCATCTAAGGAGGATAAGGAGAAAAAAAAAAAAAAAGGCTAAGAAACACTTGTGAAGGCCACAGCCCAAAAACTCAGGCCCACTAAAAGACTGACATTTAATTATAGAATGCTTCTCCTTCGCAACTTCTTACTACATCATTAACAGGGTTTGAGTTTAATTACAGTGAGTTACAGCTAAAAATAACTACAAGGCACAGACTATTTAAGAAGGAGATTTTAGGGAAACACAAAGGCAACAAGGGGACAAAAACTATGGGACTAGAGAAATTTGAAGCCTCTGACAAGAACGAACTCCAAACAGTAAACAGATCCCAATTCTAGCCAGATTAGCATAAAACATCATGCAGAAAGCTTTTTTGCCCCAAATCCTGATACATCATCTCCCACTTTGAACTTTGAACAAGGCATCCTAAAAGGCAAGAACAAAACAACAGAAAACCAACCAACCAAAACAAAACAAAAGCAAAAAAAAAAAAAAACACACAATCCAAAGAGACAAAGCAAGCCTCAGAACCAGATGCAGATATGACACAGATTTTGCAACTATCCAACAGGGAATTCACAAGATGTATGATTACTGTGCTAAGGGCTCTCATGAAAAAAGTAGACAACATGATGGAAAATGCAAGCAGAGAGGTGCAAAATCTAAGAAGGAATAAAAAAAAATGCTAGAAATCAAAAACACTGTAACAGAAATGAAGAATACCTTTGATGTGTCCAGTCAATATACTGGACACAGTAGAGGAAAAAATCCATGAACTTTAAGATATATCAGTGAGAACTTTCTAAACCAAAGCATGAAGAGAAAAAAGAATGAAAAGGTGGGTGGAGAATATTCAAGAACTGTGGGACATTTTCAAAAGTGTAAATAGGCATAATAAGAATAGCAGGAGAAGAAAGAGACAAAGGAGCAGAAGAAATATTTGATGTAATAATGTCCAAAAACTTTGCAAAATTAATGACTGACATCAAACCACAGATCCAACCTCATAGAAGATACAACACCAAGTAAACTTGGACTTTGGG
This sequence comes from Halichoerus grypus, assembly GCF_964656455.1. Classification (NCBI taxonomy): domain Eukaryota; kingdom Metazoa; phylum Chordata; class Mammalia; order Carnivora; family Phocidae; genus Halichoerus; species Halichoerus grypus. The sequence continues at coordinate 52,254,165 of NC_135721.1, read as the reverse complement.
TGATAATGAGGTGTCAGTATAGGTTCATCAGTTGTAACACATGTACCCCTTAGTGTTGATGTTGATAAGGGGAGAATCTGTGCATGTGTGGGAACAGGGGACATATAGCATATCTCTGTACCTTCTGCTCAGTTTTTCTGTGAACTAAAACTTCTCTTCAAAAAAGTCTATGAAAGAAAACTGTGTTAAAAAACAGAACACAGGGGCGCCTGGGTGGCTCAGTCGTTAAGCATCTGCCTTCGGCTCAGGTCATGATCCCAGGGTCCTGGGATCGAGCCCCATATCAGGCTCCCTGCTCAGCGGGAAGCCTGCTTCTCCCTCTCCCACTCCCCCTGCTTATGTTCCTGCTCTCGCTGTCTCTCTCTCTGTCAAATTAAAAAAAAAAAAAAATCTTAAAAAAAAAAGAAGGCAAAAAAGAAGAAACAAAAACCAAGAGCAACAAATGCAAAATAGTTACAAACCTACCCATCTTTGACTAGTAGTAAAAAATGGTAGACAATAGTCCAACTATATCAATGATCCCTTAAATGTGAGTGATCTAAATACATCAAGTAGAAAACAAAGATTGTTGGAGTGGATCAAATATAAGAACCAACTGAACGCAACCTGGTGCAGCCACTGTGGAAGACAGCATAGAGTTACCTCAAAAAGTCAAAAATTGAACTACCCTATGATCCAGCAGTCACACTGCTGGGTATTTATCCAAAGAATACAAAAACACTAATTCAAAGGATGCATGCACCCCTATGTTTATATCAGCATTATTCACAATAGCCAGGCATGGAAGCAGCCCAAGTGTCCATTGACTGATGAATGGGTAAAGAACAAGTGGCATGCATATATATATATCTATAATTCAACCCTAAAAGGAATGAAATCTTGCCATTTGCAAGGATGGATTTGAATGGATGGACCTAAGCAAAATAAGGCAGTCAGAGAAAGACAAATGCCATATAATTTCACTCACATGTGGAACTTAAGAAACAAAACAAATGAAAAAGGAAACACAAAAGAGAGAGAAGGAGAGACAAACCAAGAGACAGACTTTTAACTATAGAGAAGAAACTGATGCTTACCCAGGGCGGGGGGGGGGGTGAAAAAAAATGATGGGGATTAAGGAGTGCACCTGTCATGATGAGCACTGGGTGATGTATAGAATTGTTGAATCACTATATTGTACATCTGAAACTAATGTAATACTGTATGTTAACTACACTGGAATTTAAAATAAAAAATAAAACAAAAATAAGACAGAACTATATATTATATACAAAAAAGCCATTTTAGGGGTGCCTGGGTGGCTCAGTCAGTTAAGCTTCTGCCTTTGGCTTAGGTCATGATCTCCGGGTCCTGGGATCAAGCCCCACATTGCGCTCCCTACTCAACTGGGAGTCTGTTTCTCCCTCTCCCTCTGCCCCTTCCCTTCACTTGTGTGCGCTCTCTCGCTCTCAAAAAAAGCTATTTTAATATAAAGACACAGACAGGTAAGAAGTAAAGCAGTGAAGAAAGATATACCATCTAACATTAATTTTTTAAAAAAAAACTGGAGTACCTGTATTAATTTTAGACAAAGCAGACTTCAGAGCAAAAAAACATTATCAGCAATAAAGAGGGGCATCACACCATGATAAAGGGGTCAATTCCTCAGGAAGATATAATGATCTTTGATATGCATGCACCTAAAAACAGAGTATCAAAATACATGAGGCAAAAACTTAAGAGAAATGCAATGAGAAATAAAGAAACCCACTATTCTAGACTTTACTACCCCTTTTTCAGTATTGATAGATCAAACAGGCATAAAATCAATAAGGATATAAATGAACTGAGCAGCACCATCAATCAATTGGATCTAATTGACACCTAGAATATTTCATTCTGCAACATCGGTATACATGTTCTTCTTAAGCTCATAGGAAACATTCACTGGGAAAGACCAGATTCTGGACCATAAAACACACCTTAACAATATAAAAGAATAGAATCATACAAAGTAGTAGTAGTCTACACAATGGAATTAAAGTAGAAATCAATACAAAAAGGTAACTGGAAAATGCCCAAATATTTGAAGACAAAATGATACACTTCTACGTAACACACAGATCAAAAAGAGGCTCAAAAGAAGTAAAAAGGAAATATGGTAAGAGGTTAACAGTGATTATTTCTGCATAGTAAACTGATATGTCAATTATTTTCTTTGATAATTTTCTATATTCTCTACAATTTCCTATGAGTTACTTTTATGATCGGGGGCAGGGAGGGAAGTTTAGTTTATTTTTAAAAAGAAACACTGAAAAGGTAACATTTACAGGCCGCGGTGACAATTGTGTAAGGATGGGAAAGGGGTGAGGAAGTGGAGTTGAGGACAGCTGAGGCGCCTGTCTTGATTGCCTAATATTAAAAATGCCATTAAACTACATATAAGTTATAGAAACACAGCATGTTGGGGGACTAATGAAGATGTTTTGGTTTGGAGTCATCTAATACACACATTTGTAAACTAACCTCTGAAGCTTGGTGGGGTTTGGTCTGTTCCTCCATCACATAGAGGTGGCTCGAGTGTTCGGAATGGAGGAGCTTCCAGGGAAAACAAGAGGGATGATCAAAGAGGAGGGTCAAGGTAGAATCCAACACCGACATTAAAGGGACAGATGGAAGAAGAGAGGCAAGCCATTGTTTGGGTGGTAGAAGGAGCACTTGAAGAGCAAATGGGAGAAAGGGGTGTTAATAGATGTTAAGGTGCCGGAGTCCAGCTCCAGCCGGGGTGGGTCTCTCGTAGGAAAGGACGGAGACACAGACACAGGGTCAGGTTGCAAGCATCTCCTCCTGACAAGCTCGGAGGAACTTTATTTATATGTTAGGATATTTTTGTTTTTCCATACTTTCATAACATGTGATTATGTTTTTTCACAATTGATTGAGATAATCTTAGATCATTTTTTGGATTACAGACATAGTCTTCTTTCATTTTTCCTTTGTAATGATTAACATGACCTTTAGTGATTTCCACTTATTGACTTTCGCTAAAACTAAAAAACGGTACACAAAGAGAAAGCTGCTAGACAGAGCGTGACCATCTTGTTATTTTGTTCTATAGAAACTAATTCTTCGTGGAATTAGTTTCATTATGATTGCTTAGATAGGCATAACTAAGATGAGTAGTCACTTTATCATGAAACCCCAGAAATATTCCCACAATTATAAAGATTGCCATAAACAAAATGAAAGAGAATAGCAGGAGCCAGCTGCGGAGTCTCCTGTTTTCAGGATCGTCCCCCATACTTGGACCTTGTCAAACAGCATGAGTAGCTTGGCTCGCGCCATTAAGGGAGAGAAGAATTTCAAAAAAGAAGAGATTCTCAGGGTCAAAAAGTACGAAGAGGTCAAATCACATGAGTACTGAACAGATATCAGCACATCCAAGTGTTCAGGGTTGGGCTCCTTGCCCTGCTCACTCTGAGTCCCAGCACTACCGATTATCCCTCGGACCTGAGGCCAGATTGCAGGGGATCCAGCTATGACTGGGAGGTGAGGAAATGGAATCAGAAAATCTACATGATTCTTTTAAGAGTTATAAAGGGCGGGGTACCTGGGTGGTTCAGTTGGGTAAGCGTCTGCTTTTGGCTTAGGTCATGATCTCAGGGTCCTGGGATCGAGCCCCACATCAGGCTCCCTGCTCAGCGGGGAGCCTGCTTCTCCTTCTCCCTCTGCCTGCCGCTCCTCCTGTTCTCCCCCTCACGTGACAAATAAATAAATAAAACTTTTTAAAAAGAGGGAGATGTAAAGGGAAGGGGAGATATAAGCTTTCTGTATGAGGAAGGTAGAGCTAAGGGAAGGTTTTTATGTTTGGTTTAGGCTCATTTTTTTAGTATTGGGGAAATTTTCCCATACAAACCAAAAAGAAATAGCAAACCAATAAGCGGATATTGAAATTTGAGAAAAAAGACATCTACTTAATGGAGGAAGGTGGGAATCAGAGGTGGGAGAGGCAGGAAGTAGGACAACCCATGGGCCAAGGCTCCAGGCCCCCAGTGCATCCTCCATTGTCCCAGTGGATTTACTCACAAAAACACAAATCCAAAAATAAAATTATTAAAAATTTCAAGATGGCAACTGCAAAGCATTCAACTCAAGTGTGGGACTCTGAGTGTGAGCCCCGTGTGACTACACTGGTCCCATGTCCGTGAAGCCAGTCCTGTCTCTCATATAGATTACAGGATCTTGGAGTATGAGCACTGGTGGTTTGGCAACTTTGAATCTTCTGTGGGATTTGTGCCTAACTGGGGCCTTGCCTAAGTTATCCCTAAGCATGGCGTCTTGTTGGTAATTGATTATTTTTCAATATGAGAAAATATGAGAATATGAGGAATACGAGAAAGGATGGTAGGCCTGGTGACCCTCTGTTGAGCAGCAAATGAAAAAACTTTCCTGGCCTGGATGAGGGGAGTTGGTTCTTTCTTTAAACCCTCAGAAGAAAAAGTACACTCCAGAGTAAGCCCCAGTGGATACGTTTTATTAAGCATTTCCAGGAACTGGAGGCTGGGGTGTGGATAGGAAAAGAGTATATAATGGAATAAACATGAAAATTCAGAATTCCCTGAGGCACCTCTGAATATCCAATATCTTCATCTGAGGACGTGTTCCTCCAGGAGTGGAAAGATGACACATGTGTGTATATTTTCTACCTGAGATGTAAAAAGGAAACCAGTTCAGATAAGTCACCCTGCAGAAAACTCAAGGATTCACAAAATCCCGCTTTATGGTTCTGTGACCTTAGGGCCAGTCCTTGACTTTGGCCTTCTGCTCCTGCCAGCAAAGCTGTGGACGCAGTTCAGTGTGGGGGCGCTGGGTCCTCTCAAGACCTGGGCCCCAGTTGCAGCCCCGCAGCTACTGCTCGGTGGTCCTCCCCGTGTGGGATTGGATTTGCAGCTTCTAGGGTTGAGTTCAGCCCTCCCGACGCCTCACTGCTGTGGGGAAGGAACACACCTTCCGCGTGGGTGTTTTTACACCACTTTCTCTGAAATGCTCCAGTGTGAACACGAAATAATTGTTCTTATTTCCGAGTCATCTACAAAAGAATTATAAAAGCAACATGTTACTTCACTTGGCGATTTCTATTCCTCATGTGGTCATATTTTCTCCAGCTCCTTTGTAGGATGGAAGTACTTAACCAGGTCCGATTGTCCTTCATGATGACAAAAAATGAAGTTATTTACCAAAATTCTCTTTATCTCTACTTTCATATATTTTACACAAATGATGTCATCACTCTGGAGACCTTCTTTGAGCAAGATTTTTCCAAAGCCTGTTCACAACCCTCTAACGCTCAAGGTTAACGACAGGTCTGAGGCATAACGTATCACTGGTGGCCTCTAAGGGGATCCAAAATGTCTGGCAAATGCAACTGGACAGACATGCAAGATGCAACAGAAAGGCAGAGTTATATAGATTTTGGAGAGCAAGGGTCTCTTGGAAACAACAAAAAGGAAGGGCTCTATGATGCCCCAGGAAAAGAGCTTCCTCCGCTTTGTTGTAATTTGAAACGAATTTCTTTCCTATACAAAAACAACTATGTAATAAGCATGGATTTTCTGGAATTGGAAGCTTTCTAGCAACGATCATGAATGTGTTATTTTACATGGCCCGGTTGCTGTTTTTTTTGAACGTGGCGTTCCTGGCCACAAGTGCATATGGAAGATTTGACACCCAGGACAGACCTGCCACAGCCCCCATCGCTGTAGCCACGGGACAGAAACTAGGGTCCGAGCTGCAGGCCGCTACCCTGAGACCGTGAGAGCGGGCAGGAGTTTCTGACCCCCCCGGGGGGACCCAATGTCTTCAGACTTCTCAATCAACCACCTGACTTGGGGCTGTCACAAGGAATGTCCAGTGGGTGCATAGGGTGCTCAGAAAACAACAGTAAAGGCAGAGAAATTAGGAAGAAATTTCTGCATGGAGGGGCTTCCACACTCAAGCCACTCAATTATGGTGGACGTCGAACAGGCTGAAGGTCAGTTGAACCCTAAATATCGGAAAATGGGGGAACGGTTTAAGGGAAAAACAAGATTACCAAGGGCTTCCTGGAAGTTAATGACGTCGAGGTCCGCCCGTTAACACATCTACACAGGAGAGGGAATCTTGAAGGAGGACATTTAATGAGGAGAAAGGTCCTGTAAGTAAACATTCTCTTCTACTCAGAGAAAAAGAAGGAAAATAAAAGTTTGTCCGTGGGGAAGCTCCGAAAGGCCCTCCAGATTTATGGGATGAGCTTATCACAGGCAGAACCGCATTCCCTGTTTGTTCCACACAAAGGAGTTCCCACCCAGCTTGACATGACAGGGTGTGGGGTAAAGTGAGGCCTTGGGTGTGTGAGCCGTGAGATAAAATGGTGAAAAGGGCTTGCCTCTTGGCGTGGCTCAGCAACCAGTTCTGCGATCAGGGCAGGCCTTATTTATTCATGGGCTGGTTTGCCCCACGCTAATCCCAGGGCACTGGGCCACACCATCTCCTGGGACTCCCTTGGTATGTGACCACGACCAATGCAAGGCAGCACCTCTCCAGCTGGCCCCAAAAATCAGACTGAGGAAACCTAATGCATTTTTTTTATTCTTCTAGCTTGAGCATCTCCTTTATGCAATTCTAATTTTTTTAAAGATTTATTTATTTATTTTGAGAGAGACAGAGAGCATGCTTGTGAGAGTGGGGGGGGGGGCGCGGTGGGCAGAGGGAGAGAATCTCCAGCAAACTCCCTGCTGAGCATGGAGACCGACCTGGGGCTCAATCTCAAGAGCCTGAGATCATGACCTGAGCCAAAACCAAGAGTCAGATGCTCAACCCACTGAGCCACCCCGGCGCCCCACAATTCTTATTTTTAAAATGGGCATATTGAGCATGATGTGTGTGCTAGTATATTCTAGGTTCTATGGAGGTGACAAAAAATTTGACGTGTTCTTTCTCCCATGGGAGGATAAGAAACATACAAAACATTGGTGGGAGGGAACAAGAGACTCACTCACACTTCCTTAGGACTTTTGGCCTTAGATGAATCAAGGGTTGAGGTTAGGGTTGATCCCCTTGCCCCCCACCAACTCTGGCACATTCATAAATACCACACAAAGTACAGAGGAAAAAGTTCTTCTGATTTTTGGAGCCACTGAAATAATATTGTATAAAGGAGGAATTTCTTCTCTTTTATAGGAAATCTAAGGCCTAGAGGGTAAGAAACTCATATAAAGAAGGAAGCAGAACAGAATCTAGGTCTCCTGGCCCCTAGTTCCAACCAGTAGCTCCCCAAATGGATTTTCACATCCAGGATGTATTCTCAGAAGCAGCACAATTGTTAGTCTCCCTGAGGAAGGCACCCCCCAGGGATGTTAATAGGCATTAGGAAAAGTAAATCGGTAGAGAAGAAAAACAACCAGGTTCTATGGTCAATTAAATTTAGGGGAATCTGGATGAAACAACATGACATAGATTTCTCCCCTACAGATTTTCTTAGCACATTCGACATACGAATGTAAATTGTCAATCTTTAAGAGGGGCATTATTGGACTCTGAACTCTATCTCTCTATCTATCTGTCTATCTATCCATCTATCTATCATCTATCTATCTTACAATCTATTTCCTGGAATATCCTCCACACCAGCATTTCACAGGCCCACTGGAAAAAATGTCAACTTTGAATCTTTGATAAGGTATGACATGCAAAAAGTGTGCTAGACTGTATCCATATACAAAAGTGACTACCCATGGCTGGGTCTAAAAGCACCATGCTGTTCCTTCTTTGACTTTGCAGTGATGTGACAGTTCTTAAAGCAGATGAAGCCCTCTTCACATATGTCTACCCCCCTCCCAAGGCTTATTGATCTTTTGCAGCTAAAGAGTAAGTTTGCAAGAAATTAGTGGACACATTAAAAACATGAACAAAATGTAGTCACAGCTATACTAATCCACTTACCTCTTCAAAGAGGTGTTTCTAGTGAATCAAGCTTTTTAACTACGTAACCCCCTCCTAAGTTCCAATCCACAAATAAAAGGATAATCATGAGCTCAGAAAGGCTTCCAAAGAGGACGTTTATGAATCAATGATAAATGAAATACAGTTTTCCTCTTTGGCAATTTGCTTTAGTAGGTTCAATGTATAGGAGAAAGTAGAAAAAAATTAAAACTTTAATTCAACTCCAAGACTGTTTTGAGCATTTACTTGTTAGGCCAAGTGACAGTTTCTACTCTCTGCTTCTGCTGAAAATATTTTTTTATTATTTTGACATAATTTCTGAAAATTAAGTTATCTAGAAGTGAAAGAAAGGAGAGATTGCTTTTATAGCTCCAGGAAAAAAAAGAAAGTTCCCCCTGAGAGGTAGAAAAGGTGTGTTGGAAGGGGTGGTATTTAAGCTGGGCCTTGACAAATGAATAGTAGTTCACTAATTAGAGAAAAGCGGAGGGTACCACGCCAAGGTGGGACAACAGCATGCGCAAAGGCACAGAGGCATGAAACATCATGAATATTCCAGCAGGAACTCTGGTGTGGCTGGAATATAGGAGTATAGCATGGAGTGATACAGAGGGGGAGGCTTTGGAAACTTTATTATAAAGGACCCTCTGTGCCATTCCAATGAGTTTAAAGTTCATCCTGCAGGCTGTCAGTGAACATTTCTATGCATAGTAGAGTCGTGTTTATTTATAGATGTACTTCAGAAAGATCACCTTAGGAAAAATGTGCTGAAATATGAGAGACTGGTGACCAGAGTGATCTATCACATGACTATTATAAAAGTTCTGGTAAAAGAAGCTGTGGGCAAGACCAGAGTTGAGAGGCCCTTCTGAGACAAAATGACAAGGTTTAGAAAGTGCCCTGATGTGGTGGCGAGAAGACATTGCTGAAGACAGCCCCCAGGTTTTCTGGCTGCATGCATGGTACTCTCTGTGTACTATGTATGGTACGTGATACCACTGAGAGAGCTCAAGAGTGCAGAAAAGGAAGCAGGTGTGCAGGGAGTTGGGAATAGAACCTATTTTGCCTAAGCTAAACCATCAAGATGGGTTCAGAGAAAGGTACGAAGAGGAAACCATTCCCACATCCTTACCGGAGCTGCTATCTGCAAGGCCCAGGGTGCCCAGAGTTTCTCATCTACGGTCTTGTTTGACTTTAGGGATTATTCTTCTTCTGACTCCGAGTGACACCAATACGTAAAATACCCACACCCACAGCTGCAGTTGGACCAGAAGTTATCATAAACCATATTGAGTTTGTTGTGATATCTTCAACAGAAAGTCAGCTTGGCTCCATGTCAAAGTGCCTTGACAAACAGGTCGATATTCCCAAAGGCTTCCTGGTATGCTGGATCATGGTACAGATATGGAAAATGGAGAAAGATAAATCTTTGGCCCAACCTAGTCACACCTAGTTTGAGTAAAGCTGGGTAAGTACAAATATGAGAAGTGTTCTTGTCTGAGTTCATGCCTGCCTTCTCTACTCTTTTGCTTTGGTGAAGCCAAGATGAAGCTCACAGTGAGTAGATTTTTCCTTTTGAATTTATTATCTTCTCATTAGAGACTGTTAACATTTTGAGCTAAGGGGGGGGCTGCTTCTTATGACAATCTCACCATGATAGAAAATTTGTTTTAAAAAAATCTCCTTTCGTGTCATTGAATCATGGCAATTACAAGCATCTCTGTGGAGAATGATAGTTATACTGGGAGCAGACAGCTGTCTGAACACTGGATCCCTTGCTGTCTTAATAAAATTACCTTCCAGTCCTCCTGATTCAGGGCTGGTCACAAAGCAGGGAGTCCCTAAGCCCTAGAAAAAGCCTGATCTTTCTCCACATTCTTGAATTCCCCTTCTGACCAAAACTCCTGAGCATGCTCAGGAAAGATGAAAAGCTGATCATCAAATGAGATGGGTGAGAGACTTACTGTCTCATTTTCTGCTGTGAAATGGATCTCCAAGTAAGAATGGCTTGCTTGAACCCTGACCTTAGTCATTTATCCATGACAACACCTGAAGCGTGAAGCTAGTGCAGCATCTCCCCTGTGGCTCCAGATAAAAGGCTGAGAGTGTGGTAGGTAGACCACAAAATTCCACCAAAGTAACTGGTGGTACTGGGTGTCCTTTATAACAAGATGCAGAGGGGCTAGACATCCGATAAATATTTTCATGCTTTAACATACTAAACACTATATTATAGCAGCCTCTGCTTCAGAGCGGAGTTGCAAATGTAAAATGATTATCTAGAAATAAGTTCTAGTAACACCACAGTTCAAAAAAAAAAGGAGCTCCGAGCCCAGGTCAGATGTGGTTTCTCTCGTAGTTCTGCCGAGAACAAGGGGTATCATTTTAGCCAATACAACCTTGGCCATGTTACTTAACATCCGAAGCTCAATTTCCTCATATGTGAAAGGACTGCACTGTACTAGTAGATCTCTAAAATTTCCCCCACCTCTCACTATTTAGGAGACTAATTTTTACCTCCTTCTTAAACTATCAGGAGAAAAATAAAGCAAATAAAAGAATTACCTTGAATCACCAGGGCAGATCTCAGACCGGTTTGTCTCATTTCCAGGCCAAGGAAATGAGAATAGGTACTCGGAATGGGGCACCTACATAAAGCTCTGTGTTCTGATAACTAATGTTATGTACCCAGTGACAAATGACTAACCCAGATACCCTGGGACAGTGGCAGACGTCCTTTCTGCCAACCACCCTCGACAGCCAGACCTCTTCACCCTCAGGATCTCAGCAGAGCTGCCAGCTTGCTTACTAATCCATTGCTTAAAAAAAAATTTTCTTTTAGATAAAAAGAGTACTTTCTTTTTTTTAAAGGATTTTATTTATTTATTTGACAGAGTAAGAGAGCACAAGCAGGCAGAACAGTAGAGGGAGAGGGAGAAGCAGGCTCCCCGCTGAGCAGGGAGCCCGATGCGGGGCTCGATTCCAGGACCCTGGGATCATGACCTGAGCCAAAGGCAGACGCTTAACTGACTGAGCCACCCAGGCGCCCCAAAAGAGTACTTTTTTTTATTAGGAGGTCTATGAAGGAAGGAAAGCAACCCAGATCAAATAAGAAAATTAAATCATTTTCGGACATAATTCTCAGAACCTATATGCATTTTCATATCGTGTATGCTATTCATTTTCAAATGTGTTCTTCAATATACTGATACTGCATAGTTTTTTCATAAGGGCTACATTAATAATTCTAAAACTATATACCACAATAACATGATTACTACAAGTAATTAACCTACAATCTTACACTATCATGAAAACTTTCTATGGTTGAAAAGAAATCAAAGGTCAAAGAAGAAAAGACAGACCACTCAACAGAGTGGTAAAATTAGTATTTTTTATAAGCTTGGGTAGAGAAAAAAGAGGACATTGTTTTGTCATGTGATAGTAGACCAATGTTACTTATGATTTTTAGATTGTCTTCGCTGGACTTCTTGGAGTCTTTCTGACCCCAGCCCTTGCTTTCACTGTAAGTATTAAACTTTTTATTTTTTTATAAAAGTTTTTAAAGATTTTAATTATTTATTTGAGAGACAGAGAGAAAGACAGAGAGACCACAAGAGAGAGAGCATGAGCAGAGTGAGGAGAGGCAGAGGGAGAGGGAGAAGCAGGCCTCCCACGAAGCAGGGAGCCCGACGTGGGGCTCGATCCCAGGACCCCGGGACCATAACCTAAGCGGAAGGCAGATGGTTAACGACTGAGCCACCCAGGCGCCCTGGTATTAAACTTTTTAAAGTGCATTACTAAAATGCATTTGCAAAGAAATGTGGTATTAAATCACTGTCAATTTCTTATCAATTTCAGGATATCAACATTGGCGGTAACAGCAACAGTGGTATAACTGGGCAGCAGTCAGTGAGTGTCAACAATGAGCATAATGTGGTAAACGTGGACAATAACAATGGATGGGACTCCTGGAATACCCTCTGGGACTATAATACTGTAGGTAGCCAACATACAATTTCCATTCTTTACAAATATGATGTTTCTTTTTTAACAGCAACAAAAATGTCTGCTAACCATAAAAGAGTTAAAAATAAAGTAATTTCTAACTGTACATAAGCATAGACTTGTAAGTCAAAGTGCCTATTTTGGTAACCCAGTAGATATAACCCCTATTAATGTTTCCCACAATGAGTTAAAATTCAAACCCATGAACAGTAATTAGGATCCACTATGTCCAAGTGATTGTGGGACTGTTAGACAAATATGAACATCCTTCTGCCTTCCCTGAAGATACTCTCTGTAATGAGGAGAGACCTGCACAATATCACTGTTGCCTATCTCAGTCCATCTTCAATTTCCTTCTAAAAAGACAGAAATGGACATTTCACCTGTAGCTCAAAAAAAAAAAAAAAAAAAAAGTAAATGTAAATGATAATACTAATTGGTAAGAGAAGCAAAAATCTAAAACCAAACCAAAACAACAGTTGGCTCTGCTTTGCGATTACTAGCTTTTTATTTAACAAACTTTGCACTTTGAAAAAGGCAACTCTTTATCATTTCAGTTTTATCGTGTGGTCCATTAGAAAACCAATCCCTGTCTGACCTGTCGCCTTGAAATATTGCGAAGATCAAATGAGAGTAAAATGTGATAGCAATTTAAAGTTTATTTCAGCAAAACAGACATGTGGAGTGACTCCACGCTAGAACCTGAAGATAAAGCAACGAGTTAGACTCTAGGTCTCTGCCCTCAAGAAGTTTGTATTCCATCCTTACAAATGTTAGCAACAGATACGATTGCAAAACAGGGCTGGATCCCGTGCTCTGATGTGAGTTCATCATAATCTTGGAGTTCCATTTCCCTCTGCTGGTCAAACTGATTTTTGGTAAGAAAAGCTCCTTAGGGAACCTACTTCCTACTATCTACCATCTTCTTTACCAGAACTTTGCTGCAACCAGACTCTTTGGCAAGAAGAAATGCATTGTGCACAGAATGAACAAGGACATCATGCCCTCTCTTCAAACTCTTGATGCACTGGTCAAGGAAAAGAAGGTATAAATAAAAGTCTTTTTAATTTGGCTCAAGGGAGGTCTTATGAGTGCCAGTAAATAATGAGATCACAGTCATTTCCTCTTGACCACAGTACGTTGTAACGTGCAGCACAAAAAGGGAAGAGGAGCTGGTAATTGCCTGAGAAGACAGAGCTGCTACCACACTCAGTGCTGTGGATCCCACCTGCCTTTCCTGTTAGAGGAGCAAAGATCTGCTCAAGCCAATGAGAGCTGTCTCCACTTCTCCAAGTACATTTGCCCACAAGAGTCGGGTTGCGGTTATTAGATTTAGAAACAAAAATAGAGGATACCCAGTTAAGTTGGAGTCTCAGATAAACGATGGATAGTTTTTTAGCTTAAGTATGTCCTATGCAATATTTAGGACACACTTATGCCAAAAAATGGTTTGTTTACCTAAAATTCAAATATAACTGAGTGTCCTGTATTTTACCTGGCAACCCTAGTTGGGTGGGGAGAGAAGACCCATTGCTCTTTAAAATGTTTGCTTGAGTTCATATGTTTATAACTGATAAATAGGCACCTTTCATTGACCAGGTAGAGAAAATCAACTCCATTCTCAGAAACTGATTTTTATATAGCTCAATCCAAGAAATACAAAGTGACCAAATGAGGTCCAAGCTTCAGAATAAATTTAGCCTCAGACTTTTGCTTTTATGAGAAGCTGAGGTTTCACATCCGCTAAATCTTTTGGGACACAGAAATTCCAAGATATACAGGGTTGAGGCTGATTATGAAAAAAAACTGTAGCCAAGCAATAGCCCCTGCTGGCCTGGTACCCAGCCCTCATTCAACAAACCACTGGACTGGGCACTCATTCTCTCTCTTCATTTCCACACTCAGCTTCAGGGTAATGGACCAGGAGGACCACCTCCCAAGGGCCTGATGTACTCAATCAACCCTGAAGAAGTCAAGGACCTGAGCAAGTTAGGAAAACCCGTTGCTAGCATGTGCAGGGGAATTCCAACATACATGGCTGAGGAGATTGAAGGTGAGTAGCCTTTCAATGGTGCACTCCAAGTTATTGCTGCTGGAATTGTCAGACTATTCTTGGGCATGTCCACAGAAGACATCGATCACTCAGCACTCGCTTTGTGCTTTAAGTGTGTTAAATTAGTAGCTCCTGCCGGCAGTCTTACATGATAAATTATTGTTATTCTCTCTTTCTGGATGAGGAAACTGAGGCACAGGGAGAGGTCACAAGTCTCTTGTCTGGGTCAGTCCCAAGCATTCTGGCTTTGGATTCTGTGCTCTTCACCATTGGGAAATACTGCCTTTCGAGAGTGGATCTGGAATTACTGCAAGATATATTTAGAGGAAAACATGAATTGCTAAGGGAAAAGAGAATGCCAATAGAATTTATTGACTTTTTACAGCTCAGTCACTTAATTTCTGCACTTTCAAAGAATAACTTGCACAAAAACAAAGTATCCACCTACCTTAATATAACAGCAACTTTCCAGATCTCTGAATTGATTGATTAAATCTAGATGGATAGCTAGACAGATGATAGAGTTAGACAGATTGATCTTGAAATTACTACATAGCTAGTTTGGAAGCTGTGTGACACTAAAAAAAAAAAAGAAGAGTCCTTGAAAAGATATTGATAACAGTTTCTTCTTTTCTTTTTACCAGGGGCAAGCCTGTTCTTTTCCTCAGAAAAGTGCTTCAGTGCTGATATAATCTGGATTCTGAACATTACCTTCTGTGAATAACAGTGGAGAATTAAAAAAAAAAAAAGTCACTTTGAGTTTAGTCATCAGAATAGTCAATGCAAAAAAATATGGGTTCTGATGGTTGTTATCATGTCATTCTGAAATGTTTTCTGCTAGTTATGCTTGGCTTCTTTAAGTTTCAATAAACCTACTTAGCACTAAATTCCTTATGATGCTTATTTGGAATGCACGGGCTCAAAAGTGCAATGTGGTGATAGCAAGTTGTCGGAGTGCATTAGACCCAACTGTTAGCCTGTATTTGGGGCCTGTCCCTTATAAAGAAGCCCTTCAGATGCTTTGGGTACTACTAACCACAGTTCTGGGAATGAATCCAAGACAATCCAACTGCTCCGAAGACTGCTCCACAGTTGATGGGCACAGTAACGTTTCAGATCAGCAAGGGCAGAAATCCACTCAAGGCAGCTTACAACGGAAAAGGGTGGGGGGAGGTTATTGCAAGGATATTGGAGTATCTAAAGGAATCTTAGGGCAAGAAAATCAAAGAGACTGGAACCAGGAACTATATTGAGATCAAGACCCAAGTCTCCTTCTCTCTCCCGGAAGCCACTTACTAGTTCTTCCCTGTTCCTCTTTAAATTCTGCTTCTCTCTTCTTTCCTTCTTGCAGGTGGCTCTATCTATACTCATGGCTGAAGATGGCTGAACCAAAATATTAGCCTCAACTCCCATGTTTATATGTCTTTCCAGCTCAAGAGGTAATATCTCATTCTTTTGAATCCCAATTCTAAGTTTCCTTGATCCTGTTTGGTTCAAGGGCCTACAACCTGCCAGGGGAGTGGAGTCACATGCACATAGGAGCAACAACAAGGTCTTTGCTGAAGGAGAAAGATCTCAGAAAAAATAGAGACTCCAAGTGTTGTGCGTGACAATATGAAACTCAGTTCATTTTTTTTAATGCTCCCATACATATTTATAAATCCCGATGCTGTAAGAGGATATCTAATCCATTCTAATGTCTTCAGATGGGATATCCCTAAAGAACCATAGCAACAACAACAAAAAAGACATCAATTCCCACCATTTGGAAAAATGCAATATTTATTAGGCCTTATTGGGAAGCAATGACAATAGTTTTATTTATCCTGAGGCAATTTCATTGCTAGTCACATGACCTGTACTACCAGAGCAGTAGAGTTTCCAAAATACCCTGAAGCCATGAAATGTGGAAACCCATCAAAGATCAAGGCCTTAGATACTGCCCTATCACTGTCAGTGAGAAAGAAAGAAACCTGTGATTCACAAACTGGATACAGCGTCATGTAACTGACTTTTGGGAACTGATGAATCCCATGTTTCTTAGAAGAATTATCTAGTCACTATTTCAGGATAAGAAATTAAATTCACTAGGAAGACACAAAAATTCTAGATTATATACTCCTATCAAAATATATTGCTCAGTCAGTTAAGCATCTACCTTCTGCTCAGGTCATGATCTCAGGGTCCTGGGATCAAGCCCCGCATTGGGCTCCCTGCTCAGCGGGGAGTCTGCTTCTCCCTCTCCCTCTGCCCCTCCCCCACTCACTTTCTCTCTCTCTCTCTCTCTCTCTCTCTCTCCCTCTCATAAATAAATAAAATCTTTAAATAAATATATATATATATACACATATACATATATATATTAAGGAAAAATTGTAAGAATTACAGGAGAATTTAATAATCTCACTGTCTTAGTTAAAGATTTTAACACATATCTTTCAATAAATTATAGATGAAGCAGCTAAGAATATAAAAACATTTGACACAACTAACAGGCTTATTTTAGAAGCTTATTTTAATGAACACAATTACAACACTTCAGAATGCATATTATTCTTAAGTATGTGTGGAACATTTACAAATACTGATCACATGCTAAGGCACAAATCAGATCTCAAAAAATTTCAAATGATTGGCATCACAAAGAACACATTTTTCTGCCTTCAAGTTAATTAAGAGAACAAATATTCACTCCTAAATAAAACAAGATAGTTGTATTTGTTTTGAAAGTAGGCAGCATATTTCTAAATAACACATGAGCCAAAGAAGAATTCATGATGAAAGTGGAATGCATTTAAAACTGGGCAATAATGAAAACACTACATGACAAAATCTTATGAGTGGCAACTATAGCAATGGATAGAGGAAAATTTATACTCTGAACGTTCATTTCATAAAAAAAGAAAGGTTGAAAATTGAATCAAAAATTCAACTTTGGGGCGTCTGGGTGGCTCAGTCGTTGGACATCTGCCTTCGGCTCAGGTCATGATCCCAGGGTCCTGGGACCGAGCCCCGAGTCGGGCTCCCTGCTTGGTAGGAAGCTTGTTTCTCCCTCTCCCACTCCCCCTGCTTGTGCTCCCTCTCTCGCTATCTCTCTCTCTCCCTCTGTCAAATAAATAAATAAATAATCTATAAAAAAATATTTTAAAATTCAACTCTAAAAATGAGGGAAAAGCATAAAATATCCAAAATAAATAGGAGGGAGGAAATAATATTGACAATATCAGAAGTTAATAAAGTAGAAAAAGATATACGATAGTAAGACTCAACAAAGTCAAAACTTAGTTCTTTGGAAAGGCATAAAATTGGCAAATTTTAGGTAGAAATGACCAGAAATCCAAAAAGAAATAAGTGGAATGAATCTAAAAAAAATAAAACCAAAAACAAATGAATAAACAAACAAAAAGCAGAATTAGATCTATAACTACAGAGAACAAACTGGTGGTTGCCAGAAGGGAGGAGGCTGGGGCATTGGGCAACATAGGAGAAAGGTAGCAGGAGGTACAGGCTTCCGGTTATGGAATGAAGAAGTCACAGGAATAAAAGGCATAGTGTAAGGAAGACAGTGATACTGTAGTAACATTGTAACGGGATAGATGGTAGCTGCACCTGTGAACAAAGCATAATGTAAAAACTTGTCAAATCACTATGTTAGGCACCTAATGTCACATTGTGTGTCAACTACAAATTTTTTAATTAATTAATTAATTTTTAAGATAAATCACCATCAACGCTAGAAACAAACAAAAAGATACTAAGCTATAGATGCCACAGATACTAAGATGCTAATAAAATGATGTTGTGAACAACGCTGTATCAATAAATTTGAAAGCCTAAGTGAATTGAATTTCTAAAGAAAAAACCTACCAAAGCTCACTTGAGAAGAAATATAGAGCCTGAATAATTCTATAACCAGTAATGGAAATGGTTCAGAAGTTTAAAATTTTTACACTAGAAAATTCCAGGCCAAGGTGGTTTTTATACTGAGATTTAACAAAACTTGAAAATACAGATTATTCTAATCTTATAAAACTATTCAAATGTATGGGTGGGGGTTGGCAAGGGCCGGGGAGCAGGGGGAGCACTCTCCAACTCATTTCATGAGAATACTGTGAACTTGATTCCAAAACCTGACAGGGATTGTATGAGAAAAGAAAAGTACAGGACAATCTCTGGTATGAATATTGATGCAAAATGTCTTAACAAAATTATAGCAAATCAATTGAGCAAAGCGTAGAAAAGATTGAATATAGCACGACCATGTTGGATTTTTCCTAGTAATGCAAGCTGGTTTGATATTAGGAAATTAATAATGTAATTTGCCACATTGAAAGATCAAAAGACAACAATCTTATGATGTATCTCAATAGGAGCAAAATTCATAATAAATAATTCTCAGAAGATTTAAAATCAAAAGAAACTTTATTAATCTAAGATTATTTAAAAAAAAAACTACTGTATCGTGTAAAACAATGAAAACATTCCTCTTAAGACAAGAAATAAGACAAATGCTTGTCATCAAAACTAGAAACATTGTATTGAGGGACGCCTGGGTGGCTCAGTTGGTTAAGCAACTGCCTTTGGCTCAGGTCATGATCCCAGGGTCCTGAGATCGAGTTCCGCATCGGGCTCCCTGCTCAGCAGGGAGTCTGCTTCTCCCTCTGACCCTCTCCCCTCTCATGCTCTCTCTCTCTCATTCTCTCTCTCTCAAATAAATAAATAAAATCTTTTAAAAAAAAGAAACATTGTATTGAAAGTAAAGTAAAAAAAAAAAATTAAATACAAAGATTTGAAATGGAAGAAGGAAGAAAAAACTATCATTATGCCCAGATGACATAGTTTTCTATAAAAATACAAAAAAAATCTATAGATAATTTATGGGAGTCAGAACATTTAGAAAGGTTCCTACTGGGGCGCCTGGGTGACTCAGGCAGTTAAGCTTCCAACTCTTGATTTCACTCACTCACTCGCTCACTCTCTTTCTCTCAAAAAAAAAAAAAGAAAAAGAAAAAGAAAGGAAAAGTTCCTGCATACAAAAAAATGGCTATCAAATATAAGCTGCATTTCTATATATCACCAGCAAATATATAGAAACTTGATTTTGAAATAGCATTTATAACAACAGCAAAATATACAACATAACTTGGAAAAATCACTTAATTTATTTAACAACATTTCTCAAATAACTTCTATAGGCATAGCACTATTGCACACACTTGAAATCCATCAGCAAATACAAATGCAAAGATCTTTGCCTCATGTAGCTAATATTTTAGTTAAAGGAGGCAGATATAAATGATAAATATAATTAACACACAAATGAACAAATATGTAAATTTTGGTAAGATAGTATTACCTAGTATTATATAGTAGGATAGAAAATGATAAATACCAAGGGGAAAATGCAGAGCAGGGTAAAGGTATTATCCTGGGTAAAATAGGGAGACACAGCAGGAATTTGAGCCAAGATAGGATATGATCTTACCAAGTAATATGTTAAACAAAAGATAGGTTAGACTTCTCTGGAAACTTTATTGAGAGACGTTAAGGTGAACTAAGTGCAGAGAAACCATGGCCATGAATCAGAGGATTTGTTATTATAAAAAGGTCAGCTCTCCCTCAATCTATAGATTCAGTGTGATTCCAAACAAATTCCCAGCAGGCCAAGTGTGTGCATGCGTATGTGTGGTACATGACAGGCTAAATTTAGAATATGCACCCAAGATCAAGGGTCCTTGATGTTTCTATACATCTTTCAAGTAGAGGCACTGACTGCTCTTTGTTCTCAACTATTTTTGCAAGGATGTTTGTATAACAAACAGCCTTGGAGGGGAGGTGGGTGGCAGGATGGTATAATTGGGGGGTGGGCATTACGGAGGGCACATGATGTGATGAGCCTTGGGTATTATATCCAACTGATGAACTATTGAACTCTATGTCCAAAACTAATGTACTATATGTCGGCGAATTGAATTTAAATTAAAAAAGAACAACCTTGGAAGATAGAGATAGTGTCTCTTTTTAGAGCAAAAGTAGGCATGTTCACTATTATAAAAGATTTGAGTTCCTTAAGCTTACATCCCACTATATAATACACCCCACTGTGTGTGCAAGCTTCCCTCTGGGTCCACATGCATTGCCCTGTGAAGCTCGTAGACAAGGGACACTGACACAAACATGTTCCTGCTCATACTATTTGCTGTGCTGTGACTAATAAAGTCCTTTGTGTCTTACCTAGGAGGCTCATGTCTCCTGTTATCATTCATGAAACTATGGCAGGTTAACTTTTCAGCTTTCAAGTAGGGTAAAATCTCAGACCCTCTTTGGAAGGGCCGAGCCTAGCCAAGTTACTACTGCAGAACAACAAAATGGGTGAACTTGACCTGTCATAATTATCATAAAGACATGGTAATGAAGACAATGAGACGTGAGTACTGGGATGTACAATATATCAGTGGAACAAAATAGAAAGCCCACAGATAGATCCACACATATATAGGTGGCTGAAACAAGATGTAGACTGCATTCCAGGCCTGTGGGGAAAGGATAGCCTTCTTCCATAGTGATGTTAAAATAATTAGGTAGCCATATGGAATACAAAGAAATGGGAAAATAACACCAGACCCCCTACCTTACACCACATATTTAGAAATCAATTTCATGTATGTTAAAAGCCTAAATATGAAAGGTAAAATAAAAAGCCTTAGAAGATAATTTAGAACAATAATTTCAGGACTATGGATGGAGGGAAGGATTTGCTAAACTTTGCAGAAAAAGCTCTAGCCATAAAATAAAATATTGATAAATTTCTCTGCATTAAAAATAAGAATGTCTTCTTATCCACAGACAACAAAAATAGAGCAAAAAGGTGAGCCGCAAACTAGTAGAGATATTTGCAACACATTAACTGGATAAAAGAGTAGTACACAAATTATATAAAGAACTCCTACATGCCAACAAGAAAAAGATGAGTAAGTAATAGAAAAATAGACACAAATATGTTCCTAGAAGAAGAGGAACCCAGAATGGTGAATCTAGATATGAAGAGATATTAACTTCATTCATAATAAGGAAAATACATATTAAAACCATAGTGATAAATCATTTTACACCCAACCTTTTGGCAATTGAAGAAGTCTAATATTGGGTGCTGGAGAGGATGTGGAGTAGCAACATGGCCAGAGCAAGCATGAATTGGTACAACTGTTTTGGAAAACAATTCAGCATTGTCTAATAACCTGCAGACGTGAATTTCCTATGACACAACACTACCACTCTTAGGTATATATCCTAGAGAAATTCTTGCTTATTGTCATCCAGAAACATGTCACAAGAATGTTCACAGCCACAGAGTTTGGAACAGCAAAAAACTAGAAACAATCCGAATGTTTGCCAACAGAAGAACAGATAAATAAATTGTGATATGTTTACTTGATAGAATACTAAACATCACAAAGAGAAAACCAAATTAATCACAGCCATGCACAACAACATGGAGGACTCTCTGGAAAACAACGTTGGGTCAACAAAGCGAATTGCAGAAGAAAACGTATTTACATAAAGTTCAAAAACATACAAAACTAAACACCACACACATTTTATTTTAGAAACACCTTCTTATGTGGTAAAACTATGACTAAAAGCAAGGGAATGATAACACAAAGTTCAGTATAATTGTGCACCCCCGAGAAGGAGAGAAGGGCTCATGGAGGGGCGGATGGAAGTCTTCCAAGCTAGCGGCAAGGCCGTCCCTCTCTCTCAAACTAGATTGAGGGGAGGGGTGTTCATGAGTATGTGCGGTGTCATTATTCTTCATACTCTGCATACATTTTTAAATAGTCTTATGCACTAACTCAAGACTTAATTACAATTTTTAAGTTAAAAGCATGAGAAGTAAGATAATGTTATGAAGACAATAAGAGGATAGACCTGTGTGGATGGAAAGACACTGCCCTTTCATTCCAACCTAAAGCAGGGGCCTCTCATCTCTTGCTCAGCTCTGAGCCTTGTGCGTCCAAACACGCAGCCTTTGACCTGTGTCCCCAGAAGAGTAAGTGAAAATGAGCTCATTCGGCACCAGGATGCCGGGAGGTCTGCAGAGAGAAGCCGCTGATCCTGAGCTGTGCTGGTGCCAAGCCTCTTCCCTGCAAGGCTCTAAATCACTGCTTGGAAGCCTGCTGTGCAGTTTCCCATGTGCAGTTTGGTTCGGCCTCATAGATAACCTGAGTAACTCATACGAAACCAGTGCCTTGCCCTATGTGCCTCAGCCCATAGGGGTCAGGAAGAGATGCAGGGAGCATGCAGAGCTGCCTTGCAGGGGCATCAGAAGTTTTAGTGACTTCATAACCCCAAGAGGCACCAGAGAGGAGCAGATAATTTCCTGTTCCAAGCCCTTGCCCATTATTTGAATATCTTTCTGGTCCTCCTCCCAATTGCACTTCTGACAAAACTAAATAGTTTAACCCAAACCTCCTGCAATGGATCCTTCCAGAACATTAAAAAATAAATTTTCACCTAAAGTCAAATTTTCCAAGGAACTTTCATATCAATAGACACATTTATCTATTAGCTGCTTTTTGCACTTCCCCAATATCCAAAATAACCAATCAAGAATACCAGGAAGTACAACCAAATTAAAGTGAAAGTATGCCAAACTTACATTTAAATCACTCCTACCCAGATGTTCAAATTAGGCTTTAACCATCCTCTTTCCCGACATTGCTTTGATCCACAAGATTCAAATCAGACAATAAAAATCACAGTCCAGCTCCCTTAACTAAGAGCATTATTAATAGCACATCCCATTTCAACTCTATGCCATTTATCTGTCTATCTATCTATCTATCTATCTATCTATCTATCTATCTATCTATCTACCTATCTATCTGTCTAAGCACCTCCTATATGATGGACTTTTCTAGGCACTAGAGATAAAGTAGGCCCTAGGGAAAAAGCAATTAAAGTGCCTATCTTTATGAAGTTTATGTTCCAGTGGTGGAGAAAAACAGTAAATAAATAAATACACAACATGAATAAAGATGAAAAACTGTTGAGGGAAGAGAATAACATGGAGGAAGAAGAACCATCAATAGAAAGTTAAGATGGGGGAGGGGTTGTGTTTTATATTAGACAGACAGGTGTATAATAAAGAATTTGGCTGGTCTCTGTCCCAGGTTCCTGGAAGGTGGTTTCTAAGTGATTGGAGCATCTTTGTTATTCACAGTGGTCCTCTTGGGCCACACCTGATAATTTATGTTAATGAGATGACAAGATAGGAGTTGGTTATGCCAGAAAGACCAACTGTGTGATTGGAGGGTTGGACCTGTGAGTAACATGATAATAGCCTGACCTCAGAGGAGGGGAGGAGGCTGGAGATTGAGTCAAATGACCAATTTAATTAATCATGCCTACATAATGAATCCCCAATAAAAACCATGGACCCCAAAGCTCAGGTGAGCTCCTCTGGTTGGCAATACTCCACATCAGTGTCAGCAGGGTGACAATCTTTACTCCATGGGGAAATGACAAAAAAAGCTTCATGTTTGAGACCCTCCCAGACCTTGCCCTATGCATCTCCTTTTGGCTGGTTCTAATTTGTATCCCATTGCTATAATAAAACTGTAACAGTAATAATGCTTTGCTGAGTTCTGAGTTGTTCTAGTGAATTGTTGAATCTGTAGGTGGAACTGCTGAATTTGTGGCCAGCTGGTCAGAAGTGAGAATGACCTGGAGACTCTGGAACTCAGCTCATATCTGAAGTGAAGCCAGTCTTGTGGAAATGATAAGTACAAATTTGGTCAATTTGCTTTCTTTATTACATTATCTATATTCTGTTTTTCTTCCGCCCCCCCCAATTTTATTGGCTAGAACAGTAAGAGCAATGTAAAATACAAAGGGGATAGCAGATACACTCAACTTATAGCTCCATTTTTTTCACCATTAAACAGCATGCTAGCAATCAGTTTGTCAAAGATACACTGGAAGATTTATTTTGTCTCATTTATGGAATATTTATTAGATTGCCTTAACTTAGAAAAAGAAAGAAATTCATAAGATAAGCCCTAAAAATTTATATCTGGAATGAACTCTCTTGAGTGATGTAGGAGAATAAAACCTTGGTCAAATAAAAACATGTTTCTATGATTTCAGCATCATTAAAAGGTCTGTTTCACAATACAAGATGAAACATTCAACTTAATCAGCAATGGGTTGCAGCTTCTAATGAATTGGTCTTACATAATTAGACTGTCCTGCTTTGTAGTTAAGGTGCAAAGAATGGCTCCCTGGTCATATCTCCAAGTACCATACTCAAACCCATCTTCCAAGATTAACAAAATTCCAATCTTTTTATCGCCATAGGCTTTTTGCCCTGCTGTGTCTCAACTATCCTAGGAGTATACTCACGTTTAAAGAGCCTTCCTGGTTACTCTTACTTCTGCATGGTACCAGAGCCCAGACGTGTCTCACTGAGCCTAGGAGACTCCTCAGTGGCCACTAGAACTTGCTGAATTACAGCTACCACTGTGCCCAAATGGGAGGTCTTGTTCTGATGTTAAAAGCTGGATATTTAAAAGAGGTGTCTTTGATGCTCTCACCCGCCGCCCACAATGGAGTCGGTGCTCAAAGCTGATCCTTCTGAAACTTGTAATTGTCAGACGTGAGGCTAAGACTGAACCTCCAGCTTTGCCAAGGTTTGGCTCCTGGTGCAGATTCCTGCTGAAGCTGCATTATAGTTCATCCAGATGACTTTTACAACCAAGTATGTGTTGTCTAAACATTGGGCTCCGCTCCAAGCCAGAGAATTAGCTCGAGGGTTTCCTTATTAGTTCTCCTTCTTTTCTATTTTATAAAATATCAAATCGGGCTTTTTAAAATATTATTTGTGAATTCTTACTCTCCTTAAGCTTATTTTGTTATTCTTTTTCTAATTCATTGAGTTGGCTAGTGAATTCATTTTTGCTATTCTTTTCATTTTTTTTAAGACTTTATTTATTTATTTGAGAGACAGAGAGAGCACAAGCAGGGGAAGTGGTAGGCAGAGGGAGAGGGAGAAGCAGGCTTCCCAACGAGCAGGGAGCTGTATGCGGAATTCGATCCCAGGACCCTGGGATCATGACCTGAGCCAAAGGCAGCCGCCTAACCAACTGAGCCACCCAGGCACCCCTCTTTTCTTTGCTTAATAATACAAATATTTACCATCATTAATTTCTTCCTGTGTGTAACTTGACTTCATTCCTTAATTTTGGACATATGGTCTTGACATTATAGTTATTTATTTAAATAGCCAATAATTAAACTTTTCATTTCTTCATTGACAAAAAGTATTGTAGGACAGTATCTTGAATGCTCAGTTTTTTATATGTTATTTGTTCTTTTATTATTGATTTATAGTTTTATTTCATTGTGGTAAGTGAATGTGGCCTGTGAAACTTCTATTAACTGGAATTAATAGTTTTTTTTAAAAGCCTAAGCTATGAACAATTTTTGAAAACATTCCAGGAATATTTAAAATGAATGTGTGTCAGCTCCAGGATTCAAAGTAGAATGCAAAGTTATAGAAGGTGGACCCCTTGAGTCTGGGTGGACTCGGTGACTTGCCTCTAATAAGTAGAGCATGAAAAAAAGAAAAATAGTCACTTTACAGTAGAGGAACTTGACAAACACTACCTTAACTAAGTGACCATGGTCAACATCACCATTCATGTTGATATCACATACCCTCTGATATGATACACCCTTCACCAGTCTGGTATTCTTTCCCAAAATCCATAACCACAGTATAATCATGAGAAAACATCAGACAAACCCAAACCAGTGGACATTTTACAAAATACCTAGCAACACTCTTCAAAGTTGTCAAGGTTTTTGTATTCATTTTTCCAGGCCGCCACAACAAATTACCACAATCTTGGTGGCTTAAAATAGCACATATTCATTCTTTCATAATTCAGGAGGCTAGAAGTCTGAAATTCAAGTGTCAACAGGGTCTCCTCCTTCCAAAGGCTGTAGGAAGAATCCTTCCTCGCTTCTTCTGGCATCTGGTGGCTCCTGGTGTCGCTTGGCTTGGGGCAGCATCTCTCCAATCCCAGCCTCTGTCTTCACGTGGCCTTCTTTCTTATATTTCTGTGTCTCAAATCTTCCTCTCCTTTCTCCTATCAGGACGGCAGTCATTGGATTTAGGGTCCACCCTCAATCCAAAATAATCTTATCCTGAGATCCTTAACTTAATTACATCTGTAAAGACTCTATTTCCAAATAAAGATCACATTCACAGGCACCAGGGGTTAGGGCTTGGACATATCTTTCTGGAAGACCCAATTCACTCTACTCCAAGGAGATCGAGAAACTTCACAGTTGCAGGAGACTAAGGAGATATGATGGCTCAATGCAATGTGGGATCCTGCATAGGATCCTGGGACAGAAAGGAAACATTAATGGAAAAACTGGTAAAAATCCAAATAAATTCTGTGGGTTAATTAATAATATTGTAGCAATGTTAGTTTCTTAAATTGTTTAACATCATCTTCTTAATATTGTCTAAACATAATTTCAGTTTTGATCATTATGTCATGGCTATGTAAGATGTTCGTTTGTATCAGAAGAAGCTAGGGGAAGGGTACATAGGAACTCTCTGTACTATCTTCACACTTCTCTATAAATCTAAAATTATTTGGAATGAAACATTTTTTAAGTAACCAAATTAGACTGTTTTATTAAAAGATAAAGACTCAGAGTTTGTTTTAAAATCCAGGTATTAGACAAAATAAAACTAAAAGAAACACTGATATGTGAAAAAAAATGGCAACCATATAAAAGTACATTTTAAGTAAATAATAAAATTAGGGGCCTTAATATGGTTGTCAAAAGAGTACAATTTAGGGCAAAATCAGTAAATAAAATAATAGGAAATCATTTACAATGATAAAATATGCAATTCCCATTGAAGCCCTAACAATCATAATCATTTGTTATAGACCAAATTATGTAGAATTAGGCAAACAAGCAAAAAAACCTGTTGGAAATGCTACAAGAGACTAGCAAAATTACAAGAGGGAAGACCTTATCACACTCATGAGTTTTTGACAGATCAAATACACAAAAAAAGAATATGAAAAACTTTAATATTTAGGGGTTTGTATCTGGACATAGAATCACCATGAAATGCAGACTCACGTAAGTATCTGCAACAAGTAGTGTGAATAATATGAGCATTGGTGACATGATTGTTCTCAAGTGGCAAACAATTCTTGATAGAGTTCTAAACTAAGAAAATACTGTCTTCCTTCAATTGACATGCATTCCTGAAAGTTGTGGTGCCAACTAAGTAGTTAAAAAGTAAATACCTTTACGTTTAAAACAAGTAAGTATCCAGACTCAGGAAACCATAAACAATCCCATAAGAAAAGGCTTCATGGCATGTGCTGTAAGCACAACTGAACAAAGCTAGCAGAGCATCCCTCCACACGACTTTAGTAGGAGCCCCCCAAAATTAATTTTGACAAAATTCCCTACAATTTTTTTTTTTTTTACTTTCTTGATGTGTTACCTGTGAGTAGGAAAGAGGAAGCCCCTCAACAGGGTTGGGATGTCTCAAGTGGGCACAAGATTTTCTTTTTATGTTTTACGCCTGAAGTTACCTGGGTCTTCTAATTAACAGAATTCTCTAGTTAGGGGATCATTGATGCAATTGACATACCTGTCTTCTTATCATTCTTGGTTGGCATGAATGTGACAGCCCATTACACTCCGTATGCCTTTTACTCTTGAAAACCCTGAAATAGCTCGCAGAGCCAGGCTTTGCCCTAGAGCATCTGCTCTCCACTCCATTCTCCACCATTCTGAATATGACCTCATGAGCCTGAGATCATGACCTGAGCCAAAATCAAGAGTCTGACGCTTAACTGACTGAGCCACCCAGGTGCCCCAGAACATGGCAGTTTTTGCATTGGGTTAGAGATCTAGCCAGAGGCAGCCTCGGTTCTGGGAATGTGCACGCTTTGTCAAATGTTTTCTTTACAGGCTTTGGTGGTGGTACTGAAGTTATTTTGAGCACTGGCCCCTTCCCTGCCTAGAAAGGAAGTTCTCATTACAACTCTGCTGTTGAAATGTCTTGCAAGCCATCTGAGCAAAATGGAAACTGGGTTTGTGGTGGCAGTCAGCTGCTCTCAGGCTGGCATGGACCCATTCCTGAATCACTTGTATGTTAGAGATTTGACTATATCTAAATGCTCCTCATTCCACTTTTACTTCCAGCCTCCTGGATCTGCATAATTGCTCTATTTCCCATAAATGTATTGTTCAGGCAATGCTTTCCTTTCTTTGCTTGAATCATGAGCTGGTTGGTACTTACCCCAGTCTGATCCTTTACCACAATATAGGTAAGAACATCCTTCCGTCTTCTCTACTGCTAAAACAAACACTTGTGATTGGAGGAGGACTTGGGATGGAGAGTCTTCATTGGGTTCCTGCTAGCATTTCCCAGATTAATGTCATAGTTAAGATACATCCAAGTATCAAATCCCCTAATGCAAATGTTATCATTTGCTTGAGGGGATGCTCAATGTTATGGTTGGACTGAGGGTGTCTGGGTTCCTAATCCCTTCCAAGGACCCCAGTATTCTGGAGGAGATTGATTGGTTTTCTGAAGGTCCATAGAAATAGATAAAGGAGATACGGAAGCAACTCCTCTACCTCTCAAACTCTATTTTTTTGGATTATTTGTCCAGTTCAAAGGGAATATGAAAGAGAGAGAAACAAATATATAGGCTTTAAATGCCCCCTTGGACCGGAGCTGAAGAGGAAGCTGAGCCAATGTCAGATCCCACCAAGGCCTTGTCAAGGGGCTTTGAGGATCTGGCAAGTGGCCAATGGGACGAACACCTATGACCAGGCTATGGTGACTCTGTAGCTGAGAGATGGGAGGGACGATCGTTGGAGTTGCTGACATCTCTCTGCAGATCTTAACTGGCTTCAGTGGACAGTGACCATATGAGCATTCACCTGAACAGACCAGACTGTAGCCAGATAATGACAGAGGCAAGCCCCACATACATTTTTAAAAATTATTTTTTAGTGCAAAAATGAGACAATTAAAAATTCATCCTTGGGCACCTGGGTGGTTAAGTTGGTTAAGCGACTACCTTCAGCTCAGGTCATGATCCTGGAGTCCCAGGATCAAGTCCCACATCGGACTCCCTGTTCAGCAGGGAGTCTGCTTCTCCCTCTGACCCTGCCCCCCCTCATGCTCTCTCTCTCAAATAAATAAATAAAATCTTTAAAAAATAATAATAAATAAAATAAAAATTCATCCTTCTGGGTTCTTGATACCCATTAATAATATTTAATCCAGAAATATACAGATTTGCTCATCTACAGGCAATTTGATGAAGGTTGTGTTTCTTCATCTAGGCTCTCATTTGCCCTTCACGGTGTTAGGTCGTTAGGGCAAGCTTCATGCTGCCCAGGTGGAAACTGAGCCTTCATGAGGTAAAGGGACTCATTCAGAGCCAGGTAAAGAGATTTCTCTCACACATTTAGTCACATAACATCATTCATTGAGAGAACAAGTATGGGATATAGAAAAGAGAGCTTTAATCTGTATAAATATCAAAAGCCAAGTCTTAGATGAATGCCAACTCCTCTGTTTATTCTCATTGCGTAGAGTATCAAATGTTAGAGCTCTATAGGGTATAAAGTCCCAAACACACACACAGAGTTATTCTTTAGGAGACCAACGCCCTCCCGGGGTCTTCTGAGTCTTTTAGTTAACTGCACAAGGCAGTCAAATCAACAATGCTGTCTTTCATGCTTGAGCTCTGTAGACAGGCCCTCTCTTCAGCTGTTCATCACTTCGGTGGAAATTCCTCAGGAAACAATGAGACTCAGTACAGCAGCAACCCCCCGCCTCTGCCAAATCACACACACCCCAAGATAAAAATGCTCAGCAATCTCTGAGAACTTCCTAGGGAAGCAATACAGAGAGGAGCCTTCCCACTTAGATCCCTAGAAAATGCTCTCCTCCAGCTCCCCACCCCATGCCCACCAAGGCAGAGTAGGAGCTTGGTCACACCACCTTAGCCCATCCCCTGTAGTACCCGTGTAGCAGACAGTGTGGGGTGTGGTATTAAGTCTAGCTTGATTTAAAAACTGCTCTGGGCTTCAGTGCGGGAAATGAAGCTAATAATGCCTACTGTATTACTCAACAATGACAAACAACCGCAGAATCTCAGCAGCATACAATAATAAGCATTTACTTTCACCCATCTATGGTCGGCTAGCTGGGAACTGGCTGACCTAGGCTAGGCTTGGCTGAACAGCTCTGCCTCGAGTTCTGAATCCAGCTGGCTCTACAGTCTGTTCCACGGGTCTTGCTCTGAGCTCCAGGTGGAAGAGGCAGCACTGCCCTGGGAGAAATTCTTCTCAATGTGAAGACAAAAGTGCCAGGGAGCATAGCCAACCATACTCTCTGAAACAATACAAGCACGTTTCAAAACCTTGTTTGCATGACATCTACTATCTTTCCATGGGCCAAAGTAAGTCATATGGCCAAGCCAAAAGTCAAGGAAGTACAAACCAAAAGTACAGGGAAATAATCCCCTTGTGCATGTCTCATGTGAGAGGATGGATCCAGGGAACAATGAAGAATTGGAGCTGAAAAATCAATCTGCCACGCTACTTCTTAGGGTTATTGAAAATATTAAATGTAATAATGTATGCAAAGGTGTTGTTGCATAGTCAGCATGCAATGACCATTTGCTTCATTTCATTACACACATTCTGGGGCTACCACTGTCACGCTCTGACTGAGGTTTATCCAGGCTGCAGGAGATGCCTGAAATGTGGCCTCCATCAATTCCTGACCTCACTATATAGGCATGCTTCTCCTTGCTTCAAAAAGTAGAGTCTAATTCTCACCTTTCAGAGTGAAGCTGGCCTAAATGACTTTCCTTGGCCAACAGAGACCTATCAGAAGTAACATTCTGAGTCGGTGGCCAGTTTGTATCAGAGCTATGGCTAAACATCATCTGGATTTGATCTCTTGCCGCAAGCAGGTTGTCTTTGCCAATCTGAAGACTGTGTGAAAGGTGTGATGTCAAGTGTGTGATCTGTGACCCCTACGTGCGTCCCTGAACTCTGGTGTGCACATGTGATGAGTATAATTTTGGCTCTTGCCAGGGGCGCTGTGTGATCTGTGGAGACCCTGGAGTCTCTGAAACCTATGATTGTAAGGAGTGCACCATCCAGGAGAAGGATAGAAATGGTTGCCCACAGATTGTCAATCCGGGGAGCTCTAAGACAGATCTCTTCTGTCAACGCAAAAAAATATGGCCTCAAGAAGATGTGACTGGTGGGTAGCCTCTTCCTCCCACCAAGCTGCCACAGCTGCCAGAAAAGATGCCTAGTACCGCCAGCACAGAGAGAGTGGAGCACAGAGCCCCATCTGAGTGCCTGTTAGTGCCCTGGCACCGCTCCACCTTTCTTCTCCTCTTACCCAGACACGCGGTAGGGATGGAAAAGGAATCTTCATTCACAGAGCACTCTGGGAGACTGGAGCAGAGAAAAATTGATAGATTGGGTCATGATTTTGCTTGAATTCAAGAAACAAGCCTCTCTTTTCCAAATTGATATGTTATAAGTCTTCTGAAACAGGACTGATACCATTTCAGTCTTCTGTTTGAGAAATTGAGGAACCGACTGTGAAACTACCTCAGTGAGAAACCTATTCTTGGCAGAAGCTCTGAGGACAGCTGTCCTTGATGAGACATCTGCAGTGTGGTGGGGAGCTCTCAGAACAATCAATGTGGACATTTAATCTTGCAACACCTAGCACATGGTACCTATTCATGTTATTTTTCTTCTAAGAACTTGGAAACCCTTTCCTTTGCTGTTGTATTAATAAAGCAGGTGTTTCTTTTGTGGTAAGAGGAAGAAGGAGGAGGAGGAGGAGAAGGAGAAGAAGGAGAAGGAGAAGAAGAAGAAGAAGAAGAAAAAGAAGAGGAAGAGGAAGAGGAAGAAGAAGAAGGAGGAGGAGGAGGAGGAGGGAAAAGGGGGAGGAGGAGAGGAAGAGGAAGAGGAAGAAGAAGAAGAAAAGAAAGGGGAAGGGGAAATGGAAGGGGAAGGAGAAACGTTCTGAGAATTCTGAGGGTCAGCTCTAAGACTTGCCACCTCCACCTGAGTTCCTTGGGATGCTCACTCTCAAACCACTCTCTCAGAGAACCCAGTTGCCAAGAAGCCCATGCCACCTGGGGAGGACACATGTACACCTAAGCTCCCAGTTGACAGCCAGCCTCAACTGCCAGTCATGTGAATGGACCATCTCGATTGTCTAGCCCAGTTGATCCTTTCACCGGCTGCAGCCCAGCAGATATCTTGCTGTGACTATGTGGGAGACCCCAAATTAGAGGTGTCCAACTGAGCCCTAGTGAACCCACAGAACTGTGAGCCATGATAATCAATTTCTGTTAAAGTCATTACATTTTGGAGTGGTTTCTTTGCAGCAGTAGATGACCAGAACACTGGCCAATGCTATTATCTCCACTGGCCACTGAAGTTCATGCAGGAGCCTGGTGGACAGAGAATCTGCCACTTGTTAATTTTCTCTTTCATCCCCGACCCACCACAGTCCACTCCTGGTTCTGGTCCCGCCTCCTCTTACCAGCACTGTCCAAACCCTCTGACAGAGGCTTTAGTGTTAGCTCAGCTCCTTCTCCCGCCATTTTCCTTCAAAGAGAAGGATGGTGGCCACAACGTGAGAAGGAAACAGGATTCTTTTGGCGGCAACTCAGGGAGAAGTGGACACGCACAGCCCCTTTCCCAGGAGCTGAAAGAGGACAGCTATTCCAAGTTCTATAAGCATGTGCATTTCCCTGCCACTCCTCCTAAAGGAAGACCTGGCCTCAGATGGCCTGAATTGACCCTTAAGGCTTTCAACTAGTAGACAGTCTTTGACCCCAAACATACTGCTATATTCAAGAGGCACTCTGAAAATCTGATTTCTCAGAAGTCTGCATTGACCTCTCTTGTTTTATACAAGCTCTGAGAGGCACAGGCTGATGGGCAGGCATATTGGGCCCCACAGAGTCGGGGATCTGCAGCATCTCAGACTCTAACAGGCCTCACCTTTCAGAGTCTGGGGGTGTTCCCAGGAACCCATTGACATTCTTGGAAACCCAATGCAATTAGAGCACTTATTTTCAAGGGATGCTTCCCTTCTCTGCTTGTTGTATATCTGCTCTGCAGAAGTCATTTTACAGTAATGAAACTAGCAACCCCATTTGCATTCTAGAATCTTCAACTTACGTAAGTCAAAAGAAGAAGCTTCATCACCCACTTACCTAAACACGACACAGTCATTTAAATGATTGAAGACATTTAGGTAGACTGTAAAGTGACAATACAAAAACCCACGTCCTGGCAGTAGAATAAAGAAACGTTGAAGTTCAGCGCCTTGTTAGGCAACCACTGCGCTATGAATGGAATCCAGGAAGCTTTTTCCCAGGAACTCAAGTAGTGGCCGAAAATCACAGAAAAAGGATTATCCTGTTTAAACTTAATCTTTCAAAACTTCTTCAATTCCTCCTCTTCCCTATTACGGACTTTCTTGGAGACTTTGTTACCCTCTTACGGACTTCCCTCTTAGCATTCCTTCTGCCATCTCAAAAGGTCACAAGGTGGAAAGAGCACAGGCGAGAAACCATCCTAGCTCTATTGCCTACAGGCGCACAGATTTTTAAAGAAAGTTATTTGACCTCTCTGAGCCTCAGGTTTTCACTCATGAAATGAGGATCATAATGTCAAAATCACAGTTGTTGTGAGTATGACATGAAATACAGCATCGGTGACCCCCTAGTAGAATTCCCGCCATGTGCTAGTTCATTTCCTTGGCCCAGGCTAACCTCTGCTTCGGTGCTCCGAATGCTACCTTCCTCCTCACGCCAGCACCACCTCTCTCCCCATCTCTCTCCCTGGTAGCCTTTTTCTCCTCCTTCTTCTTCCTCCTTCTCCCCCCTTCCCTCAGTCCCCCCTCCCTCACTCCCTCCCTCATTCCCCCTTCCCTCTCTCCCTCCCTCCATCTTCCCTCCCTCCTGCTCTCCCTCCCTCCTTCCCTCGCCCCATCTCCCTCCCTCTCTCTTTCTCTCCCTCGCTCTCCTTCTCCCTCCCAGACTATCAGCTTCTACATTCCCTTGTTCCTTCCTCAGTCCTGAATACCAACCAAAGCAATCTCCCAACTTAAAATAAAGAATCATACAAACAAGCAAACACAAAACCTCCTTCAGCCTTGCAGGTGGGCGAGTTTCTCTCCCACCTCCACCTTCCTTAGCCCAGCTACTGTCCCTTTACAGCTTCACAGCTAACTTGCCACTAACTACATCCACCATCTCTCCTTCAATTGATTTTTTGTTTCCTGAACTATTTGATTTGTAAAATTCACTTTTGCACTCTTATCCACATGAGTATTTTTCCTACTTGCCATGATAACCTACATACATTCTCAATGTTTCATGTAATAATGCACCGTGAACACTTTCTCATGTGTCACAGTCTTCATGTATTTTATTTTTAACAGCCATGTAATATACCATTTTGATAATGATCCAAAATTTTTTAACTTTTGAAATCATTCTAATGTTAGGCATTATTTTCCATTTTAATTACAACTGGGTGTGTTTTTGTGTGTGTGTACTTACTTATTTACATATATAAAATAAACAGTAATTTCTAAATATTGAGGGCAACACTAAAAATCATATACATAGTCATATATACTATGGATACCTATAATATGTATGTATATATATGGTTTTTATGTTGCTTTTTAATGTTTTATGTTGCTTCTACTATATATACATGAGATACACATGTGTATATGGTTTTTGTTGCTTTTATGTTTATAAATTGCTCTGTGCTCTATTTTTCAACTTTTTCAATTTTTTCAACTTTATTTTATAAATACCTCAGTGTATGGATATCTAGTCCATATGATTGTTATTTTCAAAGAAAACGTGACATCACACCATGCTAATAGTCCAATAGAATCAAACAGACTTACAGAATCTTTAGCAAAATCTGAAGCATCCCATTTAAAAAAATGTTTTTAGTTTTTACTCAAAATAATAAAAGCACATCAGTTAAAAGTCAAATTGTCTAAAAGTCATATAGCAATGTCCCTGTTTTTTGCCCCACCAACCTCCATGGCTCCCAGTCCCCATCCCCTTTCAACAATTTAGCTAATTCCACCATTTACACATTGCCATGTTTCCAAATGATATGCACACACTGAATCTATTTTGATTCATAAATCTCAAACATTTTCCATTGACTTTCTATTTCAAAGGTGAGATTTAGCTCCCCTGTGTCAATTACAACAAGGTAGCTACTGATTTCTTTCTTCCCCTTTGGCAGTATACTCTTAGGAGATCTTTGTTCTCCTCCTATCTGGATTGGCAGCACTCTAAACCATCTGCACCACCATCATCGTGGGATGTCCCTTTGCTGTCATCCTAAGAATTCTCTTTGTCTTTACCTTGAGTTGGTGTATAGTCAGGGTTCTCCAGAGAAATAGAACCAACAGGATATATATATAGAAAGAGAGATTCATCTGTTGCATATAATACCCAGTGCTCATTACATGAAGTGCCCTCCTTAATTCCCATCACCCAGTTACCCTATCCTCCCACCCACCACCCCTCCAGCAATCCTCAGTTTGTTTCCTATAGTTAAGAGTCTCTTATGGTTTGTCTCCCTCTCTGATTTTGTCTTGTTTTATTTTTCCCTCCCTTCCCCTGTGCTCATCTGTTTTGTTTCTTAAATTCCACAGATGAGTGAAATCATATGGTATTTGTCTTCCTCTGAGTAACTTATTTCACTTAGCATAATACCCACTAGTTCCATCCACATCGTTGCAAATGGTAAGATTTCATTTTTTTGATGGCTGAGTAATATTCCATTGTAGATATATACCACATCTTCTTTATCCATTCATCTGTCGATGGACATCTCAGCTCTTTCCATATTTTGGCTATTGTGGACATTGCTGCTATAAACATTGGGGTGCAGCTGCCCCTTCGAATCACTATGTTTGTGTCCTCTAGATAAATGCCTAGTAGTGCAATTGCTGTTGACCCTCATTTCTTATCATTCTCTTCACTAGCCCAGGGTGGTGTGCAAGCACACTCATAACTTCCACTTATACACTCATGGCTTCAAAGGTTCTTCAGCATGGGCATCATTCCTGCATGTAAGAATTACATATATAAGCTTCTTTTGGATTCTAATTTTCCAAATAAAAATGAAGCAGCAGTATCAATTAAGAGTGAAGGAGGAAATATCGAAAACTTTGAGAGTTTGAGAAAACTTTCTCAGAGAGGGAGGAAGTAACCCTAATAAAGATACAGGTAGGACAATTCAACATATATCTGAACTATAGCAGTGATGAAGACTAAAAAATATGGTTATTGTTGTTTTAATTTTACGCTAGGAGAACCTGATTTATGGGGAACTATCAAAGTGTGGAAAAGGTATTCCAAAAATGCTACTATATATGCATACAGTTTGCCAGATTTGGATGTTTTCCTTTCCTTTTTTTTTTTCCCCTCTTTTCCCACAGTCCCTAGATTAACCACATGATTAAGAACAGCATTTTAAACTGATCTCATTACTTATTAAGTTTATGATAAACTCCCTCCATACTTCAATTTTATAGTTTCTGTTTTTGAGACACCAACTTGTAAAGTTTTCTTATCTGCCACCTGATTTCCTTCTGCCTCTGAGCAAATCTGGTTTCTAGAGGACAGTATTCTGGGAATGAGTTTTATTTCTTCCTCGTTAGCTCTTAGATTTGTAACAATTACACTGGATTTTTCCTCCATTTCAACTGAAGGTGATAATTCTATGCTGTAGGGGCTCTTAGTCATTTTATGTGTTTATTGATTGACCTCGCTATCTTTTTTGACTTAAGCTCACATTTTAAGTGTCTAAATTTATGACCATGATTAAGATTTCAGAGCAGGTCAGTCCTCAATCTTTGATGACAAATATGATTGAAAAGAAAACAAACCTGGGAAGCAGTACCATCCATGTCTTGAGCTCAACTTATTTTGAAAGGAGTTTTATCTAGATTCAGGAATCAGTCCTGATCCCATGGGGCAGAGAGGCCCTCTCACAATGAATGACATAGGACTTCTCCACTCTTACTTTGGCCACAGTAAGGGCAAATGTTTTTATGTTAGAGGTTCCAGAATGAGCCTACTTCTTAAACATCTATCTTGGACACACATTCAGTTGAGCCTGAAAACCTATGCCAGAAAGTTAACCCAGGTCTCCCAAGCGTTTCCTTAAGGAGTCAATGCTCAGAGGCAAACTCATGAGGTAAATGCAGAGTTACTAGTTACAGCTCTGCCCCAAGCCCTCTGTACCCTGATGATCTGTGATGGATCATGAATAGGAACAAGGATCCTGGGTATTCCTTAAGCAGCCCAGACCTTGGTCTCTTTGTCATGGGATCCTCCCTGATCACTTTTGGATCTCCTTAAGGAAGGAGTATCTCATTACCAGCAGGAAGAAACATTTGTCATGTCTTAACTCATTCACATCCTGGGACAACTCAAAGAGTTGTAGTTCAACAGTACATCTCTGAGGATTCCATTACTTTAGACCTAGTTCTCCTTAGAATTGGCATGGTGGGGTAGAAGGGACATGTTGAGTTTCCTCTAGAAGAGAGGTTAACCAAATTGTATCAATACCTATTTATGCATTTGTGTCTCCCAAGTAAATTATGCAAGGTCCATGTGTTATTCATCTTTGTATCTTCAGTGTAGGCACAGGGCCTGCCCTATAGTAGATATCCAAAAACTATTTTTGAATGAATGAATGAGTTAATGAGGAAAAATAAGGAAGGTTCTTTTCTAGGGATTGTTAGATCTTAAAAAAAAAAAAAAAAAACAGTATCAGAAAGAAGTTTCAATTATTATAACATTAGATCTAAAAACCAGCCTCAGAAGAAAAAGCATCACTGATTATAACCATTTTCTCAGACATTTCTTTAGAGTTTAGCTATCTAGCATTCTTGGCTAGCAGAAACAGTATTGCTGCCAATAGATTTTTGATAGCTCCAAAGTATGTTTTCTGTTTGTTTTCTGCATGTATCCTAGGAAATCTTCAAATCCCAGTAGTTCCTGGATGAGCTAGAATCTTCACCTTTGCATTTCTCAGAGTTCATAATGTGAATGCACATGGTACAGAAACAGCTTTGTTTCACTGGTGGTAGAAAAATCAAACACCCTGAAAGTGGTTCTTCGAAATTTATTCGTCTCATCTCTAGAAGAAATTCACAAGCAATTCCCCAGAATCCCACAATAACAATAAAAGCCAACATTTATTGTGTGTTTCCTGAGGACTACCCATGACACGCATTATCTCATTGAAACCACACAACTCAATGAAGTAGGTAATATTTGTAACCCCATTTTGCAGATGGGAAGCTGTGTTATGGACAAGTCATATATCTTGTTAGTAATGTCACCTGGTTAGTAATGGCTTTGCCCCAGATAGCCTGTGTGCAATTATGCTATTAGTGTGCTGTCCTGATTAATACTCAAAACAGTTTATGGGAATTACCGTTAATTCTACAATAAATCTAATCAGAGATGAACATGTGAAGCAAGAGCGAAAAGAAATTGGCCGCTATAAGACTGTGTGGTCTGTGAAATTGTATGTGTCCCTGAAATCCCCGCATCTCTTTCTGATATTCTACAGATATAGGTATCTTGAAAAAGCTCCATTGGTTATTACAGAGTGAGTAAACCTCTTTGCCCTCACCTTCTTGGTACCCCTTCCAAATATTCTTATCATGTTCACACACTTTGAGAGCTACGGGTTTGTCTGGCTTGGGACTTGGACACATAGTAAAAGTGTCAAAGGAGTTATGGGCTTGACAGGCCTAGGTAGATTTCGTCTGGTATCTTCAGTTATAAATTGGTCTGGGTTCTCTGAATAAGACCCTGGTCTTGAATATGCTTAAATATGCCAGGGCTGAGCAGAACTGGACAGAAAAGGGCTTTACTTGGTCTTGTGCTTGGGTTTTTGCTGGCTTTACGTTGTCTGATATAGTCTTCCACTGGGCATTTGTAAGCTCTGGGCTTGTCAAGACCCTGGACTGTACTGGTCCATTTTATCTCTCTTCTGGGTTCTGGGTTGGATTGGCCTGATCTCTGATCTAGATGAAATGAAGATTTTGTTCAGCAAGGTTTTGAGCCCTTATGAGAGATCTGGGACAGATTCTTTTCAGGATATGCTGGCATGAATTATGGATTATTCTCTTGGTTAAGACCTTATAGGAATGTGTCTTCCTTGTTGTGCCTGCTGTGTTAGGCTTTGAGTTTTGGCTAGACTCTAGCTGGATTGGGCTAAGAGTGGATTGGTGATTAAACTTCATGCTGGGCTTGGGTGTGATTTAGGAAGGATTATGATGGTTTGCAGGCTTAGCTGAGCTTCACTGTAAACCAGATTAAACAGGATCTGTCCCTGGGCCAACACTAACTAAGATATGAAATTAGCTCATTTTTGTTCAGGGCTCTGAATTGATCAGAGTAGGGTTGTAGCCGTGTCAACAGGATTTCAAGGGAGGTACTGGATTAAATTGATCTTCAAGGTAGTCTGGGCTGGGCTTTGGGTGGGCGATTAATGGGATACTGGATTCAGTGTAGCTTTGAGTGTTTCTGAGCTGAGGCTGTGAATAACCTGGCCTATGAGATGTCATCAGGGTATTTGCTCTAGACTATGATTTTGCCCTTGGGCCTAAAATCATGACTAGTACCTTTGCTTTTCTTTTGACCAAAAGCCACTATTCAATGGATTTGGATTCTTTAGAAACTTTGTTGTTCTGAATGATAAATTCCTTGTAGGAAGGCTGCCTTGACCTTTTGCAAATGGTAGTCCTACGGAGGACAAGCACGAAGGAAATCTCATGACAATGAAAAGAGACTATTTTACTGTTATTTTGCCTTAGGAAGTTATGTGATACCACCAAAGTCCACGGACCAGTAGGAACTACAAGAACCTGGCAAACATTGGACCTACTTGGTTGACCCAAAATTTGGTAGAAGGTGTCAGATCTGTCTGTATTCTGTCCCTATTTTGGACAAATATTTCTAAGGAAAGAATTTCCCAAGTTTTCTTGGGTAGTCTGTGTTATCTGGAGCATTTTCCAGAACTTTTGTCAAGAACCCAGACAAATGGTTAAGTGCCCTCTGAAACTCTTGAAAGTTACATGGAACGTTACCAAGACAGGAAAAAAAATTTTTTGACAGCTTGACAAAAGGGGCTCAGTCACATATTGGAGGTGGGGGGCAAGTATGGGACAGTGAATCACTGGAGGCTGGTAGACAGGCAGGTCATACTTAACAATTTCTATCTCAAAGAAGGAAATCTGGAAAATTCAGTTACAACAGTAGTGCAGGACTAAACCCTTAAGACAATCAGTCTAGTAAGACAAACTCTCCAATCTTTTGGAGGGCAGGGCATTTGAAATTTCTGGTATCCTTAAGTATCCTGGGATCCTTCCTTACGGAATGTAAAACATTCAAACATTCACAAGTTACCCTCTCTACTTCTTGAAGGAGAAGCTTCCCCTTCCTAGTAACCCAGTGCAGTCCAACACCCACCAGCACTACCTCCCTGGAATCTCCTTGGTGACACAATGACACGTGTCAGATCAGTGGGGTTTTCTTGGGGCTTATGCTCTTGACTTTCACAGCTTGTGACACTCTTGACTGCTTCTTCCTCCAAGAAACTTACCCTTACCTTGGCTTCCAGATTACCATTCAAACACTTCCACTTACATGATTAGTTTGCCTGCACTTCTCCATCTTCCGAAATTTTTATCCATGGCCCCAACATCACAGTTTATATCGTTCTTCCACTGACTTGAGTTTGAGAGGCAGAGGAGTTTGCTTAGGCATCTCTTAGCTGTAACATGAATCTGGGAAATGTTAGCAGGAACCCAATGAAGACTCTCCTTCCCAAGTTCTCCTCCAGCCTCAACTGACTGATCCACCTCTCCCATTTCCCTACATGCACTAATTATAAGGCTTCTATATCCCAACAACCGAAGGAAAATGTTGCCAGTTCAAAGAAACTGATAATGTCTCCTCTTGCAGACTTGTTGAACCATCATGTTGCTATTACACCAAGAGTTTCTTCTGTCCCTGTTATTGACTCTGGATAGCTTTGTTCTACTTCAGAGATATGGAAAAACAAGAGTTGCACAGACTAAGTCTAGAGTATTTTAACCTCCTCCCAATTATTTTTTTCCTGAGAGCAGTAATTCCTAAAATGTAGGTGTCAATAGGTGTTGTTTGACAAGAACAGTTTCAGGGCCAAGTAAGTCTGGAAAATACAGTTAAACGTTTTTTTAAAGAAATTCTCAAAGCTTTAATGTGACAATAGGATTTTCTAGTTATCTATTATTCCATAACAAGTTACCCCCAATATTAGAGGCTTAAAACACTAATAAACAATAATTATCTTATAATTTCTGTGGGTCAGAAATCTGGGATTGGCTTAGTTGAGTATTTCTAGCTTGGGGTCTCTCACAAGACTGTAGTCAAGATGTTGACCAGGGCTGCAGTCATCTGTCAGTTTGGCTGGGGCCGGAGGGTCCACTTTCAAGGTGAGTCACTCACGTGGCTGGCTATCAGCGGGGCATCTCAGTTTCTTGCCACATGGATGCCTCCATATAGCTGCTTAAGTGACGTTTTGACAGGGCAATGAGCTCCCCCGAGCAAGTTATCCAAGGAGCCAGAAGGAAACCACAGTATCTTTTATGACCTTGCCTCAGAAGTCACACATCATCATTTCTGTCATACCTCATCAACTGCCCACAAAACAGTGTTATTCAGTGTGTGGGGGTGTGTTAACACCAGGAAAGAAGGGACATTGAGGATCCTTTTGGAGGCAGGCTGGTGCAATGCTTTATGAGTCCCCCAAACTTATTTGACAACAAAATGATTGTTTAATGAAGCATTCCAAGACACTAGGTTTCCATGTTATAGCTGGTGGGGGAAAACCACCATGGATGGTCACACTGGAGAGTAAGTGTCTTAGAGGATTACAAATGAGGGGAAGATGTGTCTGGAGAAATAACTCTGGAAAATGGAGCACTGAGGACTCCCCAGGTGGAAGATCTATGAAGCTGAAACTGAGTTCCTGCCTGGATCCACTCTAAAGAGGACCCCTCACTTCAGAGAGGCTAGCACAGGACTCCCCTGCTGGTCCCAAATGATTTGGAAAGTCCATACTCTTGTAAGCTGTTTACTCCCTCTGTCCTAAATCAAAGATGGGGTGAAAAAGGTCAAAGTTCACAGGCTGTAAAGAAGAACGTCTCACAGAATCTTTAAAATCTGGAGATGGAGACAATCTAGAATGCCCTGCTGTTCCATGCCAGGAGCAACCTTTTCTTTGGGATTGTTTATGTCCAGCCACAAGACTGGACCCCAACAGACTCTTTTATGATCTGTACTAATAGTACAGTAAGGTCGCTGGCATGAGTCAGATCACAAAGACCCCCTTCTTCTCTACTTCATTTGCACAAAGGTGCAAAGGTCCCAGCCCGAGGGTCGGAGCCAAGGTACTTGGAGGAAGTAATTTTTCATCAAATGTTTACAGCGACCTTATCAGCAGATACAGGATAGGAAAGGAGAGGGCAGGGAGAGAGCGAGCGAGAAGTAGGAATGGGGAAGAAATACTGGAGAAAGAAAGGGAAGGTGCATGAGAAAAAGAAAAGAATAAGAAAACACGCACAGCCGCACTCGCGCGAACCCCGAAGGGCGCTTTCGCCATCTTCGGCCACAAGGTGGCACCCTTTGAACTTTCTTTCTACCCGCCCCCCCCCCAAAAATGAGACGGGGGGAGGGGGGCGAGAGGAGGGAGAAAAGGCAAAGCACTCTCCCAACCAAGAACAATTTGAAAACCCACCCC
Organism: Halichoerus grypus; assembly: GCF_964656455.1. Lineage (NCBI taxonomy): Eukaryota > Metazoa > Chordata > Mammalia > Carnivora > Phocidae > Halichoerus > Halichoerus grypus. The sequence goes on along the minus strand of NC_135721.1, from coordinate 52,211,174 downwards.
ATAATATTTAAAAGCTGGGACAAAGAAGCGTCGGGACGGAACTGCTTCAAAACTGCAAAACGTCAGCGGAGCCTCCGGAGGGGTCCGCCGCCCGAGTCAGGAGCAGCCCCTTTAAAAAAGCGGAGTACAGTATTGGGATTCTTGAAACCTGAAACCTAGAAACAGAATCGAAGCGGAAACCAGAAGGAAAACCTTGAACTCCTCCAGACAATTGCTTCCGGGGAGTTCCAGGAGCGCGAGGGGGAATAAAGGGCCCGCGAGCAGGGCCCCTCGGATGGCGCGTCCCTGAAGGTCCTGGCCAGTTCGAGGCGCGTGGGAAGCAGAGGACCCTACCCTCTCCCTGGGCTGCAGGTCATGGCCACCGTGGAGCAGAAAGCCCTCGGCATTGGCTTCAAGTGTCTCTCCTTGGCCACTTTTGTGCTCATCTGCGCCGGGCAAGGGGGACGCAGGGAGGAAGGGGGTCCAGCCTGCTACGGGGGATTTGACCTGTACTTCATTTTGGACAAGTAAGTGTCTCGCGTTGTTGCATCCTAGGCTCAGCTGATGATGCTCCCTGCCGGGCTGGGCTTGTTAACAGCATCGCTTCGGGACAGGCGCGCGTCTCAGGGGACCCAGAGGGACCGCGGGGGGTGGCCGCGGCCCCGCGCTGCGCCTCTGTCGCGGAGTGCGCCTCCCCATCTTCGCTGCCCGAGCCCGCAGGGGCGTCGCTGCTGGTTCGGGGAAAAACCTACTTTCCGCCTTGCTTTCTGTGACCGAGGAGCACGCAAGGGAGTGTGAGGATGCTGTTGACCTAACACGTTTCTGTGAATCCTTTCCATTTGCTTTAGAAACCTGGTGAGAAGGGCGTGCTTTGGAGAGGTAGAACTTCCAGGCGCGGCTGGAGTGGGTTTTGAAAAGTCAGTCATGTCTTTAAACAAAAACAACAACAACAAAAAAAACCACATGCTGTCCTACATAGTGTATTTTGCCTTTGTTCCTAATAACACAGTGCACGCTGACTGGGCAATTAGTGAAAACAGAAGGCGGATTTCTCAACCTAAACACTATTGGGTTTTAGGCTGAGGAATTCTTTGTTGTGGGGCCATCATGTGCATTGTAGGATGTTTAGCAGCATCCCTGGCCTCTCCCCAGTAAGCCGGCTCCATGCTCCCTCTCTTTTCCGCCCTAGCCCCCCAGTCTCACATTGGCGACGACCAAAATTGTGGCTAGACGTTGCCAAAAGTGCCCTGTGGATACATTCCCGCCCGCCCCTCCTGGGCTTGGGACCTCTGATTCAGACGGATTCAAGTTCTTGGTAATTCCACTGGTGGGCTACCAGGGAGGCGCAGGAGCCCTGGTTTCCTTACCAAAAAGGATAGTGGCTAGGCTTCAGGTCTCTGCTCAACGGAGAGCTGAACTCTGACCAATTAAACACTTCCCAAGTCCCCTCAGATTTGCCAAGCCACAGCCATTCAAGGAAGCTTTATGCTATCTGCTAAAACCCAGCTTCAACAATAAAAAGCCCCTCGGAGAAGATCCATGCGCATTAAAAGTATGTGAGCTCTCTGGTGCCAGGAGAGACGCTTGCTGAAACAGTGGCGGAGGATGAGTTTCACAGACTGGAAAGTATTTGGGAGTTGGAAAAAGAGGCCTGCAAAATAAGTTGGCCAGCGAGACACCAAATGTGCTTTGCAGTTGCCCCTGGAGTTTGATTTTTCCGTAAGGGCTGTTTTGAACTCCAGATTCTTTGGATGAAAAGTGAGAACTCTTTCTTAGAGATTTATGAGAAGGTGGATACTGAAAATATACTCCAATACTAAGAAATGGAATTTCTTTTGTGACTTCTAGTGGCTGGGAGCAACAGCTCACAGATTCAGAGACTGTGTCTGAAAACAGTCAGAGGTGCCCATCATGGTGCTTTCCTCCCCCCGCCCACCCCCCCAAAAGCCAGTTGAGCAGGACACACAGGAAGACTTGAAAAAATGGACAGAACCACCAAGTCCCTGAATGGAGTGACTCCATACTGTAGAGATAATCAAGTTCTCCCCAAATTAATTTGAATTGAATTGAACTCTTAAATCAAAGTTCTGAAAGAATTTATTTTGGTGGTGAGAGGAATTTAACAAAATGATTCTAAGTTTATCGTAGAGACAGAAACCTGGTAAAAAGAGGTAAAGCATTTTTAGAGAAAGATGATGAAGAAATACCTGTAAATATTAAAATGTATCATAAGGCAAATTATTCCACCCAGGATGGTAAAGGCCAAAGAACAGGTAGACAGGATAGAAAATCTAGAAAGAAATCCAGGGACATGAGAGTATTTAGTGGAAGTTCAAGTTGGTGGGGAATTAATTTGTTATTTTAAAAAATAATTCTTGGGGCGCCTGGGTGGCTCAGTCAGTTAAGCATCCCACTCTTGATCTTAGCTCAGGTCTTGATCTCAGGGTTTCCATGCTGGGGCATGGAGCCTACTTAAAAAAAAAAAAAAAAAATTCTTGGACAAATGGTTGGTAGCATGGGAAAAGAAAAAAGGTTAGGTTTATGTTTTACACCACACACCAAAATAAATTCCAGAAGGACTGAAAATTTAAATGTTTACAATGAAAGGATGAAACAACCGGAAGAAAATTTAAATGACTATTACTGTAATCTTAGGTTTAGAGCTCTTAAAACAGGACAGAAGCAATAAAGAAAACTATGAAAATACTTAAATATATTCAAGTTTTCCATTTCCGTAAGTGAAAAAAATGTCAGAGATAAAAGATAATAAAAAGTTACAAAAGCTTTTGTAACATCAATTACTCCTCAAAGATTGGCCTTAATATATAAAAAGCAGTTTTAAAAAGATGAGCACAGTAGAGAACAATAAACAAACAAAAAATGTCAACTTCACTAGTAATCAAAGAAATGAAAAAATCAAACAAGTTGTAATTTTTATTAAGTTGGCAAAGGTTTTTTTAAAGATTACAATATTCAATATTGGCCAACTTGTGGGAGGTGGGCACTTTCCTGTCTTACGAAGGAAAATATGAATTTATGTAGTCTTTCAAGACTGGTGATGTCCAATGGAACTTTCTGTGATGATGGAAATGTTCTATCCCTGCTCTGGCCAGTTAGTGTCTATTAGCCATAGGTACCTCTTGAGCAGCTTGAAATGTGGGTAGTGTAAACAAGGAAGTGAACTTCTTATTTTGTTTATTTTTAATTAATTTTAATTAAAACAGCCACATGTGGCTACTGTATTGGATAGTGCAGACAAGGGGGTAATTAGGCAACATGTATCAAATGCTTTTAAAAAAAAATGGGGTTCTACTTTTCCATCTAGCAATTCTATGTCCTAAAGGAAAAATCCAAGATGGTCTCAAACAAGTGACTATATGTATGTTCCTGGCAGTGCTATTTATAATAATAAAGCTGAAAATTACCTAAATCTAACAATAGTGGATTTATTAAGTAAAGCATGGTATAGCATAGTATTGAATATGCATATTTTATGTGCTCATAATCTACCCTTAGGTGAAAATACAAGCACAGACATTATGTACGTTACGATGCTACCTTTGTAAAAAAGCTAAATACATACGTGTATTTCTTGATTTACCTAATATATAATTGTATTTGTCTAGAAGGTAAGATTTTTAATTTTGTGTGTGTGTGTGTTTTTCTGAACTTTCCAAGTTTTCTGTTATGAGCATATGTTACTCTTATATTCAACAAAAACAAGTTACTTTGAGTTTTTAAAGAATTGTTTCAAGTGTGAGGAGGGTCTCTAACTAGCATGCTGAGCTCCAAGCACATGATTATAGAGGCTGCTTCTTCTTTTATATTTAATCCTGGAGTAAATTTCTAAATGCATCATAGGATACTCTGCAGTGCGTTGGGGACCCAAACATGCTCCAGGAAAGAAATGATGGGGGCCCCTTTGCAGGCACCTACCTTTATTTTTAGGTGGACTCCTCTGACTTCTTTTAGTTGTCCCACAGCTTGAAGAGAGAGGTGTTTTCATGCTGAATGAAAAAATTGCTAGCCCTTGATGGTCTGCACACTTCCAGCTTGCGGTCTCAATCCAGGCTGATGTGTGTGAATGCCGGACTCAGAGCTGGGGGATGGGCCAAAACGCAGTGATTGCAAAGAGGCCTGTGGTCGTCCCTAAAGACATGGTCTTCTGTCCTAGAAAGAACCTTCTCAGACAGTGCTGTCCAGCACCCAACCACAGCAGAGTGGAAGGGAAAAGAATGCTGACTCACTTTTTCCTTGGGCATCTAAGATACTTTGGCTGGCTAGACACTGTCTACAGGCTGAAACTAAGGGATCCCAGGGCACCTTTCTTCTCCCCAGCCCTCAACTCCCTTTTTCTCAGTGAATGGTTCTCTTCTTTTCCATGACATTAAAAGTCAGCTCATTTCAGGTTTTAGCAGGATGCATCTCTGGCCTGGAGAGAACCCAGATTATGCATTTAATGGAACATCATGTTTTCTCAACCAGGAGCAAAACTTCATAATGATAACCTAGACTACCACAGTAACACAATAGGGCATTATTAGTGGCTTTGGCGACGGGGCTGGTGGACTGGGCTTCACAAGGCTTTATACTGATGGAATTTCATGTTCATTTAAACATGCTTTTCTGGTTACAGTCAGGAAAAGTAGATTGCTGGGAATTCAATCAGGGATTTGAAAAGTCAGATTTGGAAGGTTCTATCCAGAGAAAAACAGGCAAGGAGCAGCTAGCCTCCTTGAAGTCTTCCAGGGGTCCTCTAAGATTAACGCACCCTGTTGACTGACCCATGGATATAAATGTAGCTTTCCATTTTCCCAGGGCTCCTCTGTCATGATACTATACGTTTATGTATCATATAGTGGTCTATTTTGTAGAGAACAATTAGTTACATAAATGGAAAAAGTGGCTTCTCCACCATGAGTCTTGGGGAAGGGCTGGCTATATTCATGTGCGCCCTAAAGACTTCAAAAATAGATGGTGTCAATAGCAGGAGGAGTGGAGGAGACAGTGGGGTGGAGAGGACAGTAAGCACTGAATAGCTTTATTGATAGGACCTTCCAAAGCCACAGCCCGCCACCCGGTATATCCTTATATCTGTAAAGGCCCTCCACAGGCTCAGCGTGGGTTCCTTTCCCATTGGAGCCCCCAACTCCTCCCTCTGCTACTTCCTTTCTGTCCAGCTCCAGTTTTCTCTTTCTCTTCTCCCCACACAAGGGGACCCCATTTTGCCGCTCACCCAGAATTCCACCCTTAGCACCACAATCAGATGATCCCGGACTGGTGATGATCTGTAGGACCACTGCTTTGTGTTACTCTCCAGGGACGTGGTCATTAAACAGATGTTTGTAGCATTAGACTGGAAATTTCACCATCGGGTATGGTATCATTTTCCTGAGAAAATACCTCTGGGTTCCCAACTACTGACTTACAGAAGAAACCATTCGAGTCAGAACTAAAGTCTCCCACCACTTACGCATTCTCACAAGTGCCCCGAAGACAAGCTTGCTCGGTAGCTAAGGCAAAGCACTAGTGTCCCGAGTTTACAGATGAGAAAATCGTTAACCCTCTGTTCAACCCACTGGATGAAGGACCTGCGCAAGGACGATGTCTGCTCCTGACTCCCAGCCTTGCTCTTTCCACTCATTGCTGCCCTGTGTAGTTGGGTTATAATGAGAAGCACATAGCAGTCCAACTAGAGGAACTGGGTGGATTCCAGGAATTAAAAATCCCTGCATCAGGGTTTCAGTAAATGATGGTACATAAGGCAGTCCACATTATTTAATTGAGGAGCTACTGCTCTGCTTTCAGATCAGCTATAGTTGATTGAAGTTTCGGGGACTCCAACCCCCTGCAGCCCACGGAGATCCTTCAGAGATCTGGGGGGTTAACTGATGGTTAGGACTCTAAGGTACATTCAGGATATCTGATGAAGATGCGCTTAAAGGTCCAATAAATTGTTAATTTGTTCAGATTGAATCTGATAGAAAAAGGAACTTCGACTCTGTAGATGTGTTGAAACAGAGGTAGCTTGTTTTCAGGAATACTTAGGAAGAGGGCTTCGAGAAATGAAATTGCAAAATTAGCTCTGAATAAGGAAACAAAGATCCATTACAAGGTATCTTGAAAATGCTACCATAATAATTCTAAAAGGCATCATTAAAAAAAAAAGTTTCTCAGGGGCCAGGAATCTCTCTTTTCTTTCCTTCCTTCTTCCTTCCTTCCTCTTCCTTCCTTCCTTCCTTCCCTCCTTCCTTTCTTTCTTTTCTTTTTGTTTTTCTTTTCTTTTCCTTCCTTCCTTCCTTTTCTTTTTTCTTTCCTTTCTTTCTTCCTTCCTCCCTTCCTTCCTCCCCCCTTCCTTCTTTCCTTCCTTCCTTCCTTCCTTCCTTTCTTTCTCTTCTTGTATTGAAATGGATTTTATGGTTGGTTTTAAATGTTTCTCCAGTTAGGTTCCAGGTTTGGAGAGGACTTATTAGACTAGGTAATAGTTGGTAGAACTGCTTACAAATTGGAAGGTTTGGCATGTGGGCCAAAAATAAAAATAAATAAGGCTAAGTGTTTTGTTTTGTATTTCTGTCTGGGTCAGCCAAGTAATTACCTCTAGTTTCCTTAGCTATGGAGACCTGGTAAAACTCAGTGTCAAGTTGAGAATAGAATCCAGGAGTGTTGGAGGAAGGCGCCCGTCCTAAGATAACCTGTAATTATCTTCAAGTGTTAAAGGGCTCCCAGAGGTCCAGAAACAAACTCTGGCAACCCTTTGCAAGACTTGGCTGTCACATAAATGCAAATGGGATTTGCTTTCTGCTAATTTAGAATGTGTGTCTATTTTTGATGTGTGGCCAAGAGAACTGGATTTTGCCTTTCCCAGTGATCACTCAGCAACAAAAGACACAGTGGATATTTGGACATTTCCTGACATGTTTCCCAGACATGCCAGTTTCATACTGAAAAAAGTAATCAGGTTTCTTCAGCTTGGCTGATACTTACATTCATTTGGCATAAATGCTTTTTCAATTCCAATCACAAGTGTGTACTCAACTAAAGATATGGATAACACAGTGTCAGTTGCAAGCAATGTCCCATTCTGGGAGCTGCAAAGGATATAAAAGAAGCAAGAAGCAGTCCCAGACTATTTCCTTTTTAGGGAGAAGGACATTAGAAGGACTCGAGGCAGCCAAAGCTAAAGGCTCCTAGAGGATTTGGGGTAGGGGGCAAGTAAAGTCAATTTTAGATCAACAATAAGGAAAAATAATAAGTAACATTTACTGAGCCCTTGCTACCTGCCAGGCACTGTGGTTAAGTGCTTTCCCTGTATTACCCCATTTAGTCTTTACAACCACATAAGGTTAGTACAGTCATGATCACCATTTGACACATGAAGAAACTGAGGTTTAGAAAGGTCAGCCAAGGTCACTCTACGTGGTGAAACTCAGCCTCAAACCCAAGCCACTCTGACTCACGATCTACGCACAAAGATGAAAAATATCTAAACATGCAAAAGAACGTTGAATCAATCAGGATAGGTTAAGTTATGCTGTGGTAACAAACAATCCCCCAAATCTCTGTGACTAGAAGCAACAAAGGTCTAAACCTTGGTTTATAATCTCTGCCTGCTCTGCATGTCGGATGGGGGTCAGCAGGGGCTCTGCTCACGGTAGTTGTTCTGGGAGCCAAGCTGCTGGAGATGCCTTCTTAACACCAGCTTCCAGCATCACAGCGGCAAGGGAAGAAAACGCCAGAGGGTCTCTCACTGGCGATGAAATGCTCCAGTGGGAGTTGATACGCATCCTTCCACTGACAATCCCTTGGTCAGAACTAGTCACTTGGCCTCACCCTATGGAAAGAGGGTGAAAAATTCCGTCTTCCCGTGTATCTAAAAGGAGAGGAAAGCCAGATATGGGTGGGCATTAAAAACCTTTACTGCAAACCTATAATTATACACTGCTTTGGCCTGAGTAAGCAAGAAAGGAGTAGTCACTGAGAGAGGGCAAAGAAAATTAAGACTGATGGGAAAGGGTTGGTTTTGAGCGAGATCTTGTATTTATTCATCAACCTGGGATTACTGTCAGAAGTGATAGTTCAAATCCACCCATGAGGCAGTGACTGGCTCCTGCTCTTTTCCTCCCTCCCCATTCCTCCCACATCTTAGCGGGCAGAGAATGAAATTAGATTCATGGAAAGCAGAAATGGAGGTTGGACAAGCACCCCTGCCACCTTTGTATTACATGGATATCTGAAAACTAAGAAAATCTTTTTCCATAGTTTATGGAATATGAGGGAATATGAGAGGCTGGCAAGGGAGAACAGCCCCCGGGACACTGCAGCAGCTGGTCAAGAGGATGCCCGAGTATTGAGGAGGCTGATTCAAATCTTGAATCAAATACCAAATGTGTTTCTCAGTGAGGGTGCTGTTGGCATTGTTGGTGGGACATTTTTTCAGTATGGGGCACTGTAGGATGCTTAGCATTTCTGATCCTTACCTTGGAAATGCCATTAGCCTTCCTGGTCATTGTGATAACCAATAAATAAATGCCTCCACATTTATTTCTGAATGCCTTGCTATGAGATGATACCACCCAGGTTGAGAACCCCTGACTGAAAGACTGCAGGGTGGAGTAAGACATGGCAATGATGTTGATTCCTAGCACCCCTGGACTACATCTGAGCATTTTGTCTGGAAGAAATGAGAAGGTTTCAGTGATAAGGGCCAGTGGAAATTGTAGACCTTAGGAATGAATGGGTTCAACCAGTAGTTCTCAACCAAGGACCAAATCAGAATCTGAGGAGGCCGAGGCAAGCATGTCTATTTTGGAAAAGCTTCCCAGGTGATTTTGATGTGGGTCTTTCCCTCTCACAATAAGTGGTAAGATTGAACAGGAAGACAAGGAAAGCTGCCCCATAATGATGGCCTTTCTCCTCGATGGTGAGGATGTAGCTGAGGCAGCAGGCACCTCAGAAATGGACACCAAGCAGAGCTCTTTAGACAGTGGTAGGAAAGCCCAACCTGACATGGAGAAGACAGAGCGGAGGTCAGCTAGGCCATGCACTGCCCTCTAGTGTTACCAGGCTCTAGCATGTGTGCTTACATATCTAAGCCGTGGTACTTGCTAGGACAGTCCTTTGTCCCCTTTCTGTCAAGACCTCATGCATGAAATGTGGCCCCGGGGCCTTATGGGAATGAACCAAGACTCAAGCACAAGGTTTAAGAGAGCCAACTTCAGAATCAGACATCGCTGGCTTTAAACACCAGCTCAGCCTTTTCACCAAGCTTTGTGACCTTGGTGAAAATTACTTAGCCTCTCTGAACCTCAGTCTTCCAATCAATAAGATAGGTATTAACATTTTGGCTTCACAGAAGTGTTGTAAAGTGTTGTAAATAATATTAGATTAAAACCTTTCAGGAAGTATTTGGTATGTGAGTACCCAAATGACAGATGGTTATGGTGATGATGCTCGTGGTGGTCCTGGTGGTAGTGGTAAATACCCCAGGAGAAAGGGGGTGTGGTCCTCTAACAAAAGACACCTCTGTAGATTCCGAGCAGAACTGCCTCGTTAGGGGAAAGAAAACACCAATTCAATGCAGAATTTTCAAACTATGCTAAACTTATGGAATTACAAAATGCCCAAGAGGTACCTGGTTCTCAAAGGTTTCACAGCTTAGTAGAAGAGACAAAGGGCTGGGGAAACAGAGTTGGTGAAATTAATTTTGGTCGAGATGAGAGAGCCTTAGGAAGCTTCATATAGGTGGTAGCTTTGGATCTGGAACTTGAACATATAGCAGGATTTTGTCAGGTGACCAAGTTAAAACAAGGACATTTCTAGCAAAGGGGTAATGTACAGGAATGCAAAGTGACCCACATCCCTTGTGATGTAAGCATGACAGGGAAAGTAACAGGGAAAGAATCTGACAAGAGTGGATTTTTTTTCATATCAGCAATAGGTTATGGGATTAAAGTTTTCTACAGACAAAAGTAGCAAGCTTATGTATGTGTTTTATCTGTATCTCACTTATTCTTGTAGTAGGAATGAGGAAAAGAGTAAATGAAATTGAGAACTCTTTTGTAGTGAGGAGCTTAGGACCTGATTTGCATGGGATGTGGGAGAGGAAAGCATTGAGAGGGTAAAGAGTAGGTTTCAGAAGGAAAGAGGGCTTGGTGTGGACATGTTGAGTCTGAACACATAGGACATTTGGGTGGAGATGCTGAGTAGGCATTTGGATTTATACAATGGGACCGAGAATAAAGACTTGAGTGGCGTTAGCCCAAGGGTAGTAGTGGATATGAATAATAAATAATATCGAGATAGTATCAAGATACTATCAGGATTTTTTAAATGTCAAGAAGAGGTGGAGTTTAATGACAAAGTTGGCCAGGGTCCAGCCTTAGAGGAATTGCTAACAGGAATGTCTTTGCCAAAGAAGAAACTCCACTAAATAGTGCCGAGAAGTTGCCAGAACAGTCAGAAGAGAACCAGCAAAGAATTGTACCACTGAGGCAAGGCCAGCGAAGAATTGTACCACTGAGGCAAGGAGAGAGAATTTCAGGGGAGGGATGATCCATTGTTTCTCCCCTAATATCATCTCCCCTTCTATTTCTAGTCTTGGTGAGTGACATCACCATAAACCCAGCCACTTAGACCAAAGATCTGGGATCATCTTCTTTCTCATACTGCAAGGCCAGGCAACACCTGCCCCGACGTCTCTCCTGTGATCTTCCCTCATGACCCCATTCTCTGCCTTTTCAGTGCCTTAGCTCAGGCCCTTCCCATTTCTCAACGAGTTCTCTGAAACATTCTCTAAATTGGTCTCCTTACCCACCTTCTTTACCCTTCCCCCCACCTTGTATTCTTGACAATGGCACCAAATTGATCTTTTTAGAACACAAATCTAATCTTGACATCTTCCCCAAAACTCTTTTAGGATAAAATGTGAACTCCTTAGCAAGGTATTCAAGAGCCTTATTGCTCAGGCCACTATGTATTTCCCTAGTTTCATCTCTTACCACACCCCCACAGCCCACACGCTTGTAACTTCCAACAAAACTGTACTATGCCGTTCCCTGAACTAACCCATGCACTTTCTTCCCTATAACTAATGCCCCTCATCAGCACCCCATCTTTACATAGGTGATGCCCTCTTACCCTTTGAGATGATCATTGGTACTTGGCCCCTCCTATCACTAATTGTGGGCTCCCTGTGGTGCAAAAAAATTAAGAACAATCACCTCTCTACATTACATCTTCATTCAAAATCTCTTCCTTGTTCAGATTCTCTCAACCTCATAACAAATCATATTGCTTGATAAGCAGCAGAGCAGTCAATTATCAAGAGATGGAGAATAATAACCCTTAGTGTTTGTGCTCTGGAGTCTCGTTCAGTGGCCTTTTCTGCTTTTCCTCAAACCCTGATGCTCAACCGTATACAGCTCCAATGAATAAATACCTGTAGGAACCACCTGGAATAGGGCTTTCCCAAGATCTTGGTGCCAAAGGATTCTGATCAGAATCATAATCATCCTGCTATCACTTCTCACATACAAGATAATGCAAATACCAAGTTTATGGAAATCACATAGCAAATAAAAGTGAGGCATCCCATAACTGTAACTACACACCAGTCAAAATAATAAAAGGAAATTCAAGATGCCACTGGACAGCCATAATCTAACCACTAATCAATAAATGCATGGCCCAGGACATTACCGGCTTATGCTTCTTGTCCCAGCACAATTATTAATGGCTTCTTATTTTACTCTTGAAAATGTCTGTTTGGATTTTAAATTATATGGTCATCCTGAGTACTAACTGTCATAAAAGACAGTATCAAAGAAACAAAAGGGGAGATGATTGAAGATCAAACTGCAGAAGCCCCTTGTACATTTTACTCCATTAACATGGTCAACCAATTCAGCACTCCTGATTCCCTTCAAGTGCCCCAATTTTAAGCCTTTCCTGGTATCCCCATTCCCAAATTCCCATAACAGTTTGTGGAAATTTTCTAGTACTTCTCACTATCTTAGCTCCTAACACTATAAATTGTAATTGTGCATTTCCTGACCCCTCCGTGGAGAGGCAGTGTTGTCTAGGTGTTAAGAGCACAGGTTTAAACGCCGGAAAGACTACAAACACAGTGTTTAGACTAAAAGTGTGGACTCTAGGGCCAGACCACCTGTGTTCAAATTCCCCAACTCTACCACTTAACTAGCTGTGTGTCCTTGAGCAAGTTACTTAACCTCTTTGTGAACTCGGTTTCCTCATTTGTAAAAAAAAAAAAAAAGAGAGAGAGAGATAACATTATCACATGAGTGGTTGTGCCCAGAACAGAATCCCATGAGCGTGTAGAAAGTGCTCACGAAGTGCTAGCTACTATTACTAAATGGCGATGCGTGTACAGGGCTCAGCACAATGCCTGCTGCTTAGTAAGTACTTAAGAAATATCAAGTGTTGGAATTATTAGTCTTTATAGATGCAAAAGGACCCACTAGCATTCAAAAGTCAGTTTGTGGAAATAATAAATATTATGTGTCGTATTTATGCATATTATAAATACATCCAGCAAGATGAGAACTGAGAAAGGCCATATGCTTGAGCAGAAATAAAGGCATTGGTGACTTTTGGAAGTGCACTGTCAGGGCATCATAAATGATGAAATTAAAGTTTAATGAGCTGAGGATCTTAGTGGGAGATAAAAAAAAAAAAGTTTGTTGGGCGCCTGGGTGGCTCAGTTGGTTAAGCGACTGCCTTCGGCTCAGGTCATGATCCTGGAGTCCCTGGATCCAGTCCCGCATCGGGTTCCCTGCTCGGCAGGGAGCCTGCTTCTCCCTCTGACCCTCCCCCCCTCTCATGTGCTCTCTCTCTCTCATTCTCTCTGTCTCAAATAAATAAATAAAATCTTTAAAAAAAAAAAAAAGTTTGTTTATGACTTCTGAAAAGGAAGCTGAACATACACAGCACCTCCCCCACTATCATCTACAACTGCCCCACCCCCCTAAAAGAGAAAGTCTTAAGGAGGCATCTGGGAGAAACCTGCATCAGGTCCAAAGATGAAGGACATTGACATTGACATGCTGCACACTTCTAAGAAATTCCACTAGAAACAGAACAGATGGACTGAGTTTGAAGGAGGTCAGCCAGGATCTACTTTCCACGCTGTTGCCAAGTTGTAGAAAACACGTAGAGGAAGATTTAGAAAGAGCCCCAATAACAGTCCCCAAATCTGAAAGTGAGTTTGAAGTAAAGAGTGGGACATAAGAGGGATGAGAACCATCTCCTTGGGGCCCTTCTTCTGCATTGTGCAGAAGCAGCTGCACTGGATATTCAGGGGGCAGTAAGCCTGATCGCCAGCATCTTCATGACGATAGTTCTGTCCAGCTTTGCTGAGTCCTCCCCGTAGATGCTGGGCCTCCAGGAAAAAGGCAGAGCTCTGTCTTTGATTCTGTGGATACGGTAGGGATCGGGAAAGATGTCAGGTACAATAAAATAGGAACCTAAAGTAGAGACCAGGCCAAAAAACCCTACAAATGGCAAGCTGGAATGGATGCAACCATGTCCAAAATGCACACACAAACCTTGCAAGGATGATATTCATCTGTGGGAAATGATGAGGATCTATTTCATTCCTTACTCTCCTCTAAGTGATGGAACAATAACATAAGCTTACTTCAGCCGTCGAAACCAACTCGCTTCTCCCAGATTGAGTTCTTAGAGAAGTTTATAAGTGTGAGATGAGAAACAAACAAACAAACAAACAAAACCCACAAAAAACTATTTGGGAAGCAAATACCAGACCCAGTTACACCTTCCCACATTCAAGGATGACAATAGGGCCTATAAAATTTCAGCAACTTAAAGAAGGGATTAAACAAAATTCCCAAGGTGGAAGAAGAACATATATACAGAAAAAATTTTCAAAGCAGAAGAGGTCGGTTTTAGAATCATATATTTTTTCATTTCAATGATGGTAAATAAAATAAGTTTTTGAAATAGATAAAATATGGATGAGAAGACAAGGAACCCAGAACAGTTAACAGAATATGAAATAATAGGGAAAGATGTAAAGTCACCTAAGAAGCAGTAAAGAGCAGAACTGACAATGCAGAAAATGAAATAAATGATGAAGTCTTGTTTGAAAAATTCTCCAAATTTGAATAGGGAAATGACTTAAAGTGATGAGAGAGAAGATGATAAATAGTGAATGATAAAAATAGATATCCAATATACCAGATAATTTCAGTTGCTAAAGAGTAGTCTAGAAGAAACATTCAAAGCGTGAATAGAACTTTCCTGATTTAAGAAAAACCTGAAAATGAAGATTGAATAGGCTTATCAAGTAGCAATCAAAATTAATTAGTTAAGTAAAAGAGGTGAATACTTAGGCATTCCTTGTGATCATTTTATTTTTTTATTATTATTTTGTTAAAGATTTTATTTATTTATTTGACAGAAACAGAGTTAGCGAGAGCAGGAACACAAGCAGCGGGAGTGGGAGAGGGAGAGCAGGCTTCTCGCTGAGCAGGGAGCCCGATGCGGGGCTCGATGCCAGGACCCTGGGATCATGACCTGAGCAGAAGGCAGAAGCTTAACAACTGAGCCACTCAGGCGCCCCCTTGTGATCATTTTTAATTTCAAAGACAAAAGAAGAATTTTATGAATGGAAAAGATACAAGTGACCTACAAAGGCTCTGCAACATTAAATGGTGGAGAATTTTGATGGATAAATTTATGACCTAAACTGTTATATTTAGCAAAGTTGTCACTTACATGTGAAAAAAAATAAAAAAAACATTTTCAAGTAGATATGGATTCTTCTAAAAAGGAGAGTAGGGGTAATTTTCAAGAAATTACCAAAAAAAGTGGATCAAGATTTTTTAAAAATCTTTAAATGTAATAGTTATTAATTAAAGGAAGTGGCAATGACCATTGAAGCCACTGAAGCAAATATATGTCTAATTAGTAAATTAGTAAATTTTCAGATGATAATGCATCAACAAACAAGAGCATCCTGTCATGAGAAAGGAACAAGCTGAAAATAAGAAGCTTTTGGAGGGAAAATATGCTATTTCTGACTATTCAAATCCACTGGAAACAATGTCCACCATACTGAATATTGCGGAAAGTAAATTCAGTTCATCAGAAGACAGTTTAAGAAACTTTTCCCAGAACTCAAGCAGGAAGAATACAGAGACGAAAATGATGAGACAAGAGATAAGTAATATAAACCTAGGAACAGGATATATACACACACACATATACATGATAAAATATATATAATATACAAAAACGATATACAATATATTTACAATAAAAAATCCTAGGGTGGGCGCCTGGGTGGCTCAGTTGGTTAAGCGACTGCTTTCGGCTCAGGTCATGATCCTGGAGTCCCTGGATCGAGTCCCGCATCGGGCTCCCTGCTCGGCAGGGAGTCTGCTTCTCCCTCTGACCCTCCCAACCCTCCCCCCTCTCATGTGCTCTCTCTCTCAGTCTCTCTCTCTCAAATAAATAAATAAAATCTTTAAAAACAAAAATTCTAGGGAAAGAAAAGAGAACATTTAGAGGACTTACCAAATACTCAACCTAATTAATTTTTTTGAAGGATTCACCAAGTACACAACCTTAGATAAATTCTTAAAAATATAAGATTAAATAGAAATGTCTATAGTCTTCCAAAAAAGAAAAAAAATAGGTTTCCTTTCCCCCGCAAAAAAAAAAAAAAAAGACTGAGATTGACATTAGATTTTTTTCTTTTTAGTCTACAATATTAAATTCTCAAAAAAACCTCAATAATTATAGAGTCCTGAGTGAAATGTGATACTTAAATTCCATAACTAGGCTTTCTTAGACATACAAAAGTTCAAAATGCATGCCATCCACATACCCTTACTGAAAAAATCACTTGAAAATATTGACATCGAAATGGAGACTATGTTGGAAATAAAGAACAAGAAAAAGATATGGTATAAAAGAAATAGAAGTAATTGGACCCAGAAAAGTTAATATGAGGCTATACAACAAAACATAAAACTTAAAGAATAGATGTCAAAAGAGAAAGTGAAAACTATAAATTTTTTACAGAGGATAGACAAAAATTACTCATACTACATTCATATAAAAAAAAAATGTAGTCTGCTTTTACCTCCCAAACTCTTTTTCTTCCTTCCAAGTCTACCTACTGGGTAGTAGGAGGCATGGAAATCCCTAAATTTTGAACCATAGTGATAATAAGAGTCCAATAGTGGTGATTTTTTAAAAATTCCTTTAAGTGAGATGCTGGATCTTTCCAATTTTGCCCTCCCCCAGTAGAATCTGGACATTTAAGAGGGACTAATTTCCCTTTGTGAGTAGGTCCTTTGGTTTTGGACCAGTTGGTTTTGTGGCAATTTCTATCACAGAACAGAAAATTTCAGTATTATACTCTTCCAGAAAACAGAAAAAGATGAGAGAGTCTCCCAATTTATTTTAGGAAGCTAGCATGTATCTGATACCAATATCTACTAAAGATGACATGTTCACATGCAAAACTTCTGACCAAATTGAATAAAAACTTTAAATCCCAAATCAAATATCCTTAAAATAAAACTCACAGTGTAGTAAAAGCATAATATACCAACACCAGGTAAAAGTTATCCTAGAAATGCAAGGGTGCTTCAATATTTAGGAAATGTATTAAGATAACCCTCATCTATTCTTGACCGCCAAAGATGAAAACCAAATTATTTTCTCAGCAGAATCTGAAATGACATCTCTCTGAATACTTAAGCATTCAGAGGACAGATGAAGTATGAATAATAATGAGGTTTTAGGAGGGCACGTGATTGATGAGCACTGGGTGTTATATGTAACTGACGAATTATTGAACGTTACATCCGAAACTAATGATGTACTATATATTGGCTAATTGAATTTAAATAAAAAATAAAGTAATTAATGAGGTTGTTTTAATAAATATATTTTGAATCCCATACCCCACAGAGAATAAACTTTCCTTTCAAATACCCATGAAATATTTATTAAGTCACAAAGAATGCCTCCATATACAGCCCAAGGCACAGTTTCTCCAGTCCACATTCTCAGCAATAAATAAGAGGAAATGAATAGTGAAAGTACACTAAAACTTCAGCTACCAGGAAAAAAATATATAGATTTTTATATTATCTTGTAATGAAGAAAACTGAAAGAAAGTCACTGTCTAGGACAGAGGTTGGCAAACTATGGCCTGCAGACTGTTTTTGTAAATAAAATTGTGCTGTCGCATCACCACACTTACTTTATTTATGTCCCATCAATGGCTGCTTTTGTGTCACAAGAGCAGATTTGAGTAGTTGCCATGGGGACCATCTAGCCCCCTCCAGAGCGTAAAATATTTACTGTCTGGCCCTCTATAGAAAGCTTGCTCACCCCTACGCTAAGAAAATATTTGCACCCCGATAGAAAATGGGCAAAGGGTATTGATAGTGCAGGGTCAGCTGCAGGGTCACGGGACCTGTGCAGTTACCCAGGAACCCACGCTTAACAAAGGTCTGGCACTTAGCTTAATGCGCTGCCGTCCCCATCTTGAAATTCTTAATAATTTTTGAAAAAGGGGCGCTCCTTTTCATTTTGCACTGGGTTCTGCAAATGATGTGGTTGGTCCTAATTGATACTCAATGTTTTTAAAAACAGAAAACGAACAATAAATTTGAAAAAAAAAAATCTGTGGCTTATAGTTAAATACATCCACATGGAAATTATAATGAAGATCCATTTTCATCTGTAAAACGTACAGATATTTCAGAAAGAGATAATCCCAAGTGTCAGTGAAGGGTAAGGAAAGGAGCACTTCAGATCTTACTGCTGGGACTTGAATAATCAAGTGGGAAGGGAGTTGCCGCGGCCACGGTGTCCTGTGTGCTCACCGTGTCCCAAGCAGGATGCATGACACCTGAGGAACGTTAGATTGAATCCTTAAAACGATCCTTAGGAGATAGCTACTATTATCCCCATTGCATAAAGGAGGAAGCTGACATGTAAGAAAGCAAAACATCTTGTTCAAATGTCACACTCGTAACTGGAAGAACAGGAGTTTGAACTCACATCAGAGGTTTGAACTCACATGAGCACTCACCAAGTCCGTGCTCATAACTGCTGGTCAGAACAGCCTCAAGAGGAAATTGTTCCACATTTCTGCATAAAGAAATGCTGTTATTACAAATATATGTGTCTTGGGGTAGAAAAACCCCTATTTTCACTCTCCTTAGATATATAGAAAATAATTTAAAACTGCTTTGTTTATCCAAGAAAATCCCTCCTACTAGGTGCAGGTATGGTGAGGAGAGGAGACAATTTTTTTTCCAAACTGGAAATCTTAACCCAGTGCAAGAATTTAAACATTCACTAAATTTAAGTTTGAGGTTTTGTCCCTCCCTGCCCCGCACTTCTCTCACTCACATGGCTTAGTGTGCCTGTGCGGTGTACACATGAAAGGGTCCTCTGGCTTCCTGGGCAGCCACAGTATTGACCAGACCCTTGTCTGGTCATGGTCACCTAGAGGTCATCCACAGATCACATTGGTGGCTTTGGCTGGTAACCTGAGGGTCTCATGTATCCCATCCCATGTTTTAATGTTGGGAAATACCTTTTGGATAGCTAACCAATTTCTGTTTTCTTAACAACTACAGCTTTGTGTTGAATTTGCACCAAACATACCACTAATTGATATCAGATCATATTTTAGGTTTTTCCTGGTGTGTGTGTGCTAGAAAAGACAAATTAGCAGAGGTTAAAGGAGTATATATTTTGCTATAATATCCTTTTGATCTGCTCCACAAGAAAAAATACAGTTTATATCTACATATATAATATATATACACACATTAGATATAGATACATAATATATATTTTATATAGATATATAATATATATATATTACTTGCATATAATTGACCAAAAGTTTCGCGTAGTATTACTTTGTAACAGCATGCAATAGATCCTAACATTTCTGTTCCATTCTGTTTCATTTTGTTTTTAATGTTGGCAACATCCCACCAAAATGATTTCCCAAATCACTAATAGGTTGCATTCTACAGCTTGAAAGTCATTGTTTTTACAGCCATCAGTCAGATTGACTAAAGGGAAAATTCTTCACAAGTCATTAGGGTGGGGCTGGGCATCCTGGGCTGGGGTCTCCGCAACACAGACAAGAGCTCCCAAATTCAAAGTGCAGTGCTCAATGGCTTGGTTTTGGTCTGGACTGGTATCTTAAGAAGTTGGAAGAGAGGCAAGAGTCAAAGTCAAGCTTTTTAAGCAGGAGGGAGTCTTGGCTATGGCCCTGGTCAGTAATAGGTGGATAAGGGCTAAGGCCTGGGCTGGGTTTAGGGCTCCAGCCAATTCAAGTGCAATGTGAGGTTAGGAGGAATGAGAGCAAGGCCAAGAAAGAAGCTGGAGAGGAGAGCAGAGGGAAGAGGCAAATGAACGCTGGGCCTTTGACGGACGAACTAATTGCTTGTCCCACTTTGTGGCGCCTGAGGCTGCGCACCCTTCCAGGATTAGCTGGGGACCTGGGTGGGTCATTTAGGACATCAGTGACTTCAGCTGGGTGGGGCTAAGGAAAAGTGGGACTGACAGTTTTACAATTTCCATCGTTAGAGCAACTCTCTCTTCCAGGATTAAGGACTCGTGGGTGATGGTTCCAAATAAAGCTCTGTTTTCCTTTTTGTCTTATTCTAACCCATGTGCAAAAGAAGGGGGGACAATTTAAACTCAATTTGGCCCACTCGATTCTTTCTGACTCTGGTTGTGCATGTGGCTAATGGAAAGAGCCTGTGTTTTCTAAGGAGCTTAACCACAGGGAGGTTTGGAAACTCACATAAGCACAAAAGAATGTATTTCAGAAAACAAATCAGAATGAGACTCAGAGTTCTTATTTTGCTCCTACTCTTTGCATATTATACCTTTGGAAGTAATTAAGCAGTAATCTGAGGGCGCTGCTAGGTTCTGTGTGAAATCCCTCGCTGGGAACTCACAATGAATGCAAAAGTCACAAAAATTTATTGACTTCTGACTATGTCCCAAACACTGGAGATGTCATAGAAAAACAAAAATAAGAAACTTTGGAGCTGCCCCCAGCAGTTACCTTCTTGTGGAGCTAGTAGTGAGGAATGGTGGCTTTGCCGTCCCATGATCTGGGCAACCCTTCTCAAAGCCAAGTCAGAAGGTGGTGTGAGAAGGCATTGACCCTGATTTTGAGTAGACCCAGGTATATTGAATGGACCTTCAAGCACAGAACTCGTTAGGACTGTGTTCAAGCAGAATTCCTGGAGGCCAGTTGAATTCCAAATTTTGCTGAGACTTATACCTGTGGAACCAAGGCACAAAATCCCAAGAAGGAGCCTGAAGGAGCTAGATCATGGAAATCTTCAGGGTTTAGGATTGCATTTGAGTTTAGATTTAATTGAGTCAAATATCAGGGACCTTTCACATCTGCTGATTTTCTAGAACATGGGCATTTCAGCTCTCCGACTATGGTTTGCCTAGCAACTGTGTCTTAAAAGCAGTTAAGAAAAAAAAATAAATAACAGAGTCCAGTGGAACCTTTCCAAGTCCTACATATATCTGGACTAAGAAGAAGTTTTTATTTCTGCCTTGGAGCTTTGGTAACAACGGCTGAGTAAGCCATTACTGCCTGAAGACATCAGGACTCCGTAACTGGGATTTTAAGATAATTAACTCTTAAACAGGTTGGCATGATAAATGAGATGGTTTATATATTGTAGGGTGGTGAGAAGCTGGAATTGAATCCACTCTCTGCCACTTCCCCATCCAACACCCTACTTTTCCTGGCTGTGACCGGGAATCCACTTAGGTCTTCAGGGTTGAGAGGAAGCCACTGGTCCAAACATGGACACACCACCCTGGGTCGATTATTCTAGGAGTAGCTGCTAGGGCAGATTCCAAACCAGAAAATCAGTTTATAATGCAAAGTGCAGGCGAGACATGCATGTTTTAATAGAAAGTCCAAATTGAGTCAAAGACCCAACATATCTATCCCTGTGGGAGAAGGACAGATGTTTGAGTGAGGTCACAGTGGATAGTTTCTGAGGCCCCATGGATGACGTATTTGGAGTTCAGGGTTAAGAAGTCTAGCTGTGGCCGGCGGGTGGTATTGAGGCAGGGAGGCAGGACTGTGGCACCCGGCAGGTAAGACTTTTGCTCCTACAGATTTGGGTTAAAGAAATATGAGCAGTGGCCCCAACAAGCTCACCTCCATGCTAAAACCATAAACAACTGACGCACAGAAAGGGGCTCTTTCCTTTCCCAAGGTGTAATTTGATCTTGGGGTGGGACAGGGTGTCCATGTGCAGGTTAAGGAGGCTCAGCAATAAGGACTAGAAGGATTCCTATATTCCTCTGCTCCTTTAGTAGGTTAGGCCCCTTGGGATCCCATGGTAATCCAGAGAAGACAAAAACAGTTTGGTTTCCAGAATCTTAGAGGGTTATATTTACCCTCGATGCTTAAGGGAACAGACTATATACATCTCAAGTGTGTCCCCAAAAGAGTATATTTTGGGGGCGCCTGGGTGGCTCAGTGTTGATTAAGGGTCTGCCTTCAGCTCAGGTCATGATTCCAGGGTCCTGGGATCAAGTCCCGCATCGGGCTCCCTGCTCAGCAGGGAGCCTGCTTCTTCCTCTCCCTCTGCCTGCCACTCCCCCTGCTTGTGCACGCTCTCTCTCTCTTTCTGACAAATTAATAAATAAAATCTTTAAAAAGATGGTATATTTTGGTCAAAGCTTATATAATTGTGTGAAGAATGATCATGTATAAATGTGAAACCACAAACCTCAGCCGTCTCAGGGCAATTACTAGCCGAGTTGGGATAGGAGAAACAAACCTGTCAATATCTCCTTACCTCCAGGTTTGTCTTAGGGGAATCATTTTATTTTTTTCTTCAGAAAATGCAGTGCCTGCCGATCAGCAAGAAGGTTTCCAGATAGATCCAGACTTTTCTTAACACCCGGGGTATTTCTTAGCTCTTTCTCTGTACCTAGCATCAACAAATCACATGAATTTCACCAAATTGTGTACATTTCACATGTCAGATAGAAGAATAGTGAAAATGAAGTGTTTTATGACAGTGTAATAGTGTGAATTATTATTGAATGACCCTATTTAAGTAAAGGAATGCAAACTGATTTGTGGCTGTTCAATAAGGCCAATCTTTGAGAACAAAGAAATGTTAACCCGAGGATTTACTCCAGACCTCTGCTCCTTAGGCAGATAGCCAAGAATAGCCCCTCAATTCTGGTTCAAGTCCCTATTTTACCAACACTTTACCTCCTCCCCTGCCAGGACAATTCCCACACTGCAGGACTTCTCTACTAATGAGAAAATCAAACTTGGGATGAAGGAGGTATGGGGATGCCTCTTTAATCATTAAGCATCTGACATTACCCCTCAGATAGTACTTGTGCTGGTCATGTGGACCAAAACACAACATTGCATTTCAGAAGAGGGCACAGATGACCAGTGTTAAAGGAAATCTCCTGATTCCAGCGGATAGGAGTTGTAGAATTCTAGATTGGACTATGGCGCATCAATTATGTGGTGCCTCTTGTGAGGGACTTATGTAGCACTGGGCCCTCACCAGGACCCCCAGGACCAGACCATCTACCCCATGGCTGGAGGAAAGCAGCCAGGACCAGTCTTTGGGATTTGAAGTATACAACTGAATCCTGTCCAGGAGGATGGCTGGGATTCTAATGAAAGAGGACTTCCAAAGGTTAAAACCTCGGGGCTAGTGTATGGAATTTTGGTGAGCTCTTAGGAGACTCCCAGCTGCCATTAGGTTTTATTGTTGATGATTAGGTAGTCCCATTTACCAAGGAGCTGTGCTCTAGAGTCATTGACCCATCTGGGAAGGCTCCTCAGGTTCATGTAGGGTCACAGGAATTGGCTGGAGCTGTCTGAGTACCAAACTCAGAGTGTTTATCCAAACGAGGATGGAAGAGCTGGTGTCCAGCTGACAAAATATCAAGAGGCTTCCTTGAGCAATTGAGACTTCTTCTTTCCATGCTCTTCTTTCCTCCATCGAATAAATGGGTTAATGCTGGAGAGGCAAATATCCTTAAATCCCTCACAGGGGGAACATGAAAAAAAAGTGAATGCAACCCAACATCAGGGGATAGTGACTGAGAGATGTACACGGTGCCCTGAGAGCATGGGGCAGGGGCAGTGAGCCCCATCTATGTTGGTCAAAGGCAAGACGCAGAGACTGTGTTGAGTCTTGAAGAATGAGTAGGAATTTGCCATTTTCCAAGCGGCTGGAATATGTATAAAGGCTGAGAGGCCAGAATAGAAAAGGTCTATTGGAAAAGGTTTAGTTTTTAAGAGGAAGTGTCTCCAACCCCCTCCTCACCCGAATGCCTGGACCCCTTTCCCCATCTGCCCACCTCCTCACACCCCACTCTGCAGGGCTCTATGCTGCTGCCACAGGAAATTGCTTGTTCTTCCTCAAATGATTGTTTAAATATGTATTTCTGTATTTACTAGAAGAGTTCGGCATTTTTCAAATGCTGATCTACTATCCTTTAGGGGATTGCTTGTTCTGATCCTTGGTCTATTTTTCTATTGTTTGCCTTTGTAATATTTACTTGTACCAATTATTTACATATCCTGGACACAAATTTTTTGCCTTTTTTATTTGTTACAGACATCCTCTTTCACTCTTGTCTTTGAACCTGTTTATGGCATCTTTTTTTCATTCAGAATTGTAGATGCTTCAGGTAATCAAAATTATCCTTTTCATTAAAAAAAACTCCTACTTTCTGTACCTAAGCTGAAGAAACCTTCACTAACCTGAGGACATAAAAGTCTCCTTCTATAATTTGCCCAATGGATTTAAAGTTTTGTCTTTCCCATTAGGCTTTAATACATCTAGGGTTATATTTGGTATGAGACAGTGATCTAATTGGCTTTTTTCAATTAGAAATCCATTGTCACAGCATCATTTATTAAAGGGTTAGTTCTCTGTCCTCAGTTTGAATCACCTTTTTCACTGAATTGCAAGACCCCATGTAGATTGAGGTTTGGGTTCTCTATTCTACCTCATTGGCTCCACGGTTATATTATGTACCGTGCACATGGGGTCATTTTATCTGATAAGGCAAGTTTTCCAGCTTTATTATTCTTTTTCACAATTGCCTTGATTACTTTTAGACCTTTAATCTTCATTTCATTTTTTAAAGCCAGCTTTTGAGTTCTATAAAACATACTTTGAGAATTTTTCCTAGAATTAAAGTTATAGATTAAGTTGGAGAAAGTGAGATAGCCTTATGATACGGAGTTGTCACTGTGTGACTGTAACATGTTGTGTCACTTTTGTTCAGGTCAGGCAGACATATCATTTCTGGATGTGGGGCAGAGACGAGTGAATCCTCCTTATAGAGATGGAATACATTCGATCAGAATGCGAATTCTTGGGATATTGTACCATAAAAGGAAGGCACAAAATCTATTGCACAGATTCATTTTAAATGTCTATAAAATAATCTGAAACAAAGAAAAAAATAGCAACAAACAACTCTTTCGAAGTTAAAATTAAGGCAAATGAGTGCATAAAAAATAAAAGTAATCTGAAACCAGTGGAAACTGTACAAAATGTCAGAGTAGAAGGAACAAACTCTTAACCTCAATGACTATTAGAATGACAGGCAGAAATGCAGAGCTCAGCTGACACAGATCCTCAAGTAAAAGGAAAGCTGCATCATAGCTACACAGAAGAATGGGTTCGAATAGAAAAACCTACTATGAAGTCACTGCAACAGCTTGAGTATGGGCACTATGGAAAATACTTAGAAGCTGAATTGAAGCAGTAGTAGATGGTATCAGTAAAACGGAAGTCACTCTTGGGAAATAAAGAAGCCCCCTTCTAAAATTCTATAATTCCATATGTCCTAGAGAAAGTGTCCCTCTTTTTTAGGAAGAAGATTCCTTTTTAATATAATGAAAGTCTGTAAAGTTTTTCTTTTTTTTATTTATTAGTATGACTAGTTACGTTAGATTTTCTTAAATGTTGAACCATCAATACATTCCTGAAATAAACTCCACTGATTAATTAATTATTATTCTTTTAGATTCCTGCTGGATTTGTTTTGCTAATATTTTATTTAGAGATTTTGCATCTATATTTACAAATGAAGTTTTATTCTTTTTGAGGAGGGGGATTTGTTTATGTTTGTGTGTTCAGGCATCTAGTTTATGCTAATTTCATTTAAATAAATTGGAATTGCTTTTCTTCCCTAATCAGTGAATAATTTAAATAGCACAAACATAATGGGTTTTTAAAGATTTGAAACTGACCTCTGAATCTGGGTGGGCCCAGGGATTTTTTTTTTTTTTTTTTAGTGCATTAGTGTGTGGAGTGCAGGTGGAAGGTGGAGTGAAGGGAAGTTCTTTAACAAAAATTAGTCTAAATACCTTTTCAGATAATTTCCAAAGTTATAAAAGAGCCCAGTTAATGGATAAGTTGAATGTGAAATAATGGAACATAAAGAAAAATGATACAAGGTAAAGAAAAATGAACACCTGATTAAGTAACATCTGCTTTTGTTTTCCTAGATCAGGAAGTGTGCTGCACCACTGGAATGAAATCTATTACTTTGTGGAACAGTTGGCTCATAAATTCATCAGGTGAGAAAGAATGTGTACTGCTCTGCCATAGGTAAAACTAGCCTATGTTTGTTATTCTACTAATTACTAGCTACTTCAGGCATGCTTTTTGACAAAGGTAGACTCTCAGATCTTGGACCAGAGACCTGACTTTATTTTCATCTTTGCCACATGTTAGGATAACTTTCAGTTCTGTGTTTTTAGGACAACGCTGATTTGGTTATAAGACCAAAATTTTACCTCTGTCTCTCTTATTGGATTCTATATTCTTCTAGAAGGATCATTAACATTTTTTTCACAGTGGACCACTCTGGGCCAGTTGGCTTATTTTAGTTGGACTCATGTGTAAACAGTGTAGAGTGTAAGGTGACCAACTCATCCCAGTCTGCCCAGAACTTTCCTGGCTACAGCACTGAAAAATCTCACATTCTGAGAGCTCTCCTCAGTCCTGAGCAAACCACCATGTTGGTCAGCTGAGCTAGGTGTCTTATCAGATAGAATTCTCTTAGCATTCTTTACACCACTTTCCAAGGGAGGACAATGCAGTTTTGAACATCATCACTAGAAATATTGCAGAGCCTTGGAGGTCCTACTTTCCAGTAAGTATAGATGCCCACTGGAAAAGGAAAGAAGGTCATTTCACCCTCCTTGGATACAGCCTCCAGGGGATGACAGCTGTGATTGCTTTCATGGATGTGCTTGAAGCCATTTATCAAGGTCTTTGGTAAAATTGTCCTGATCATTGTGAATTCTAAGGCAGCTCCTCTCCTGTGTCATGGCATCTATAGAGTCTTCCAGCCCATGTGAGTAACCATAAACTTCTTCTTTGAATAATGTTTTCTTTATCTCAGAAGACAGGTTGTCCCCTGAGACCAAAGTAATGACAAATGCATTCCCTCCAAATTCAGTTACTGGTCTCTTTCCTGCCTGCCTGATTGGAGGGAAAGGGTTAGGAGATGTCCTCTCTGTGATGCCAAAAACTGGAAGCTGCAAGCAGGAAGCATCTAAACCCAGATGAATGGGAAAAGCAGATGCTGAGAGGAGAGGGGGGAAGGGGAGATAAGAAGCAAATACATGGGTGGTTGTTTTTTTTTTTAAAGATTTTATTTATTTGACAGAGAGAGACACAGCGAGAGAGGGAACACAAGCAGGGGGAGTGGGAGAGGGAGAAGCAGGCTCCCCGCGGAGCAGAGAGCCCGATGTGGGGCTCGATCCCAGGACCCTGGGATCATGACCCGAGCCGAAGGCAGACGCTTAACGACTGAGCCACCCAGGCGCCCCTACATGGGTGGTATTAAAAGCAAAATATTTGAGGGAATTGTAGAAGCTTAGAATTGAAAGCAACAACTTCCCAAGCTATCCTAAGAGGTATTCACTACCCTCAACTTAAATAGCTCTGGTGAGAAACTGCTGTCTTTGGAGGCAAACAGTCCAATAGTTGGACCATTCCAGTTTCCAGAAAAGCCTCTTTGTCATTGAGCCAACATGTCCTTTCCTATACTCTCATCCATTATATCCATTTTATCCTTCAGAGTGCTATAAAACAAATCTGCCTCTAGACACTTGACAGTATCTGTTGTGTCTCTATTTGCTCTTCTGGTCTTCTGTTCTCTCTGAGGACTCTACTGGAAAAGGCTTTGAAGTTAGGCAGATGTGGATTTGAATCCAAGCTCCATTGTGCAACTCTAGCAATTGACTTACCTTGGTTGAACCCTGGTTTGTGTGTGAAAATTAGAAGACAAAACATGTGCAAACCAACTAGCCCAGCACCTGGCTTAGAGTGGCCACTCAGCACTTCTCTTTCCCAGTTCATTCAGCAATTCCAGATGCCTCACTATCTGAGTAGCAAAGACACTGAGAAGTAGGGATTGGGAGGACTTAACCCAATCCTTTCATTTTATTGATGAGGAAACTGAGAACTAGAGAAGTTGACATGGCTTAATGCAGACCACGAGGCACTTTCCTCTGGTTGTCTCTTCTGGCCCTTCTTGGCTATGGATCCCCCCTCAAAGTGTGTCACCAAGACATCACAGTCATGCAAACTGTATTTTGACTGCTGCAGCCCAAGTACCCGTTGTAGCACCTGACACATAGCACATGCTCCCTCAATAGTTTTGAATAAATGGACAGATTTTGAAAAGGAATGAATGATTTTTATTTATTCATTTTAATAAATAGTCTAGGCAGCTGATATTGCAGGGGGGATATTCATTGAATAACAGTGGCTGATGCCAGTACAAATATTATCATTTCCAATTTTAATGGGATCCTGGAAATTTCAAGTTCTTTTATTTGTCTTTATTCTGACCCCCTCCCATTTTCCTAATAATGATGCTGACTCTTCACGATTTCCTTCAAGACCCCAACCCACACCTCTCACCCATCACTTTCAGCAAAGAACTTCACCTCCTATTTCACCAAGAACCCTGGAAATAGCAGAAAAGTGATGTCCTCATGTTCCAGACCTATTCTTAAAGGATGCATGCTTGCCCTTCCCATTGTCTCTGAGATTCAAATATCCCCCCTTTGAAGGTGACCCCTCCATTTTAGTCCATTTATCCCATTGTCTCCAATATCCTCCAGGTCTTTGTTTCTCTCTTGGATTTTTTTCCACCTTTCCTCTGGCTCCATTTCCACATCAATAGACATAAACAAATCTCTCCTGCCCCATGTCTGAAAAAAAAACAAAAACAAAAAAACCCAAAACAGAAAATAATGAATCTCCTAATTATGTCCCTCTATAGATACTATAGATACCTATTTCTTACTGGTATCTCTTACTCACTCAAATATCTTTAAAGATTCAGTGTCTCCATATCCGTACTTTTATCATTCATTCCTTGACTTGCTTCCATCTGGCTTCCATCCCACCTCCCACCTGCTGGCTCTCACCAAAGCCCCTAAGTGATGCCCTAAGAGGACAAAGCAGTCTTGCAGTGCTTATTCTGCTGGATACAGGACCTTCGTTGGATTGAGAATTTTCCCTCCTTGAAATTCTCTCCTCCACTGGCTTCTGGTCTCTCCTTTCACCCCACTGACCAGAGCCAGGTCCTCAAATATTGGTGTTGGTTCTAGCAGTGGCTCACTTCCCTTCTCACTGCTGACTCTGTCTTGGAACAATTCCACTCACATCAGTATGCTGAAAACTTCCAAATTAGGTCTCTTGCCAAGACTCATATACCAAATATACCAATTGCCTCTTGGAACCCCACATTTCTCACATTTCAAATTCATTTTTTCCAGAGCTGAACTCTATACAAAAGAAGCAGGATACTATATGGTGCTTAAGAACCCAACTTCCAGAACCAGAAGCTTCATTTTAAGCCCCAGATCCACTACTCTCCCACTCTGTGACCTTGGGGAAATTACTTTATCCTTCAGGGTCTCAATTTCCTTTCGTGGAAAATAGGAATAATAATAGTACTGATCTCATAAAGTTGTTACAAGTTAAATGAGATAATACATGCAAATCACTTACAATAGTGTCGGCCACATAGTAAGCACTTGATAAGATTGACCATTATTATGTTATTATGATAATTATGATGGTCATTATTATCATTTAGGACATGGTGTTTTGCTGATTAGCAGCAGTGAGGTGGTAACAGGCAGAATGGTGTCATGGACAGAGAGCCCAGGTCTGTTTCAAGATATCAACATCCAATTCGCTAGGTACTGCTTGGGCTCCTACCAAGTATAAAACACCAGGGTAAGCGTTTCCAAAGATGCATCAGACACATGGTAATGAATGTAGACTTCATCCTGGTGACAGTAGGAACCATTGGAGATTTTATAGCAGATGAGTGACGGGTCTAATTTATATTTTGGGAAAATGGTTCTGGAAGCAGTGTGAAGAATGAATTAGAACACAGGATGATGCCCAGCAAGGTCACCAGCTAGGAAACGATTGCAGTGGTCAGATAGTTGAGGGCAAGGTCCTAAGCAAAGAAATGGAAAAGGGGGCATTTGAGAAATGTTGCAGGCAGTGGGAACTATAAGATACGGGGGCCAGATCAGGGAGGGGAGGGTATTGCATTGTGAAGAAACAGGTTCATGCTGTGACAGATGAAGCGGTTGGCCACCCAAAGAGAGCCCAGCAGTCTACTGGTGAATCCACTACACCCTGATAGTCCATCTTTTGTTTTTGTTTTTTTTAATGTTTGTTTTGTTTTTGTTATTTCTGCTGGTCCATCTTAAAGACAGAGAAATATGTTTGGTCCTCAGCTGAGAGTAGTTCTGTCTCCCAGAGTGTGGATTTTCCATGGACAAAGCGCCCAAGCACTGCCATCTACAAACCACGCTGCTGTGTTCACGAATATTGAGAAGTGTAACTACCAAGCAGAGTGGATATTCTTGTGGCCCATCAGCACATTCTCCCCTTATAGGATAACCTCCTTGGGAAACCAAGGCGAAATTAAAAGTTGTGGTGATCCTGCTTTCAGAGCAAAGGGAATTCGTAGTATGATCTTAATGGCTGATGGCATCCAACTGCAACAAGCTCAACCACTCTCCACGTTAGCGTCCACTCGACTGCCATGGGGACGCTATCCAATCTTATCTATTGGGGTCCCCCTTCTATAAACGCCATGCAGACCAGTCTTCTTCTGGGGTCGTATCTCTTCAGACAGAGCACAGGGCAGTGATGAATTTTAGCTTTTGTACTTGTAATCCACCCTTACTGAGCAGTGGGGTCAAATCAGAGGCAGCCTCCAGGAAGACAATGCAGGTCTTGCCTTTGGTCCGCAGCTTCGAGTCTGCTGCTGGCTAAAGACTTGCAGCACCAGCTGTGGAGGCCCTCTTTGGTTTGAAGGGCCTCAGCTTCCGCAGCCGTGATACAAAAGGGGGAACAGAGAGGACGACCAGAAGGAAATGGCATTCCACAGTCTTTCTATCTGCCCTAATGGAATTTCTTTTCCTTTCCAGCCCACAGCTCAGAATGTCCTTTATTGTCTTCTCCACTCGAGGCACAACCCTAATGAAGCTAACAGAAGACAGGTAAGGATGTTCGCCTTCCCTGTGCCTCAGTCAGTTGAGCGTCTGCCTTCGACTCAGGTCATGGTCCCGGGGTCCTGGGATTGAGTCCCGCATCAGGCTCCCTGCTCAGCGGGGAGCCTGCTTCTCCCTCTCCTTCTGCCTGCCGCTCCCTCTGCTTGTGCTCTCTCTCTATGGCAAATAAATAAAATCTTTAAAAAAAAAAAAAAAGCCCACCTTTTCTTGAGTAGTTTGGATATTTGTACCCTAGTCCTGGCCCTCTCAGTCATTTTAATCTTATAGTTCTCTTTTCACTTAAGCCTTGAACTTTGCACATTGACCCATCTGCTAGTTTACTCTGTGATAACTGATGGAATTCCCTGATGTTGGTGAAATTCTGTAAACCACTAAATCACATTAAGGTAGAACTTATATTTGACTGGCAACCCAGTCTGCTAACTTGGAGCAAAATGGGAGCAAACCAAATTTTGGGGGGATTCTATTTTCTTTTATTTAAATTAGATTTATTTTGTGGATTAAGATTTCGGAGATATAATAAACATACTGTGAGAGAAGTAAGAACTTGAAATATTATCATACATAATTACTAGGGCAGGGACTAGAAAGGGAGGGTGTACGGGACCACGGAATAAAAGGAAATTTGAATCAGGTGTGGAAAACTGTTGTTGACCTAAAAGGATTACTTAGACCTAACTGAACAAAAATATTATTTTGGATTTTACCACTTACCCATGAAAGCTAGCAAAAATCGAGACATGCCATTTGTTCATAGTTAGGACGGTGTATTGGGAGTGGAGGTAACAGTTTTCCTGAGTTAAGGACTCTGTCCACTTTTTACAAAGTGCTATGGTAGGTGGGGGCCGGGGGTGGGGACACATGTGGGACTGTTGGCAGACTTGCGTATGGACACATAAGGAAAAGGAATGGAGGAGGGGCAAGCACAGGGAGGACAGGGAGACTTTCTTCTTCTAGAGAGCAGAGTAGGACCAACAAGATGGAGTAAGGTTTTCTGGATTTTGCACCAACACAGCAAATCTGAGCTAGTCCCCATTTTTCTCCACGTTTTTGTTTCCTGTGTGTAACAAAAAGAATACTCTGTACCATATAGAAGTTTCCAAGTCCTGTTTCTCCTTTAGCAGTATCTTTTATTCACACATGCCATTTGCGATGCACAGAAACCCCATTTTAAAAACAGGGGTTTCTCATTTCCTATTAACGGAAGTAGAAACTGAGGCCATATCATGTTCCTAAGGATGCCAAGCAGAACCCACACTAGATGCAGCCTCCACATTCTTGCCATTGTACCTTGCTGCCTTCTGTTATTACACAGAGAATCATAAAGCCCGGGAGAGTTATGAGACTTTCCTTCAATATTGGCCAAGGATTTTAAGAAGCTCTGAGACAGTGTCTCTGGCTTATGGGCTATATGGAAGATTCCTCCTCTCTCTGTCTTTACATGATGACATCCTTTATGCAGAGATGCCTTTTGTTCCGAGAAAACCCTCTCTCCCATTCTTCACATCCTCCTACAACCCAGGCTGCCTGGTGCTGCTCCTTGCTGACTCCACTTGTTTCATGCTTGAGTTTGGCCCAGAGACCTAGATCTTACATCCTTTGTGGGTATTTTGTGTGCTACTGCTCACGGCCTCTGGGAAGTGGGGAGGGCAGAGGGGGTCACAGATTTATAAACACTGTTAAAATGCCGGGGCTTTCAGTCTCGTTTTGGTTATGCTAGTTCAAATTAGTCATCTGAATCCGACTTTGAATCTACTGTTTTATGCCTTAACTTCACTACTCCTAGTTTCCCATACCAAGGAGAAGACAGAGATTAGAATCTCCACTTTGCAGGAAGCAGTATTTAATATTTAAGGGCTAAATATGCATCAAACAGCGAAAAATGCCTTGCTAAAGGCTGTATGGGTTTCACACGGTGACTGCTTGGCCTTACCTCTGGGTCAGCTGGCAAAGCATGAACGGTTTACTGACACTTCCCCAACCTTCTCAGCCCAGGAGAAATGTGGATGAGCCTTCCCTCTCTGAAATACTTTCTCATGAGATTGGCTAAAAGAATTAGGCTTTCAGAACTTCCAAGCTGGTACTATTTCTGAAAGATATGACTTCCAGTGTTTTAGTTGGTCACAGGAATTTTTATGTTTTTCTCCATATCTCATTTGATCTTCACAATATCCCTATAAGAGAGTAAAAGATTTGTTATTGTACGGATGTAATAAGTGAGGACACAGTGTAAGTTAAAAAAAAGGTGTTCAAAAACAGGACATGAATTCACAGAGACTCTCGTTTCAACAAGAGCAAAAGATTGTGGGTAAACCAAAAGAAATACTATCAAAGGAATATTTGCATCCAGCTCTTGGGATCAAATCCACATAAAGAAAACCACGAGAAGCTTGAAGAAATAGAACAGAAAATAAATATGGTGTGTTGAGATGTAGTAAAGGAATTACAATCAGAATAATAATACCTACCATCTGTGTCTTTTATCTGCTAAGCACCTTACATATCATTTCTCATGTATCTCCATATAACCATTATAATTTCAATTTCCAGTGGGGTCTCATTGTTTTATATGGAATATGCCATTTTTCGCTATCTGCTTTCAAGATTTTTTTCTTTATCTTTAGCTCTCAGCAGGTTGGCTAGGATCTATCTAGGCATGGTTTTCTTTGAGTTTATCCTATTTTGGCTTTGCTGAGCTTCTTGAATCTATAAATTTGTCTTTCACCAAATTTGAGGAATTTGCAGCCATATTTCTAAACTATTTTTTCTGTACTAGTCATTTTGTCCTCTCTTTCTGGGATTCCAATGACACAGATTTAGACCTTTTGGTATGATTCCACATGTGTCTGAAGGTCGCTCAATTCTTTTCCAATCTTTCCTCTTTCTGTTTTTCAGATTAGATCATCTCTATTGATCTATCTTCATGTTCCCTGACTCCTTCCTCTGCCATCCCCATCCTGCCATTGAGCTCATCCATTGGATTTTTTATTGCAGATACTGTGATTTTCAGTCCTAAAATATCTATTTTGTTCTTTTTAAAATTTTTATTCCTCTGCTGAGGTCATCTATCTTTCCATTTATTTCAAGTGTATTTACCTTTACCTCATGGAGTATAGTTATAAGATAAATATATAAATATTTAAATATATATGTAAATATACAGTATATAAGATATAACATAAAATTAAATATATTTTATATAATATAATTAAATATGTAATGAGATTACATATGAGATAAATATATTGGATTAACTATATGTAATGTAATTATAGTAGAATATATAGAAATATAATAGATAATACTAGTAGAAATATAGTAGAAATGTAATATATAAACACTATAAAATAAATTCATAAAGCATATTTATATGCTTTAAATTCTTTGCCCGACAATTCCATAAGCTCAGGATTGGCATCTTAATTACCTTCTCTCATGAGAATTGGTCACATTTTCTAGGTGTTTGTACATCGAGTAATTTTAGACTATATTCTAGAAGTTTTTAATACTAGGTTGTTCAGGCATCTTCAAATCCTCTGGAGAATATTAATCTTTCTTCTCTACTTGAACTAGGTTCAGACCACAAGTTCTATCTCTTCTGTGGGTGGTGGTTTTTATTTCAGTTCGTTTTGAAAGCCTTTGCTAAGCTGCTTTGAGTCTGCCCTATGCACGTGCAGCTCAGAGATGAGCCTGGGACTTACACAGCTTCACAGAATTACTGGGACCCCCTTCTCCAGTTCTGTATCCTGCAGGATTCCCCACACACTATGTTTCCCACTTAGGCTGCCCTTTGCAAGTCCGCTAGCAAGAAGAATGGTGTTTCTCTTGGAGTTTGGCCACTACACTGCTTTGTGCCGTTCTCTACTGAGGTCACCCATGGGGCAAAGGCAGGAGTAATCAAAGAGAAATGAAAGTGGGGATTCTCTCCACATTCTTTGAACCCCAAGGGCTCCCTTTCCCAGGGGCCTGAGATATGGTAACCTCCCAGGCCACTACCATGTGACTGAGACCCACCCTCAGGTTAAAGCCCTGAAAGAAAAGAGGGGGAGAAATATGGAATCCATCCTTATCTGGGTTACTTCTCAGGTTTTTTTTTTTTTTTTTTAATTTTTTTATTGTTATGTTAATCCCCATACATTACATCATTAGTTTTAGATATAGTGTTCCATGATTCATTGTTTGTGCATAACACCCAGTGCTCCATGCAGAACGTGCCCTCCTCAATACCCATCACCAGGCTAACCCATCCTCCCACCCCCCCTCCCCTCTAGAACCCTCAGTTTGTTTTTCAGAGTCCATTGTCTCTCATGGTTCTTCTCCCCCTCCGATTTCCCCCCCTTCATTCTTCCCCTCCTGCTACATTCTTCTTCTTCTTTTTTTCTTTCTTAACATATATTGCATTATTTGTTTCAGAGGTACAGATCTGAGATTCAACAGTCTTGCACAATTCACAGCACTTACCAGAACACATACCCTCCCCAGTGTCCATCACCCAGTCACCCCATCCCTCCCACCCCACCCCCCACTCCAGCAACCCTCAGTTTGTTTCCTGAGATTAAGAATTCCTCATATCAGTGAGGTCATATGATACATGTCTTTCTCTGTTTGACTTATTTCTCTCAGCATAATACCCTCCAGTTCCATCCACGTCGTTGCAAATGGCAAGATCTTATTCCTTTTGATGGCTGCATAATATTCCATTGTATATATATACCACATCTTCTTTATCCATTCATCTGTTGATGGACATCTTGGCTCTTTCCACAGTTTGGCTATTGTGGACATTGCTGCTATAAACATCGGGGTGCACGTAGCCTTTCGGGTCCCTACTTTTGTATCTTTGGGGTAAATACCCAGTAGTGCAATTGCTGGATCCTATGGTAGCTCTATTTTCAACTTTTTGAGGAACCTCCATACTGTTTTCCAGAGTGGCTGCACCAGCTTGCATTCCCACCAACAGTGTAGGAGGGTTCCCCTTTCTCCGCATCCCCGCCAACATCTGTCATTTCCTGACTTGTTAATTTTAGCCATTCTGACTGGTGTGAGGTGGTATCTCATTGAGGTTTTGATTTGGATTTCCCTGATGCCAAGCGATATTGAACACTTTTTCATGTGTCTGTTGGCCGTTTGGATGTCTTCTTTGGAAAAATGTCTGTTCATGTCTTCTGCCCATTTCTTGATTGGATTCTTTGTTCTTTTGGTGTTGAGTTTGATGAGTTCTTTATAGATTTTGGATACTAGCCCTTTATCTGATGTGTCATTTGCAAATATCTTCTCCCATTCTGTCAGTTGTCTTTTGGTTTTGTTGACTGTTTCCTTTGCTTTGCAAAAGCTTTTTATCTTGATGAAGTCCCAATAGTTCATTTTTGCCCTTGCTTCCCTTGCCTTTGGCGATGTTTCTAGGAAGAAGTTGCTGCGGCTGAGGTCAAAGAGGTTGCTGCCTGTGTTCTCCTTTAGGATTTGGATGGACTCCTGTCTCACATTGAGGTCTTTCAACCATTTGGAGTCTATTTTTGTCTGTGGTGTAAGGAAATGGTCCAGTTTCATTCTTCTGCATGTGGCTGTCCAATTTTCCCAACACCATTTGTTGAAGAGACTGTCTTTTTTCCATTGGACATTCTTTCCTGCTTTGTCAAAGATTAGTTGACCATATAGTTGAGGGTCCATTTCTGGGCTCTCTATTCTGTTCCATTGATCTATGTGTCTGTTTTTGTGCCAGTACCATACTGTCTTGATGATGACAGCTTTGTAGTAGAGCTGGAAGTCTGGAATTGTGATGCCACCAGCTTTGCTTTTCTTTTTCAACATTCCTCTGGCTATGCGGGGTCTTTTCTGGTTCTATACAAATTTTAGGATTATTTGTTCCATTTCTTTGAAGAAAGTGGATGGTATTTTGATGGGGATTGCATTGAATGTGTAGATTGCTCTAGGTAGGATTGACATCTTCACAATATTTGTTCTTCCAATCCATGAGCATGGAACGTTTTTCCATTTCTTTGTGTCTTCCTCAATTTCTTTCATGAGTATTTTATAGTTTTCTGAGTACAGATCCTTTGCCTCTTTGGTTAGATTTATTCCTAGGTATCTTATGGTTTTGGGTGCAATTGTAAATGGGATCGACTCCTTAATTTCTCTTTCTTCTGACTTGTTGTTGGTGTATAGGAATGCCACTGACTTCTGTGCATTGATTTTATATCCTGCCACTTTACTGAATTCCTGTATGAGTTCTAGCAGTTTTGGGGTGGAGTCTTTGGGATTTTCCACATAAAGTATCATATCATCTGCAAAGAGTGAGAGTTTGACTTCTTCTTTGCCAATTTGGATGCCTTTGATTTCTTTTTGTTGTCTGATTGCTGTGGCTAGGACTTCCAATACTATGTTGAATAGCAGTGGTGATAGTGGACATCCCTGCCGCGTTCCTGACCTTAGGGGGAAAGCTCTCAGTTTTTCCCCATTGAGAATGATGTTCGCTGTAGGTTTTTCATAGATGGCTTTTATGATATTGAGGTATGTACCCTCTATCCCTATACTCTGAAGAGTTTTGATCAAGAAAGGATGCTGTACTTTGTCAAATGCTTTTTCTGCATCTATTGAGAGGATCATATGATTCTTGTTCTTTCTTTTGTTAATGTATTGTATCACGTTGATTGATTTGCGGATGTTGAACCAACCTTGCAGCCCAGGGATAAATCCGACTTGGTCGTGGTGAATAATCCTTTTAATGTACTGTTGGATCCTATTGGCTAGTATTTTGGTGAGAATTTTTGCATCCATGTTCATCAGGGATATTGGTCTGTAATTCTCCTTTTTGATGGGGTCTTTGTCTGGTTTTGGGATCAAGGTAATGCTGGCCTCATAAAATGAGTTTGGAAGTTTTCCTTCCATTTCTATTTTTTGGAACAGTTTCAGAAGGATAGGTATTAATTCTTCTTGAAATGTTTGGTAGAATTCCCCTGGGAA
This sequence comes from Halichoerus grypus, assembly GCF_964656455.1. NCBI lineage: Eukaryota > Metazoa > Chordata > Mammalia > Carnivora > Phocidae > Halichoerus > Halichoerus grypus. Next base: position 52,173,595 of record NC_135721.1, on the reverse strand, counting down.
GCCATCTGGCCCTGGGCTTTTGTGTTTTGGGAGATTTTTGATGACTGCTTCTATTTCCTTAGTGGTTATAGGTCTGTTCAGGTTTTCTATTTCTTCCTGGTTCAGTTTTGGTAGTTGATACATCTCTAGGAATGCATCCATTACTTCCAGGTTATCTAATTTGCTGGCATAGAGTTGCTCATAATATGTTCTTATAATTGTTTGTATTTCTTTGGTGTTGGTTGTGATTTCTCCTCTTTCATTCATGATTTTGTTGATTTGGGTCATTTCTCTTTTCTTTTTGATAAGTCTGGCCAGGGGTTTATCAATCTTATTCTTTCAAAGAACCATCACCTAGTTTCATTGATCTGTTCTACTGTTCTTTTGGTTTCTATTTCATTGATTTCTGCTCTGATCTTTATTATTTCTCTTCTCCTGCTGGGTTTAGGCTTTATTTGCTGTTCTTTCTCCAGCTCCTTTAGGTGTAGGGTTAGGTTGTGTACTTGAGACCTTTCTTGTTTCTTGAGAAAGGCTTGTATTGCTATATACTTTCCTCTTAGGACTGCCTTTGCTGTATCCGAAAGATTTTGAATAGTTGTGTTTTCATTTTCATTGGTTTCCATGAATTTTTTTAATTCTTCTTTAATTTCCTGGCTGACCCATTCATTCTTCAGTAGGATGCTCTTTAGCCTCCATGTATTTGAGTTCTTTCTGACTTTCCTCTTGTGATTGAGTTCTAGTTTCAAAGCATTGTGGTCTGAAAATAGGCAGGGGATGATCCCAATCTTCTGGTACCGGTTGAGACCTGATTTATGACCTAGGATGTGATCTATTCTGGAGAATGTTCCATGGGGACTAGAGAAGAATGTGTATTCCGTTGCTTTGGGATGGAATGTTCTGAATATGTCTGTGAAGTCCATTTGGTCCAGTGTGTCATTTAAAGTCTTTATTTCCTTGTTGATCTTTTGCTTAGACAATCTGTCCATTTCAGTGAGGGGGGTGTTAAAGTCCCCCACTATTATTGTATTGTTGTCAATGTGTTTCTTTGCTTTTGTTATTAATTGCCTTATATAATTGGCTGCTCCCATGTTAGGGGCATAGATATTTACAATTGTTAGATCTTCTTGTTGGATAGACCCTTTAAGTATGATATAGTGTCCTTCCTCATCTCTTATTACAGTCTTTGGTTTAAAATCTAATTTGTCTGATATAAGGATTGCCACCCCAGCTTTCTTTTGGTGTCCATTAGCATGGTAAATGGTTTTCCACCCCCTCACTTTCAATCTGGGGGTGTCTTTGGGTCTAAAATGAGTCTCTTGCAGACAGCATATCGATGGGTCTTCTTTTTTAATCCAATCTGATAGCCTGTGTCTTTTGATTGGGGCATTTAGCCCATTTACATTCAGGGTAACTATTGAAAGATAGGAATTTAGTGCCATTGTATTGCCTGTAAAGTGACTGTTACTGTATATTGTTTGTGTTCCTTTCTGGTCTATGTTGCTTTTAGGCTCTCTCTTTGCTTAGAGGACCCCTTTCAATATCTCTTGTAGGGCTGGTTTCGTGTTTGCAAATTCCTTTAGTTTTTGTTTGTCCTGGAAGCTTTTTATCTCTCCTTCAATTTTCAATGACAGCCTAGCTGGATATAGTATTCTTGGCTGCATATTTTTCTCATTTAGTGCTCTGAATATGTCCTGCCAGTCCTTTCTGGCCTGCCAGGTCTCTGTGGATAAGTCTGTTGCCAATCTAATGTTTCTACCATTGTAGGTTACATATCTCTTCTCCCGAGCTGCTTTCAGGATTTTCTCTTTGTCTCTGAGACTCGTAAGTTTTACTATTAGATGTCGGGGTGTTGACCTATTTTTATTGATTTTGAGAGGGGTTCTCTGTGCTTCCTGGATTTTGATGCCTGTTTCCTTCCCCAAATTAGGGAAGTTCTCTGCTATAATTTGCTCCATTATACCTTCTGCCCCCCTCTCTCTTTCTTCTTCTTCTGGGATCCCAATTATTCTAATGTTGTTTCATCTTATGGTATCGTTTATCTCTCGAATTCTGCCCTCGTGATCCAGTAGTTGTTTATCTCTCTTTTTCTCAGCTTCTTTATTTTCCATCATTTGGTCTTCTATCTCACTGATTCTTTCTTCTGCCTCATTTATCCTAGCAGTTAGAGCCCCCATATTTGATTGCACCTCATTAATAGCCTTTTTGATTTCTACTTGGTTCGATTTTTGTTCTTTTACTTCTCCAGAAAGGGTTTCTCTAATAACTTCCATGCTTTTTTCAAGCCCAGCTAGTATCTTTAAAGTGATGATTCTGAACTCTAGATCTGACATCGTACTAATGTCCGTATTGAGTAGGTCCCTGGCAGTCGGTACTACCTCTTGTTCTTTTTGTTGAGGTGATTTTTTCCATCTTGTCATTTTGTGCAGAGGAGAATAGATGAATGAGAGAACAAAATGCTAGCAGGGTAACAACGTCCCCAGAAAATATACTCTAAACAAATCAGAAAAGACCTGAAGCAGTGGGAAAAGAAAGGGAAAGAGAGAAAAAAGAAAAAGAAAGAAAAAAAGAAAAAAGAAAAAGAAAAAGATAAAAACAAACAAAAGCAGAACAAAACAAAACAAAACAAAAACAGAATGTGATCAAATATGATCAGGCTGGTTTATAGATCAGTGCCACACACTAGATTTTGGGTGTATTTTGGTCTGTTAAAAGAAAGTCCCTCCCAAAATTTTAAAGAAAGAAAAACTTATATATGTACAAAAATAAGGGTTGATATGATGAAGGGATGGAATATGACTGTAAAGATGGAAATTATAAAAAATTTTTAAAAAGGATTTCATAAGTTGTTTGAAAAAAGAAAGAAGAGGATTAAAAAAAAAAGAAGAAGAAAGAAAAAAGGGAGAGAATGTGATCAGGCAGGGGAGTAGAAAAAAACCATACACTAGAGATTTAGAGTATATTTTGATCTGTTAGAAGAAACTATCTCAAGATTTTAAAGAGAGAACAACTTATATATATATATATATATATATATATGCCAAAAATACAGGTAACTACTATGAAGGGTTAGAATATGACTTTAAAAATGAAAAATAAAAATTTTTTTTTTAAAAAAGGGATTGATAAGATGTTGGTTGAAAAAGGGAAAAAGAAAAATTCAAAAAAAAAGAAAAAAAGAAAAAAGAAAAAAAGACAGTTAAAAAAAATAATTAACTTTGAAAGACTAAAGAATCATGGTAAAAAAGCCATGGATTCTATGTGCAGTATTCCCCTAGCGCTGGAGTTCTGCCGTTCTCATTGATCGGTAAACTTGGTCTTGGCTGGCTGTTCTCGCTGATCTTCTGGGGGAGGGGCCTGTTGCTGTGGTTCCCAAATGTCTTTGCCGGAGGCGAAATTGCCCCGCCCTTGCCAGTCCGGGCTAGGTAATCTGCTCGGGTTTGCTCTCCGGAGCTTTTGTTCCCTGCAAGCTTTCCGTCCAGCTTTGGAGGCGGAGAGTGAAAATGGCGGCCTCCCAGTCTCTGCCCCGGCGGAGCCGAGAACTCGGGGTCCCGCTCCTCAGCGAGCCCCCAGAGAAAAGCAGTCAGTCACTCCCGTCTCCCCGGCCTCCGGCCACACTCCGCGCTCACCCAGCCTGTGACCGCGCCTTTCTATCTGGCACCCTACCCCGGGTGGAGTCTCCAAACCCAGCAGATCCCCGCGGTGCGCTCCCGCACCTCTCCTCCCGGGGGAAGAAGGTGAGTCTCCCCGGATCTGCCGCTTGTTGGGTCCCTGCTGGAGGAGCAGTGGCCCGACTGTGCCGCGGATCACGGTTTATAGCAACCCCGAGCTGAGAGCCCGCGCCTGGGCTCCGTCTCCGCAGCCGGCTTCCCTGCTCCGATACCTGGGAGCTCTGCCGCACTCAGGCACCCCCGGTCTTTCTGTGACCCCGAGGGTCCTGAGACCACACTGTCCCGCGAGGGTTCCACCCCCCACTTCGCCACCAGAGTGACGTCCCTCAGCGGAGCAGACTTCTAAAAGTTCCGATTTTGTGCTCCGCGGCTCTATCACTTGCCAGAAGCGGCCGACGGAGGCCCCTCCCCCGCCGTCTATCCTCCCGAATATCGCCTCGGATTCACTTCTCCGCACGTCCTACCTTCCAGAAAGTGGTCGCTTTTCTGTTCAGAGAGTTGTTGCTATTCTTTTCTTCGATCTCCTGTTGAGTTCGTAGGTGTTCAGAATGGTTTGATCCCTATCCAGCTGAATTCCTGAGAGGAGACGAAATCCAGGTCTCCTACTCCTCCGCCATCTTGCCTATTTCTCTACTTCTCAGGTTTTAACTACCCTGCGCAACTCATCTGCTTTTGTTTACTTTTTAGAGTCCTTATGTGTTGGCTTTTTTTTTTGTCCAGAGTTTCTCTAATAATCACCAGGAGAGATAACCAGTAGCAAGTTTACTCCATCTTGCCTATTACTTCCATTTTATAGATAAGGGACACTGAGAATCTGAGTTCAGAGAACTTGCAACGGTCAAATAACAAAAATGGGAGAATTAGTATTCTGATTCTGATTCTGGTTTCTGGGTTTGGTCCAACTCATGTGTTCTGCATTATATCATGTTGCTCTTCCAAGATTTCTTAACTTCATCGGTTTGCAAAACAGTTGACAAATTGTAACACATCAGCGTAATAAAGGATCCAATGTTAATTTAAGTACTGTTAGGATACATTATGTTAGTATTAACTACTGCATATGATTCCCTGAGTACTCCCTGGATAGTCTTTTTCCTGATCTTACTTTAAATACTTCAGATATTTCATCATTTGGAAATGAGATCATCTCAAGGAAGTCCAACTCTTCCTTTAAAAGAAATCAAGAATAGATACTCAATTTAATCAAATGAATTTTTGGCATCTATTAAGATGATATTTTTTTCTTTGACCTACTAACACAGTGAAATGCATTAAAAAGATTTTTTAATATTGGATCATTCTTGTATTTCTGGTTACACTTGGTTGTCATATATTATTATTTTAATGTAGAGTTGAACTCTTTTCTGCATTTTATTCAGAAATTTAGCATCAGTATTCATAATTATGACTGGACTGCTATTGTCCTTTTTATGAATACTTTCACCTACAGTATTTTTTATACTTTTTTTTTTTTTTTACATGTAGATCATTACTTCTAGAAATTAGTCTGATGTAAGGTATAGGGCCAAGATCCATCCTTTTCTTCTAAGACCTTAGCCAGTTTTTCCATCATTTACTGAATAATCATTTACTACCAATTTGAAAAATTATACTATTTCATAGACTTGGATCCATTGCTGTGTTTTCTATGTTGATACACTGCATTTCTGTCTGTTCCTAGCTAGGGCCACACTATTTTTATTAGTTTTGGCATCTGGAAGACCAGTCCTTCTTCACTTCTGATCTTGAGTGAAAATCCCCCTGGTCTTTAGTAGTGTTTTTTTTTTTTTCTTTTTTTTCCCTACCATGGTCATTTTAAATAATTTGTTTAATGTACCACAATATTCTTGGGATTTTCACTTGAATTGTATGGAAAGTGCAGAATCACCTTAGCAAAATGGCATTACAGTTTTACTGTATGTATTTTCTTATCTAAGGATATATCCCTTCACTTATGTCTCTTACTAAGGTTTTGTTGTTTTCTTCAAATCAATCTCATACAGTGTTCATTAAGTTTTTTCCTAGGCATTTTTAAGTTTTCCTTCCATTGTGAATGAGTTTTTTCTGTTGTATTTTCTAAATTACTGGTTTATATAATTTCTACTTTTAAAATTTATTGATTTGGTGGGCACCCGGGTGGCTCAGTCAGTTAAGTATCTGCCTTCAGCTCAGGTCATGATACCAGGGTCCTGAGATCGAGCCCTGCATCGGGCTCCCTGCTCAGTGGGGAGTCTGCTTCTCCCTCTCTTTCTGCCCCTCCCCCTCCACTCCTGCTCAGTCTCTTGCTTTCTCTCTCTCTCTCAAATAAATAAATTTTTTAAAAATCTTAAAATTTATGAATTTTTGTTGGTGGACTAGTGTGTGATTAAATTTTATTTATCATCCATGAATGTTGGACAATAAAGAAATATATTGATTAAATTTATCAAATATCTTATGTTTTTGTTTACTTGATCTGTGAAGACAGTGAGGTATTTTTTAAACTTTCCACCATAACTGTTTTATGTGAATCTCCAACACACTGCTTTATAATTTATGCCATATTGTTTAGTTCACATGGATTTTCATTATGGACTATACTTCTAATCAACATAAAATAACCTTTCCGTTACCTTCCATGATTTTTAAGTCCTTTGTCAAAAAAATATTATGAACTTAAATTTCTAAAAATATTTTCCTGCTATATCTGTGTCCACCCATTTATCTTTTACCCTTCTTTGATATTTTAATTTTCCACCAATGATTTGAAAAGTATAATTTGAAAAAGTATAATTTCATTTTTATTCTAGTAACAGTTCCCAATGAATTTTGCTTGTCTTTATAGTGGCAAGAATTAAGTAATATCATTTAATCTCCTTGCTGAATTTTTTAAGAATTATTTGCATTATGTCTCATAAGTACACACACGTACACATACATATTTCTTTTCCAGCACTTGAAGTTTTTATTTTATTTAGTTTTTAATTTCTTAGTTGACTGAGTCTTTTTTCAGGTAAAATTTTACTGAAAGGTATGTGAATATTAAAATTTGTAAGGCTGAACTTATTTGAGAATTGTTGTTGTTCACCTCCAGGTAAATATTTTAATTGAATATAAAATTCTTATACCCTGACTACCTTTTCCTCTAAATTTACTGGAAAATGACACAGTGCCACCTTGTATATATTCTATTCTCTATTGCATACAGAAAAATGCCAATTTAGTACATTTCTCCTTTGTGAGTAGCCTGTTTTCTCCTTCTGGATACTTGTAAAAAAAATTTTCCTTGTCCTTGGTATTAAAAAAATTAAGTCAAGAGAATATATCTAGGTGTGGATTCCTTCATTGATTTTGTATAATACTTTGTATAGGATTTGAGCCTTTCCACCTGATAACAAATATCTTCAGCCGAAGAAATATTTTTCTATTACTTCTTTTATTATTCCTTTTCTTCTGTCCATTTGATTCTTAAATCTATTCCAAACTCTTTTTTATATTCTAAATTCTTACTCTTATTTTTTAACCTTTATCATTTTTCTTTGAGTTCTTGGAGAATGTTTCACTCTTGTCCTGTAATTCACCAATGTTTAATTATTTTGTTTGTATTCAACTTACTGTTTGCAGCTTCTATTGAAATTTTTTACTGTGATAAAATATACACACCATAAAACTTATCATTTTAACCATTTTTAAGCATACAATTCAGTAGCTTCACATTGAGCAACAATCACACGACTAGCCGTCTCCAGAACTTCTTCATCATCCCAAACTAAAACTGCCCCCAGCCCCTGGTAACCTCTATTCTACTTTCTGTCTCTATGGATTTGTTTATTCTAGGTACCTCATATAAGTGGAATTATATAATATTTATTCTTTTGTATCTGGCTTATTTCGCTTAGCATGTTTCCAAGGTCCATCCATGTTGTAGCATATGTCAAAATTTCATTCCTTTTTTAAGGCAGAATAATATTCCCTTGTATGTATATACCACAATTTGTTTATCCATTCATCTGTCAGTGGACATTTGGGTTAGTTTCTGGGTTTTTTTTGTAGGTTTGTTTTTTTTTTTTTAAATAACAGTCATTCTAATGGATGTGAAATGGTATTTCATTGTGGTTTCGATTTGTATTTCCCTAATGGTTAGTGATATTGAGCATCTTTTCATGTGCTCATTGGCACATTTGTGTATCTTTTTTGGAGAAATATCTATTCAAGTCCTTTGCCCATTTTTTAATTAGGTTGTTTTTTATTGTAGTTGTTAAGATCTAAGAGTTCTTTATATATTCTGGATAGTAATCCCTTATGAGCTATATGATTTGCAAATATTTTCTCCCATTTTGTGGATTACTTTTTCCCTCTGTTAATAGTGCCCTTTGATGAACAAAATTTTTAATTTTGATGAGTCCAATTTATCTATTTTGTTATTTGTTGCCCACGCTTTTGGTGTCATCTCCCAAGAAATAATTGCCAAATCCAACCACTTGAAGCTTTTCCTCTATGATTTTTCTAACAGTGTTCTAGTTTCAACTCTCACAGTTAGGTCATTGATCCACTTGGAGTTAATTTTTGTATTAGCTTTTAAAAAGGGCCCAACTTCATCCTATTGCAAATGGATATCCAGTTTTTCCAGCCCACCTATTAAAAAGATTGTCTTATCCCCATTAAATGGTTAGCACCCTTCTTGAAAATTCTTGACTGTACATGCAAAGTTTTCTTTCTGGGCCCTCTAAACATCTATCCTTATCCCAGTACCACTCTGTTTTGATTAGTGTGACTTTGTAATAAGTTTTGAAACCAGGCAGTGTGAGTCTTCCAACTTTAGTCCTTTTTCAAGAGTGTTTTGGCTATTTGGTGTCCTTTGAGATTCCATATAAATGTTAGGATAAGCTTTTCTATTTCTGAAGGAAAAAAAAAGCCGCTGGCATTTTGATAGGGATTGCGTTGAATCTGTAGATCACTTTGGGTAATATTGTCATCTTAACAATTTTAAGGCTTCTGATCCATGAATACAGGCTGTCTTTTCATTTATTTATGCTTTTTAAAATTTCTTTCATCTTTCATTTATTGTTTTCAGTGCCATTGCATTTTTTAACTGACAGATAATACCTTTCAACCCTATGAATATTTTCCTGATCCTAAATTTTTCCTTTTGTGTATGTGTGTGGCACCCTGCTATTGTGTTAGAGATGGAATATCTTCATCATGAATATGAATTGCAATTGCTTTATGTGCTCCCTATTTTTTATAAGAGTTTGCTTCAAACGGGAAATTTCCTCAAATTCCTCAAATTGGTCCTCTTCTTCCCAACTTCTGAGATTTTCCTTAACATAGTGACTCAAAAAAGGAACAACTAAGTTTTTTAGTACTGGGATTTGGGGTGAGTTCTGTCAGGGATCACAAAAAATCTTTGTTGAAAATGTAAAGATCCCAGGCTAAGGACTGTGGGAAAATTTAGATGTAGTATAATTTTTGCTTGGAAATGGTAGAGACCTAGTAGTGTGTCCAAGGTAAGGAAGAAGCTGAAGCCACAAGAAGATGGTCAGGTGTAGGTGCTGGATCGCTGTGTTAAGAAATGAACCCACCACCAACCCCGGACTTTTCTCCTCATGTCCTAGAATTACAGGCTGCTAGGTCCTTCCTCAGCCTGATCTCAGCAGCTATGCTTCTCACAGGAATTATCCCAAGTGTCTGGCAGGTGTACGGCACTCTTACCTATTTTCCAGCAGGGAAAAACATTTTCCCCTGTTATAGTAGTTTTAGCTGTTTCTATAGCATTATGGAGAAAAAGGGGGAAGTTAAAATATGTGGACCCAGATCACTGTTTTCACCTGGAAATCTTGCCTTACTTCTAAACTTTGCAAGTTTAAAAAACAAAGCATAACAGAACAACCATGAGTCAAAGAATTATTATGTCTTATCCAACCCTCTCCCTGGCCTCATTTTACTGCTAAGGAAAATTATTCTCAGAGAGATTGAATTATTTGCCCAAGTTCATACAAGTTGTCAGTGGTGGTAGAATTTTTTTAACTCACAAAGTTAAAAATTTTAAATCTAGTGATTTTTTTTCTATTACATTACTTAATCTACCCTATTTACTGCATCTATATGCATACTGCTGTTTTTGTTTCCTATCTGGGGAATACTAAAATGGAAGCAACCACTATGTATATGTGCAAATGCATAAGTACACATACTTTTTGTCTATATACAATCTTTTATTAAAGGCTTATAATGTACCAATAACCTAGAATACTTTTCTCAACTATAATAAGAGAAAATTAATAATACCTACCTTGTAAGATTGTTATGAGAATTATTTATTATATGTATTATATAGATGGGGATACTGAGTCAAAGAAGGCACAAAGCCACTCTGCTGTAAAAGTGCAAAAATTTGCATTTGAACCCAGGTATGATGGCCCCAGTGTCCACACTTTTAATCACTATCCTATAGGGTTTCCCACAACTTTACAATTATATACAGTTTTTAGTTAAAAACAAATCCTATCATCCACAATTCACCACCCCAAACCCTCAGACTTCCAGAAAACACTTCTCTGAAAGCATATGCCCTCCACACATTTTATCTTCAGGACCTCTTAACAACTTCAGCTTGGAAACACTCCTCACAAAGAGGTAAAGAGGTAGCATCAGCATTTCACAGATGGGGTTAAGAGGTTAAGTATCTTGCCTGTTGCTTAAGGAGTTGGAGGGAAAGCCAAGAATGCTTGGCTCAGACTGCTGGGTGGAGACCAAGAGACCGCACTTGTCCATCCCCCTCAGCCATCCTTGGATTGGGTTCAGAGTGTGCTTTTGCCGTTAGTGCCACAAGGGAAAATGACATATTCTGAACACATCGCTTGATTCCTGGAGCAGAACGATTACAGGCTGTCATTACTGAGAGACATAGTTCTAAAAGCCTTTTCTAAATTTAAAAATAACAAGAGAAGAAATGAATCTTCAGATGCTTCGTGTTTGAAAGAACCTGGATTTGTTCCATTTTTAGGTACTGTTTATTTAGGTACAAGAAGGTTTGATGGCAAAATTAAGAGAAATGTTGGGAAGCATGTGTTTATTCTCTTGTCCTGTTGACTGAGAGAATATCCTGGGGTCTGGGTCCATGGGAAAGTTTCTTACCTCTCTATGCCGGCTTCTTCATCTATAAAATGACTAGGATAGTCCCTAACCTCATAGAACTGTTGGAAAGATCAATAATGCCAGGCACGCAGGAATTCAGCAATTCAGAGAGTCCCCAGCTCTCCATGGCTCACATCCTTCTCCAAAGTTTTTAACATTTGGCCAGTCTATCCCTAAATAGAGTGGTTATAGGTAGAAAATACTGCTTCAGCATGAGGCCAGAGAAAAGTTATTTTTCCCTTTGTATAATGGTTCTAGCGAGACTCCTTCAGACAGACGTGCACAGGCAATGTCTCTAGAGGAAGTTTGTCGAAGGGCTCCTTATATTGAGTCTCAGTGATGGTAAAAAGAACCCACCTTGAAGCAATTCCGCTGTTCTGGGAGCAGACTGATTTGTGAGAGTAGCGTGGTCCCATACTTCTCATGCTCTTCCTCTGGGGGTACCCCTGTTAGGAGAAGAAAGTAAAAGTATACTCCTGGGGTCCTCAGGTGTAGTTTGACTCGCTCATCGAAAGCAAGAAATTTCTTCAACATCCTTTCATCTTAAAAATACATGTGTGTTTGTGTTCTATTTAATAATATACCAATGTTTGATTTTATAGAAAAATCATGTTGAGTTCTTCTTCCAATTATGGAGTACGACTAAAAAGATAACATATATATGTTGTGTGTGTGTGTCTTTGTGTCCAGTACATTGTCCTATACCAAGTCTGGACACCACAGATGTAGTAGAGACGATACAGACTTTGTACCAGGATCAGCTTGGGTTCCAGTCTGTTACTGGAATCCTCTGAGTCTGTTTTCTCAAATGAGTGGTGAAGATAATGACACCCACCATATGGTGTTGCCTTGAAGCTTTTGTGGGTTTTTTTTTTTAAGATTTTATTTATTTATTTGACAGAAAGAGACACAGTGAGAGAGGGAACACAAGCAGGGGGAGTGGGAGAGGGAGAAGCAGGCTTTCCGCTGAGCAGGGAGCCCGATGCGGGGCTCGATCCCAGGACCCTGGGACCATGACCTGAGCCAAAGGCAGACGCTTAACGACTGAGCCACCCAGGCGCCCCTGCCGTGAGGCTGTGGTAAAGTAATGTAAGGGAAGTGCCCGGCAGAGGTGCTGGCATGGCCCACATCCTCAGGAAATGTTATTCCCCTTCCTCACGTACTATCCCACATGTAGCAAGCACATACAAAGAATAAAAACTGACAGAACAGCATGCAGAAGCATTCTTGTCGGGATGAAGCCAGCAGGACAAACTCCAGAAGTGGTCAGGGGAACCAAAGAATGGTAGGGTGTTCAGACCTGAAGCAAAACAGCCAACGCCGCCTGCCCATCCTGTCACTGCCCTTTGGCCTCTAGGGCCAAGCCTGAGACTTCGTGCTGCCCTTGAGCAGCTCTGACGGTCTCCTCATGAACTGCAGGTTCAGCCTGTTGCTACTCATCCCCACAGTTTTTTAAATTATTCTATATTTCAAATGTAACAAAAGTATACCCCAAAAAGGGGAATGGACTCATTATCCACCACCAAGTTTATGAAACAAAATGTTACAGGGATTGACACCTCCGTGTACAACCTCGCCTTGCCTTTTCCTCACCAGAGATAATCACCATCCTGAATTTGGGGTTTTCATCTTAACAGATGCTGGATATTTTTGTATACCTGTGAGCAATATATTATATTTTTTTCAGATTATGCTTTATAATAAATGGTCATATTGTATGTATTTTTCTTGAATATGCTTTTTACACTTAACATCATGGTTTTGAGACTTTGTCTGTGAAGATGCATATAGCTGTACTTGGTTCATACTTTTCCATTGCATCATACTATGTTGTAATAATGTACCATCATGAACTTATCTGTTCTCTTATTCATGGACAGTTAGTTTGTTTCTAACTTTTTGCTGTTATAAACAAAGTTGCAATTAACATTCTTATACCCGTCTCCTGGGGGGTCAAAAGCGAGAATTTCTGATACACAACTAGGGATCGAATTGCTAGGCATGATTTCCTTGTTCTCCAAAGGGGCTGCGCCAATTTTCATTCCCACCGGTGATGTATGAGTTCTCATCGCCTCTCAACATCTTGTATGATCCTCCAACTCGTCTTTTCACACAGATCGTGCCTACATGTGACTTGTGGGTTGGGTTATCTGGTGTGAACATAGTATACCTCTACCTACTCCCACCACCAGCCCAATATTGCTCCAAAGTGTGACAGGAAAGTCTTACCTTTGGAGAAAACTGTACTTTCCACCAGCTTATACTAAAGAAATGTGGTCTGACCAAACAGAAGATGCTTGTCTATTATCTCCCCTAGGGCTGTCCGCTTTCAGCTTCCATCCAAGAAGGTGATTCTGGGCTCCACAGTCTCCGTTGCACAGGACTTGGCAGAGCACCATTCTATCCTATGCCCCTACAAATATTCACTGTGGTTGGTGGCACTGGGCTCAAGTACATCAACCTGACTATTTTAGATACTACAAGCACCCAGAGAGACCTAATCCTTATTGAACTAAGAGGAGCATGGAACAGAAGGTTCTCATATTTGGGAAACCCTGAATACAGAACCCACTTTCCACCACTCCCATCTCCTGCAGAGTATGGCTCAACTGGGGAAAAGGGTTAGTGATGGGAAAGTCTTACAGAGATTCGTTTCAAAAGCAAAGTGGTACCATAGGAAACTGCATGGTGAAAACCACTGCATGAATGAGTAACCAACCAAAACAGAGTTGTGTAAAGAGGACTTGTTTGGACAAATTCATCACGTTATCCTCTGATTAAACCATCACTCTTATCCTGTATGCCAGCTTAGGCTTCAGCCCTTGGAAATTCCCTGATGGGCTCCTCTTAGTGAACTTCACTTACTGGTCGGCACTTGACCCTGTGTCACATTGTGGACTACTCCTGTCTGCCAACTGTGGCCTTTCTAGTTCCCAACAGATGTCCAGGCTTTGTTTCTGCTCATTCTTTGGTCCTTACATAAAATCAGATGCAGCAGTCTGAGCTGGAAGGGAGCTGGTAGATCTTACAGTTTCACACCTTCATTTTTACATTTGAGAAATCTAAAGTTGACATCCCTAGGAAGTGGCAGAATTAAGATTTAATCCAAGTCATCCTCTTCCAAAGGCTATGCTCCCTTGATTAGCACCAAAGTCATGGGAAGAATGACTTATAAAACAGTGTGCGTATTGAGAATATGGGAATGGGTGGGGGTGTCTGAGGGAGTTCTGGGGCACTCCAATCTTTAGAGTTCTAGAAGAGAAGGAAAAGTCTACACTGAAATATGAGAAAGAACAACTGATGAGGGAGAAGGAGAGTGCATGCCATAATGGAAATCAAGAAAAGAAAGCATTTTAACTTGAGGAAGAGGCTATATTGAGTAAGATGAAGCCAGAGAGGTGATTACTGGTTTGGCAATGTGGAGATGGTTGGGGACCAGCAGAGATGCAGAGACAAAGGTCAGAGCAGAATGGGTTAGAAGGTGAAGACTTCTAATTTTAAAATGAGAGGTAAAGATATTTTTTACCCTTTCTGTCACAAAAAGCACCCCAAAACCAGGAGGATGTGGAACAAAACCACAAAGCCCTTCTTTGAAGAAACTAAGAAATATTTAAGCCATAAGGACACTATACAAGTGAGGACGGAAAGAGGACAGAGGAGTGGCAAATGATGTAAGCAGTGTGGAGAAAAGTCAAATATAATCCTGCAGAAGGAGATGATAAAGAGAAACCTGTAGCCTAGCAGAACCCTGTAAGGATCAAAACCTAGCACTGCCAGATACCGCAGAAGACAAGGAAGGGCTAACAGGGTGGAAACTGGAATATTGTTTAAGAGTTTATCTAAGGATGGGATAATAGGATGATGGGCATTAAGAAGGACACTTGCTGTAACGAGCACTGGGTGTTATATGCAGCGATGAATCACTACCCCAAAATTAATGATACACTATATGTTAACTAACTTGAATTTCAATAAAACCAAGAAATTAAATTAAATTAAATTTTTTTAAAAAGTTTATCTGAGGAGCTGTTCAACCTTCAGAAACACCTGCCTCCACTACATCTGAAAATTACTCCTCCAGTTCCACCAGAGAAGAGAAGTATACTCTCTGGCAAAATTAGACAAGGATGGTTTCAGAGTCAGACACCAGGTATGGGAGATTATGGAGATATCTGCATTACAAATGTGACTGCTTCCAGCCCTCCTCCTTGTCAATTCCAGACCTAAGGAAAGATTTTGAAAATTCCTTTTCTGTAGAAATAAATACCTCGGGGTGGGGGGAGGGAGGAAATGTAAATACACTGATATTTGAGGGTCCCCAACAAAAAAGCCTATTGACAAAAGCTGGTCACTTGCTAGTTGGCATGCCCCACTGTGCACACACAGTTTCCAACAAGTCTTTCCGTCTTGCTCATTCACTATGAACAGCCAAAGATCACTCTACATTTGAAGAAAGTTTCCACCAGGAAAGACAGGGAAATGGAGATACAAGTACCGCTTCAAGAAGTTATGTTGTGAAGAGAAATGCAAACAAATTGGTCAATAGCTAGAGGGAGATGTGGGGTCACAGAGGATTTATATTTTTAAGATGAGAGATAATAGAGTATATTTATATGCTGGTAATCAGCCTCTAGTATTTTTCTTCCTGACTTGAAACAAATGTGTAGTCACAAATATTTAGGAAAAGGCTTGATAGTATTTCTGCTTCTGGTTAGGATGTAGAGGAATGTGAAAAACCTTCATTCCCATGGTCAAGCAGAAAAGTCCCAACAAAATAAAATCTATATGTTTCTATGGGGTTAACAGACATACAGGAAGCACTGATGAACTGAATTAGAGAAAAACAAGCCCTTTATAGCTGAGCAGAGATCTACAGAAACTTCCATACTTGGTGATGGATATGATCTGGGTATGGGCAAAAGTAGGGTAGCCAGGGCGCCTGGGTGGCTCAGTCATTAAGCGTCTGCCTTCGGCTCAGGTCATGGTCCCAGGGTCCTGGGATTGAGCCCCGCATTGGGCTCCCCGCTCAGCGGGGAAGCCTGCTTCTCCCTCTCCCACTCCCCCTGCTTGTGTTCCCTCTCTGGCTGTCTTTCTCTCTGTCAAATAAATTAAAAAATCTTTAAAAAAAAAAAAAAAGTAGGGTAGCCATGGAGACTTTTCAGAGATGAGGAGAAGTCAGCTGAACCTCAGTCAATGATGTGTGCGAGAGGGATGGGTTATCTGAAGGAGCCCCACGTGAAAAAGAAATCTCTGTCTGACAATTCTCCCCCTCACCTGCACCTCTGCATTTTTTCTAAGAAAGTATCAGTGGAACAGTTGCTGAAAAGTGAAGAGAAATTGCATAATACTATATATGGATCACTGTGGTGCTTGGATTCTGGTGTTCTACCAGAGTTGAATCCAACAGCAAGCAAAAATGACTGAAGCTGCACCCACCTCCCTGAAAAGACCACAAATGCAGGGCAGGGCAGAAGTCTGAGAATTAGGCTAATAACAGGGAACAGAGTCTAATTAAAGCTGTGACCCAGCCTAAACTCAACCTAACTCAAGGAGGAATCTAAATAATCAGCCCCCACCCCACCCCAGCTCCCAAAGATAAAAGGCTTACGAGCAAAATAAGTCAACATTGTACCTAAGTTTCCACTGCTTTTCTTTTATGCACAATGTCTGAAACACAAATAAAAAGATAATGAGGCATGGGAAAAAGGCAGGAAAATGTGACCCATAATCAAGAAAAAACACAGTAATGGAAGCAAACCACAGATCATTCAGTGGTTGGAATTACCAGACAGGGATTTAAAGCAACTATTATAAACATGTTAAAGAATTTACAGGAAAAGGTGAGTACAATGGAGACACAGGATATCAGTAAGAAAAAACAACAACAACAACAAAGAAAACTCTAAAGAACCAAGTGAAAACTATGGAACTGAAATACAATATCTATAGAAAAGGGATTGATGAACTTAAAAACAAGTTAATAGAAATTATCCAAACTGAATGAGACAGAAAAGTGATCAGGGGGCAAAGGGGGGTGATGACCCAGCCCTTATGATTTGTGGGATAATACCAAGTGGTCTAATATATGTATAATTGGAATACTGAACATGACATTCTGCAGACGAATCTAAAACCCTCAAAGAACCCCCAAACAGGAGGAATACAAAGAAAAACATCATCTAAGTGCAAAGTAGTTGAATTTCTGAAAACCAGAATAAAGAGATAATCTTAAAACAGGGAGAAGGGAAAAGACATATTACAAAGAGAGGAGCAACAATGAAAATCACTTACTTTTCATCAGAACAAAAGGCATGCAATCCAGAAGACAACAAACTGATTTCTTTACAAAGGTGAAAGGAAATAACGACAACTTAGGATTCTATATCCAGTGAAAATATCCTTAAAATTGCAGGCAAAAATTAAGACATTTTTAGGGGAAAAAAAAAACTGAGAAAGTCATCCCCAGCAAACCTGCACTACAAAAAGAAACAACTGCTAAAGGAATTCTTCAGGCTAAAGGAAAATGATACCAGATGTAAACTAGATCTACAAAAAAAAGGAAGGAGGAATAGCAGAAATAATAAATATTTTCTTAATTTTGCAAAAAGATGATTGCTTAAGACAGATATAATAACTGCATTTTGGAGTTTATTACATATGTAAGAGGATATATTACAGTAATAACATAAAAGATGAGAGGGGATATATGGAATCAGAATGTTAAAGCGTTCGTTCTTTCATTATATGAGAAGTGACATAATATTAACTTATAGTAGCCTGTGTTAAAGTAAGGATGAATACTGTAATCCATAGAGCAATTGGTATAGAAAGGATGTTACAACAGATCCTACAGATGTTAAAAGATATTGAAGAAATATTATAAACAACATTATGGAAAGAAATTCAACAATACAAAAGAAATGAATAAATATCTGTACATATTACTGCATATAAATTATAGCTCACTAAAAAATAGAGAGAGAGAAAAGGATCTTTGGTTCAGCATGCAGCTAAGTATCATTAATCATGTTGGCCTCTCCTTAAGTAAAAGTCCCAAAGAGGCTATCATTTATATACATTATAAACAAATGATTAGAGTTGGCTGTGAAACATCAAGACTCCAAAAGTAGCAATGAAATGTCTTTAATTAATCTATGGTCTTTTGTTCTGTTCACTCCATGTTTTTGGTAGTGAGCATCTGGAGCCATAAGGCCATCTGGAAATGTTGTAAATGCAGCATTAGCTACAGTAGTAAGTAGTGATGTGTGTTTACAATATAAGTTGAGGCTCCAAAGCCAACAACTGCCGGACATTTGAGAAAAGTTCAATTCCACAGAACTGGAAGCTCTTTTACTCAGAGGCAAGAAGTTGACAATGTAGAGCTGATGTTGGGTTATTCTGGGGTGGTGGTGGAGATTGTTTTATAGACTGAAAATGTGGTAGACATTGCATAACCCCAAGGAGGATTTTGCAGTAGGAACATCACTAGGATACTTAGGAGAAAAGCTTGTTGAATGTAGTGCTTCTTGACATGCTTATGTGTGTCCATCCTTTAATGTTTCCATCAGCAAATCTTATCAAAATGTCACATCACAACCAGAATCCCAGAAAGTAATCTTCATGAAGTATGGGAAAATTCCCCGGGCCATAGAAAGTCCAGCAGACATTGTGACCAATTCTCCCACCCCCTACCCCTACAAACCAGTGCAGTGCTGGGGGCACGGTGCATGCTCAGTAAATCATTGTGGAAATGAATGAATGGATGCATGCATGCATCCAAGCTGGAATCATTCATTCAACAGCAAATTATCTATTCTATGCCGATCATTAAGTCTTGCAGGGATTGTACAAGAAACACAGGACATGTGAACTGGAAACCCTTCACTTCTACATAGGAACACTGGCAGACATGTGAAACCACCAAGGAAAACAGGAGACTCTTTAATAGCAGCCTCTCCATAGGATTCGAATCCCTGCCTCTCTCATTTCCCAGGAAGATAACATTTCATTTGGTAATAACCAAGTCCTCAGAGAGGTTCTTATCACCCCCTTTAAAAGATCTTTCTCCCTGTTTTCTTCCGTTCCTAAGAGAGCATAAAAAAAAAAAAAAAAAATAGGCCCTTATTAATAGTTCTATTGTCCCAGAATTAAAACAGACCCACCATTCCCATGAACCGTCTGTTCTGTTTGCTTAAATGTTGTGGGTGCTTAGAGAAGGGACAGGGAGTAGGGAGGTGGGGCCATAAGTCATTTGATCTTTTGACCAAGAAGGGTGGTATATGGGGAGGTTGTGATCACTGCTTGGGACTGGTGAGTTCCTATCTTGCCAGACATAAAGTATCAGGGAGAAAGACATTTTCCAAAACAGCCTTTGCTTGTTCTGGTACCAAAAAAATAGAAAGCCCAAGAAAATACTTATAAAGAAAAGGAAATAGGCTTAGAGAAAACACCCCAGTTCCCAGACTTTATTTGGCAGAGAAAAAAATACAGTGAAGCCAAGGAACCTTTTCCACACCCCCAATATGCCTTTTTTTAAGCTTCAGTCTTAACACAAGATTCCAATTTTAGTGTTGCCGAAATGTCCCGAACTTTGCAAAGATAATGCCACATTTGCTTTTCTCTTCCCATTTACTTTTAATGCCCAATCTCTTCTCACCTAATTGTCAGAAATTAGCCCCCTCCTCTTTAGTGCCCCCAGCTATTCTGAAGTGTTCCATGTGCCACCTCTGTGTCCTCAGGAACAAACCCCCATTTCCCTGTCCCAACCTCAGTCCCATATCCCAGCCTCACCCTCTTGCCGCCTTGCCAGTGTCCTTTCCCTCTTGAAACTGCTGACCAACAGGGCAGTGCTGCCCTCTTATAATGTCACCCTCTCCCTTCCCAATGAGGGACACAGCTCTCATCTTTATCCCTCCTTCTAATGCACAGATATATACCCTTTCTTATCACCAAACGACAGAGTTAAAATTAAACTATGCCTTTTGATAGGAGTTATTGAAATACTGGGGGCAATATAAAGGGGTACAACAGAGAATTGTTTCTAACCACCACATAGGCACAGATCTAGGATCAATTATCAAGTCAGCTTCTGCCTGGCCTCCCTCCACATGTCCACATGAAGCTCATCCGTGCCCCCAAGACTGACTTCTTCCTAGGATGATTAACGTCTTCAGTAAATATTTATTGAATGTTTGTTCTGTTCCAAGCACTGTAGTAAGCACAGAAGATATAGCGGGGACAAAAACAGACAAGGCCCAGCCCTCATGGAGTTCAGAGCCTCGAAATGGTGAAGGAGGTAGCTAAACAAATTAGTACATAATCAAATGTTATTAGTTACAAAATTGTTGGGTGCCATGAGAAAGCCTAATTGAGGGAGTTAGTCTAAATAGGGGAAGTCAAGTAAGGCTACTTTGAGCAATTGACATTTAGGTTGGGACTGAAGGCTGGGTAAGAATTAGCCCAGTGAAGGGCTGGGCAATGGTAGCCCCAGTCCACAGGCAGCAATGATTGCAGGTGTGAAAGGCCTGTTGGAGAAAGTTGCTTGGGAAGACCAAGGGAGCTCAAGCGAGGAGAGTGGGAGCAGAGTGGTACAGGTGAGGCGGGACAGGGAGGCAGAGGAACCATCCCATGTAGGCACTGGAAGGCTTGGCAAGTTTTTCAGATATATACCAAGTGTAACCCAACAGCTATTGAAGGGTTTGGAGCAGGGGAGTGAATGATTCGGCATGTTTTAACCTATATTTTAACAACATTGTAACAGCCATGTGGAGAATGAATGGAAGAAGGGCAAAAGGACAGTCAAAAGATAGCAAGTGACTGTCTTAGTGGTCTAAGCAAGAGATGATGATGGCTCAGACCGTGGCATTGGCAGAAGAGATAGAAAAGTAGTCAGTTTTACGAATGTCTAGAATAGAACTGATGGACTCGATGATAGATTATGTAGGGGGAGCAGGAGAGAGGAGAGTGAAGGCAGAGGGACCAGGAAGGCTTCTGGTTTCTGACCTGGGCAGCTGGGCACGTGGTCTGATATCTAGGCACTGGTAAGAAAAGCAAACAATAGTCAGAACATTTCCCAAAGTCTGAGTTACTTGGTCTTAAATATTCCACTTGAGAAGCATCAACAACCCAGGCCAGGGACAGGCTCAGGCGAACCCCTGTTTGGTTTGTCTTTTAAAACTTCCAACATCTTGGCAATCCAGCCTCATCCATGGCCGCCGCATTGCATCAGTTTTAACAGAAAGTTAATTTTGCACTAAACTTCTTCCCCAAGCAATTGCCGGGATAAGACAGTAATGAATTTTGTTCATTCATTCAAGGAGAAACGGTTTAACATAGTGATGGAGAACAGGGCCTCTGGGTTTCAAATTCAACCTCTGCCACTTAGTAGTCGAGGGACTTTGGGCAAGTTCCTTAGCCACTCTGTGACTCAGTTTCCTTATCTGTGAAATGGACATAACAGTATATCTACCTCAAAGAGCTTTCTTAAGATAATAAGTGAATTAATTATAGGTGGTGTATTTCTAACAGGGGTTGGCACACAGTGACTACTCAGACAGTGTTAGAAATTACCATCGCTCCTCATTAATCAAGTGTTACTGAAATCTCCCACTTCTCCAGCACTGAACTGAAGGAGAATGCTGGGCAGAGTAGAGAGCCATTTTTGAGTCAGTCCGATTTGATTTCAAGTCTGCTCTCCTGCTTAACGTCTTTGAACCACATTTTCTCGCCTGTTGTAGGAGAGCAATAATGCCCACCTTGAGCAGTTACTGAGAACATAAAATCAGAAAACCTTGAGCAGGGCCTTGTGCATAGCGGAAGCTCAGTAAATGGGAGGTTCTTTCCTTACTCAAAAGGAGCTTGCCTTCCTAATTTACATAGTGCAACTCCGCCTCTGTCCCTAAAGAGGCCCCGGTGAGAGATAATTACAAACCCTTTTGTAGGCTTGCAGATTAGGAATAAGGTTAATGTTTCTTCAGAAATTAACTTTTTTTGCCCTTTGGGCATGGTATGGAGCTATTTAAAAGACAGAAATGTGGGTGTGGACATCTTACATCCCAGAGAGAATGGTCTACAAAGATTCTCTTCAGTCCCCAGACCATCCACATTTCCCATCACCAGCTGGACCCTTTCCCAGTGCCATAACCCACTTCCTCTTCCTGCCTCCCCCACCACCACCCTGAGCAACCAGAGTAAGAAAACATGGACACCAGCCCACAGAAAACACTCTCGGTTGTCCTGGAAAGCGTAGATTGCCTGAGCTTTTATTTTCAAAGCTGACTACACGGTTTCCTTTGGCACATCCGTGCAGGCGGCAGAGTTTGCTCCCGACACCTGCCCGTCCCACCTTCGCTCCTTGCGGTGGCCTTGCCCTGGGTTCTTGGTACTCCCCTCTTTCTGGCTCACGTGAGCTGTTTGCATCTTGATATAAAGTTGCCTGAGTTGTCGTGTCATCCCCTTCGGAGCAGTTGCATTTTAGGACTCATTTCCAATGTAGAATGAAAACTTTGTCCTGTTAAGGGGCGGAAAACTCTTGTGAGTGGGTGGATATTCCTGCAAAAGGGTCCCTTCGCCTGAGATTTCACTCATCCTCCCTTATGGCTGACCCTGAATGGATAATGTGCTACAAAGACTTTCCCTCTAATAGGCTTTTGGGGGACGTGGGGGTACTATCGCAGGAGCCACAAAAAAAAGATTAATGCATATGTCTCTCCACAGCAAAGTGTAAAATGCTCTAATAAGACTAACAGGGTGTCTTTGGATTTCAGGGAACAGATCCGTCAGGGCCTAGAAGAACTCCAGAAGGTCCTGCCAGGAGGAGACACTTACATGCATGAAGGATTTGAAAGGGTAATTTTAAAATGGTTTCCAACTCTAAATGTAAAGTTGTGATAGAGAAACATCAACATAAGGATGGCCGATGAGATAAGACACATGTAACTGAACAACCTCCAAGAGCAAGAAAGTAAAAACAATCTTCCCACAAGCTTGCACACTGATAACTCTATCCCAGAGAAGTGAATTTCCTCGCTCCCTCCCTGACACCGACAAAGGGCTTGTTAGCTAATGCTTGGCTGACACTCATGAAACATGCCACACGCAAGTCCCCGACATTTCCAAGGTAAACTTTTCTATATGGTGCGTGAGTGGTTGAGACAGAACGTCAGTGACTTCAGTCATAGGGAAAACAAGTCCCAGTCTGTGAGAAGCAAGACATGGATCCATGTTCACAAGTACATTGGTTAAATGTCAAGGTAACTTTAGATGAATGCCAACCATTGGTATTTGAGCAAAGCCTGGGTGGGTTACATAAAGAATCAAGACTGAGCCGGCCTACATAGCCAGCCCCAGAACCCACTGCCCACTATGGTATTTGGAATAGCACACAGTGGCTCTAGGTCTAATGTCTCTTCCGTGTGTTTTTCAGGCCAGCGAGCAGATTTATTATGAAAACAGTCAAGGTAAGACTATAATATGAATTATCAAACTTTTTTTTTCTGTGTTGGCCTGAAAAAGTGCTTCAGTATCTTCACGTTACAAAAGATAAATGTGATGTCCATAATCCTCCACACCTCATCACAAAGAAGACAAGATGACATGTACCAGGTCAAAGTCCACTGTCCTGTTGATGCCAAAAAAAAGTTACATAAAAGTAATGAGGAGCCCATCATGGGCCACAGTCTATAATGTCCGTGAACAGCTTTGCATGCTGAATTCGTTAAATTAATAAGTACTTGGATAGGTTAGTAAAGTCTTGGATTTTCATGTCAAATTTAATCTTTTTTGTCCTCCCCCAAGCTCCAAGCCACTTCATTACTGTGATTGGATATGATATTAAGATGAAGATACCAGTGTGGTTTAAAGTTGGCTTCATTTAAATGAAAAAAAAAATGTATACAATGTACTTAACGTATAGAAAATATACTTCTTACTATGATTTTAGCTGTTGTTACTATTACTACAGTGTCTTTCATGGATAGCCTTTCTTTATCTGAGGCAAATCTTTTGAAAGAGATTCAGTATTACAGTGGGGATTTTCTCCCAGGCCTGTAGAGGTGTCTGCTTCCTATTTCCCTCTCAACTGTGACAAATAGAACAGACCCAATATCAACGCTAAGGCTTGTTAATATAAACCAATCCTCAGCCATGTTAGAAGTCTAAAAATCACTGAAAGAATTCTAGTAGGTTTTCCCAGCTGGTATATTTCCACTCAGCTTATAAATCACGACTATTTCTCCTTGCCCAGTTCTTCAAGGGGTGAGGGGTATGGTCCACTGTGGCCTGTGAGGACTCCTGAACAGCCCATGTGGTAGAGTTTGCCCCCAGGCCTTAACCTCAGTCACATGGACTGTTAATAGAAAATCATAGAAGTTTGATTCACTGGAGCTACTCCCAGCTATCAGTCCAGTGACCATTCCAGCAGGCTTGGCCGTTTCTGGAGAGAAGACTGAGAAACCCACAAGCAAAACTACCCCCTCTCCCCCCGCCCCAGAGTCAGTCCCCACAGATGCATTCTTCTTCTTCGTGTTGGAGGTGCTTCTAGTCCCAAAAGAAAAGTTGCTGGTTCTCATAAGATTGACCTCGGGTGGTTGAGTTTATGAGACATCAACCCCCAGGACTGAGAGGGGGTTTCCCTGAGTGCGGCAAGATGGATTGAGTGGGTCTGTGTTGTGTTGAGCAGGATACAGGACGGCCAGCGTCATCATTGCTTTGACCGATGGGGAACTCCATGAAGATCTCTTTTTCTATTCAGAGAGGGAGGTAAGCGATGGCCTGGCCTATATCTAACACAGATATGGAAACAGGGCTCCTTCCTCCTCAGAAACGGACTGCACTCTTTCTACTCAGACAACACGATTAGGTGTTCTTTGTAAAACCCCCGGGGTAAAATAGTGTCTCATATGTAAAAAAATAATAATAATAATTCATATTTTTAAAGTGAACTCTCACGTCTTACACATGGTAGATGTTTTTCCCCCTTTCAAAATATTTGCCTGTTACTCTGGGTTTTGAGGGATAAAAGTTGCTTACCATGACTTGATTGAAAGCACTATATTTATCTAGCAGTTTTGAAATAACTACATATCACTTTCAAACAAAAACGGTGCCGTTTTTCCCCCATTTCTGCTAAAAACAGGAGGAGGGGAAAGAATCACTTGAAATATGTAAGAACCAGTCTGGTCAGAAGGTATTAATCATTGAGATTCTCACTCCGAGAATCAAAGTTGAATATTAATTGGTAGCAAAGTAAATTGCAATCGCTCCTACAGTATTTCTCCTTCCTTTTCTTTATGTTCTCGAAAAAAAGTATTCCTTAAAGCAAGTGAGAGTATTCTCTCTAAACGAAGCTTCCAGTTTGTATAAAGAGTTTCAGAAAAAGAGGTTTATTCGGGAATTGAAAAATAATATTTATATTTAGGAAATCCTTTCCTTTCCAGTCTGAGATTTGAGCCACATGTATAATTGGCCCAAGAAACTAGTTCACCATTACTGACAAAGTTAGAGAGAAACACAATAAGGAAAAAGACAGGCAGTGAGGAAGGAAATGCTGGCCTCTGGGGGAGGAGTTAATCAGAGCCTGACACTTACCTCAAGCTCTTGACTATTATTTGATTTAAATTCAGCTCCCTTGGCAAACAATCATTCATTCATTCATTCATTCATTCAGTGCTAACTGAGTGCACCGCATGTGCTGGGCACTTTGCCTGATACTAGGGAAACAGGTGAAGAAGGTACGTTTGCTGCCCGCATGGTGCTTACCACGGGAGGATGTAATGCTGCTTTTGAAGCCTCTGCTGGCGAAGGGCATGAGGAAATGCTGTAGGTAAACACACTACTTCTCCCCTACCCATAACTAGTACAAAAGATCATTTGCACTGGGGAAGCACACAAGTAAATGTGACAGACCCTGCCTGAGCATTTGGAAAATAATATACTCCCCTAGTCTAAAGTTGAAACTAACGATACAGTGGGAACGCAGAATGGCTTATTTTGGGTGCTGCACAACAGTCAAATAAAGTAAAAACCCTAATAAGGAAATAACTGAATATGAAATAAATGATGGATGTCAGAGGCTTAAAATACGGGTTAGTAGAAAAGAATTTTAGGTATGGCGCGTACAAACTTGGAAAAATATTTGGAGTGCCAGCGCCAAGAGAAGGAGGCTTTCTGAAAAAGAAAGATAAAGCTCAAGATACATAAAGAAATGAATTTTTCCGTTTTTGAGAATCCTATATAAAGCCCAATTAGAGAGAAAGAGTCAAAGAAGTTACTACAGATAAGGCTAGAGATAGACTGTGTCTAAAAGTTAGTTTTATCCTTAAAGCAGCAAAGCATATTTTTAAAATGAAGGGAAAAAATATGTGTTTCTTCTAAAATTCAGTGTTTCAGAATGTTTCAGTCACAAGTGGGTTTGAATACTAAAGCGAGGGGTGGAGGAGGAACACAATTCAAATCAATATGCATACACTGAGCACCTACTATGTGTTTACTATCAATTATTTATTAAGCACCTACTGTATATTCCAATGATTTCCAAATTTTATTTTCTATTCTGAAACACAGAAGAACCTGAAAATAAGATATCAGAGCCTTTAATAAATCAAATATTAAAATCAAGCCAAAACCTGGATGTTATTCATTATGTTGCCCTCTCGATTCTTAATTGTAGAGAAGGTCATGGGTTCCCTTACTCGAATATAGACCATAATTCCCATACCATTAAACCAGTGTACTCTGTGGGAATGAAAAGGGCCTTATTCACAAAGGGTGCTGACATTTATAAGCATCTGCGTTGTTCTAGGCCTTGTATTAGGAGCTCTGAATATGTTATCTCATTGAATCCCCAAACACTTTACAGGGCAAAGCCAAAACTAGGTATAACGGGTTCCAAAGGCCACATCCTTTCTATTATACCATGCTGCTATAACAAAGGAAGAAAAGTATGTCAATAAAAATTCTTCAGAGGAATGGAATAATCATTTCCCCAGAATATTTTTTTAAGATTTTATTTATTTATTTTTATTTTAGAGAGAGAGCAAGCAGGGGGAGGAGCTGGGGGGAGAGAGAGGGAGGGGAAAGAATCCCAAATTGACTCTGCGTTGAGCACGGAGCCCAATGCAGGGCTCGATCTCAGGACCCTGAGATCATGACCTGAGCCGAAATCAAGAGCTAGATGCTGAACCGACTGAGCCACCCAGGAGTCCCCCCCAAAAATATTTAATAGGCTTATCCTAGCCTACTGTTCCCTTTTCCTCCCCTCATCTTTCAAATCCCTCCATCAAGACTACTTCCAACGCTCTTTCTCAACACATCCCATTAGGCTAATCACTCCTCTCATGTCCCTCATACATCACGGTAGAATGTGCTGTTTACTAGAGGGTGAGCTCCTTGGGAACAGGGATTGCCCTCTCCATTGTGGTACCTGGCACATAGTAGGCGCTCAATAAATACCTGATCATGGAAGTTAGTCTGGTTAATCCAAAAGGAGTATATTTGCCACTTCTCTGTCTAATGGCTTTTCTCCATTGACCCAGGCTAACAGATCCCGAGATCTTGGTGCCATTGTTTACTGTGTCGGTGTGAAGGATTTCAATGAAACACAGGTATGGATTTCTTCAGGTCTGGGAGCTTGTGAATGATAGAGCACATGTGTATTCAGTGCAGCAGCACAAACACCCCTTAAATAGGTTATTTTTCCATAAACGTTGAGCAAGCAAGAATTATTGGATGTGTAAGGGACGTGAAGCCAAGCCAATGCATTTGGGGGCTGTGAATGCAGACTATCCAGGCAGTATCTTCTTTGGTTGACTTTCTTGGTAGATGTTAAATTGCCAAGGTGTCAAAACAGATCTGAATAACATTAGAAAACTTGTTGATTGTTTGTTTTTCTTTTTCATTTAGTTTAATGAATCTAATTTGGCTTGAATGTCAAACATCCCTCTTCTCCCATTAGAAATTCAGTGCATTTTCAATACAAAAGTAAATATACAGTTGGTCCTTGAACACTGCAGGGATAGGATATCAGCCCCCCTACACAGTCAAAAATCCATTGACAGCTTTTGACTCCCCAAAAACTGAACTACTAATAGCCTACTGTTGACTGGAAATAACATAAACAGTTGATTAACACATATTTTGTATGTTATATGCATTATATACTCTATTCTTATAACGAAGTAAGCCAGACAAAAGAAAATGTTACTAAGAAAATCATAAGGAAGAGAAAAGACATTTACAGTATTTTACTGTATTTATTGAAAAAAATCCGCGTGTAGGTAGACCTGCTCAGGTCAAACCCATGTTGTTCAGTGTCAGTCATAATTGGCAAGTGGGCAAAAAGAATGTACAAGTATAGGTATGCAAATTGTGACATTTTGCTAACAACCTACATAACTGTTCCTCAATGTAGGTCATCATTTCTTTTTGTTTTAATGACATGGGACAATGCTTATGATATTAGGTGAATAAAATAGGGTTACAAAACAGTGGGGATAGTCTGAGTCCACTTTTAAAATAAATGTGTGTATTTGGGGAGGGAAAGTATGAAAGACTACATAGTATATCAAATTAATAATAGAAAAATGGTAGGGGGAAGATAGATAGATAGATAGATGAGTAACTTTTTTTCTTGTTAACACTCCTGGGTTTTCTGAAACTTCCCATTGGTTATGTGTTACTTTTGCCATCAGGGAAGGTCATGGCACTGACCATGATGGTGGCAGGCACAGAACTATAGATTTGGAGTAGAAAAGTCCACAGATCAGATTCTTCTTTCTCCTGTCCTCTGTTCTGTGAAACAAGAGAGCCAAACCAATTGCAGGGGTCCTCTCCTCAATGAGTAATTTGAGCAAAAGGGAAGGGGCTCCATTCATTGGCTTCGCCCAACACCAAAACTTAAATTTATTTTTAAAGTTGCTCTGAAAGGAAACCTGAGTCTGTTCGATTCAGATACAGTTGCCAACAGAAATTTGAGTGAATGGGAGAAAAATGAGCCAATGGCCTGCCCCCAAATCCATAAATACATCCACCCAGGCCAAATGTTCATCTAGCTGAGCAATCTTACCGCTGCTCCCAAGGAGAAAAGTATTAAAACAAATGTAAAAGCTGGAGCTGACCCTCTAGGCCCGCTCCAGAAAGGCCGCTGGTAAGCTCATTACTACCGAGGGCTTTTCAGTGAGGCCCAAGGCCTCAGGTTCCTCTGGGTTCTAAAAGTCGATGATGGAGCCCCCTGGACTCAGTTCTCTGCAGCCAAGCCTGACACATCTCCATGTGTGTTTGTGTGTTTGCTGTGTTCTCAGCTGGCCCGGATTGCGGACAGCAAGGACCACGTGTTTCCCGTGAATGACGGCTTTCAGGCTCTGCAAGGCATCATCCACTCAGTGAGTAGAGCCCTTCCTCTAAAACTGGACCTTGGGCACCCTCTGCCCCCGATCCACTAAAAATTGCCCAGTCCCCTCCCTCAAAGGCTGGTGTTCTCTGCTTGAGACAACATTCCTTTGCCTATCTTTGTTATCTATCATGTCCCACTTCTCCCTCCTGCCTTCCACACGTTTCTTTTCTCGTTCTCCTGTGCCAGTTGACCCTACAAGATAAATTAAAAATTGAAGGGAGTGGGCGCCTGGGTGGCTCAATCGTTAAGCGTCTGCCTTCGGCTCAGGTCATGATCCCAGCGTCCTGGGATCGAGCCCCGCATGGGGCTCCCTGCTCCGCGGGAAGCCTGCTTCTCCCTCTCCCACTCCCTCTGCTTGTGTTCCCTTCTCTCACTGTGTCTCTCTCTCAAATAAATAAAATCTTTAAAAAAAAAAATTAAAGGGAACCCTGGTCTGGCAGCAAACCAAATTTCAGATAGTTCCAGTTCTCATACTGGAAACATCGCTTGATGGTGTGCACCTGACCTCAGCTTTTCCAACCATGACTGACTGCAAGCTGCCTTCTAGAGCACCGGCAGGCTCAGTCTGTATCTCTTGACCATCAGAGGTACTTTCGACCAGTGGTTCTTTACCTTGGCTGCCTACTGAGGTCATCTGGAGCAGGATTTTTAAGATCTTCCCAGGGAACTTTACTGGAACCACAACTTTAAACCTATGGTCCCCAAATATGAGGGATTCACTCTTCTTCAAGGTTTTCAATCACGATCCCTTCTTTCCACCCCAACCTGGGTTGGATGGAACAATCCCACACACACAAATGGGTTTTTTAGCCCCCCTTTCCTGTCAGGGAACAGAATCGGCCTCTCTTTTCCACCCTCCATACATAGGCCAGGCCCTTGGTCCAGCCGGAATATTGGATGATAATGGTATTTATTTATTTATTTATTTATTTATTTATTTATTATTTATTTATTTATTTATTATGCTGATCTTTAAAGCCCCAGCCAGAAGGCCAGTGTGTGGGCCGCACCTGTGATGAAGTCCAGAAGCACTGTCTCCTCTACCTTTAGGTTTTGTGATTGGGCAGATGGCCAGCAGTTTCTCCAGTAGAAGCTCACCAGGCTCCAGGGTCCAGGATGCAAATTCAGAGCTCAGAGGGTCACTATCCCCTTCAGATATCAAGGGGGTCTTAATCCAGGGGTTACCAGCCAGAACCAGGATCTGCCCAGCTCTCCCAGACTGACCTAGGAAAACTCCAGTGTACTTCCATGCCCGCTTTCACTCCCTCCAAGGTTTGCTAAGAACTCCTGTGGGGTGAGAAGAACTTTGGAGCTGGTCATCCCAGAATTTAAATGCTGGCCCAACGACTTACCATTTATAGATCCTTGGATGAGTTATCTCACATGTTTCCTTATTTGTAAAAAGGGATTGATGGTAAGACTTACATCACCTGCCTGTTTGAGGATTATAAGAGATAACACTGGTGAAATTACCTAATATTTTTCCAGGCACGTAATAGGTACTCAAGACATATGAATTACCTCCTCCTTCACTTTCCTTCCTCATCATATAATGGACATTAGTGTCAGTTTCCTCCAATCCTCTAGATTTTCTTGAATATACTTAAAAAACACTTGGGAACCTTGCTTAAAATACCAGTTCCCAAGTCCTATCCCCAGAGATTCTATTGCAGACAGTATGAGATGGTGCCCAGAAATCTGTGTCTTTTAAATCTGTTGGGTTTTTTTTAAATAAATGCCCCAGGGGCACTTTCAGAACATTGATACATGTGACCTTAAATTTTCAGAATTGTGAAAAATAATCTCACCTCAGGTAAGGAACTCCTACCTTAAATATGTACAGATGATGGTCATCTTATTCAAGAGGTATTTGTTGATAAGGAACAGAAACCAACTCAAACTACTTTCACCAGGGAGTGGAAATTATTGAGAGAGAGAATTATCAGTCCCAATACTAGATCCCCAGGTGAGGGGCCCCTGCTCCAAATAATTTCTGGGATCAGTGTGGCATACTTGCCAACATAAGCAACAAGGACTGCAATAGACATAAAACAATACCCAAATGGCGCAAAACATGATTTGGGGCTGATCATGAAGCTCAGAGGTGGATTATTGTGGGCTGGAGCCTTCATGAGAAAGTGGGACAGACCTAAATCTATGAAAGACCCAGGAGGAATGATGGGTAGCACCAGGGAAGAGATGACATGACCCCAGCCCAAAAGCTGGAAAAGGGAAAAGCATACTCCGAGGACAATAATAATAATGGCTATCTGTCTGGGGGGAGAGTTTGGTAAAGGATCAGGAGTAGTAAGAAACAAGCCTAGACATTGGTTTGGAACCAGACTGATAAGAGCCTTGAAGGGGTTTTGATTCCAACTCCGTGGGTGTAATCACTGAAACATTTGGAACATCTAACAAGTGATATTTAAGAAGAGAATCTGATGGTGGTATCCGTATATAGGAAGAAAAATGGGGGGATCTAGAGGCAGGAGCCTACTGCAGCATGAGTGCACAGTCTTGCTTTCAGATAGCTGGATTCTGAACAGGGACGACTCTTACCTGTTCAAAGGTTCTTAGGAGCCATGTGCCACATCACTCAAGAGGCAGAATAATCAGAATCATTTTATCTGCATACACTGGTGTTGTCCTTGACTATTTCTACCTTAGCAACTCACCCAAGCTCGATGTGAGCCCCCAGATGTTTGGAAAGCTCTTCCCACCCCTAAATGGAAATAACTCTAAAGATGTTTCAGGAATTTCAGCAAAATGGTCTCCCAAAAATTGGGAAAAAAATAATAATTTGAGACTCCAGTCTCCAAACTTGAGCTGAATGATAACATTCTTATGAGCTTTTTATCTGGGAGTTAACACTTGTGGTTGCGATCCTTCCAACACTTGAAATCCATGTTTATGGCAGTTATTAATTCATTTGCGTAGACAGAGAAACAGGGACAAGCGCGGCGGGGCTCATCTTTCTCAAGACAGAAATAATTATGGCCTCAAGTTGGCTATTTTTAAGAAGTAGGTTCATTTCTCCTCTGGATACTGAAAAGAAAGCTCTTGTTTTTTCCCTGCCATCTGAAGCGTCTATTCCAACTTGTTCCCACGGATGTTGTTTTGTGGCTGGTGATTTTCTTATAATAAAACAGGACTGGTCTTAATTATCCCAAATAGGAGTACAGAGCAGCTCTCAACAAGCTCAGATGGTTCATCAGCTTTTCAGCCCATCATGACCTTATATTTAAATCCCAAATCAAGATGCGGGAGCTAATATTTTTTTTGCTCTTTTATCCAGTACTCATTGAAAACCTTAAATAGTACACTCTTGCCATTCAGCTACAAGTAAAGCGATGGAGACCCTGGCCTGGTGGAGCTTACAATCTAGTGGGAGGGGCACATAAAAAAGATGTAAATAAATACATATGTATAGTTAAAATTGTGGTAAGTAGTACAAAAGTAGCAACCAACCACCAAGATTAAGAGTAAAGGGATTGCCACAGAGCCCAGGCCCCTTTGAAGACATGACCTGAAGAATGAAATCAAGCCATCCACTGGAAGGGCATGGATAGAACATTCTCGGCAGCACTCAGCCCTGTGATGGAGCATGGCAGAATGAAGGAAGAAGAAGTGGGAACTGGCAGAAGATGACGTGAGGAGGCAAGCAAAGGCTAAATCATGTGCAGCCTGGAGGGCCGTTTTACTCGAAGGACAGTGGGGAC
Source organism: Halichoerus grypus (assembly GCF_964656455.1). Taxonomy (NCBI): domain Eukaryota; kingdom Metazoa; phylum Chordata; class Mammalia; order Carnivora; family Phocidae; genus Halichoerus; species Halichoerus grypus. Next base: position 52,140,725 of record NC_135721.1, on the reverse strand, counting down.
CTATAGCCAGATACAAAGCCTGACAATAGCACAATGATGCTTGAAATTCACTCTCAGGGAGTCCAGAATCATGGCCCTTGATCTGTTTCTCCTCCAGATAACAAATAAATAAACCCTCGGGATCAATAGTAATGTCGGCCTGTGAAGAAGAAAACTCACAGTGACTTGTGGAGCATCTCCCATCCACCAGGACTTCTGCTAAGCGGTGCCACCGTCGCTCTCTGCAGAAGGTCTTATCCCAGTGCTACAGGTGAGGAAGCTGGGGTGTAGGCAGCTCAGAGAAACTGCCCAAGTCTTCCTGCTCAGAATGGTCGAGTGGGGAATTTGAACCGAGGCCTGGTTCCAGAGATCCTGCTCTTTCCACAGTACGAGACCGAGAATGTCTGAGGAAATGGAAAATCACCACTGGATTACCAGGAGCTGATTATCCAGGGCCTGGATTCAGCAAATCCCGGAATCCTCGGCTTCCACCAACTGGTTCTTGTGTTTTGGTCTTTTCACTGTTCCCCAGCCCTCCCTACTTTAAGGGAGAAGTACTTTTGTGTTAGATTTGTATAATGTTTATTTTTCATGGCGTTCTCACCTGTTTCCCATTTTAGTCTCTCAGCGGCAGGACATAGGGAAAAGGCAGAAAGAAATTGACAGCTGTATGGGGCACATGGGTGGCTCAGTTGGTTAAGCGTCAGACTCTTCATTTTGGCTCAGGTCATGATCTCAGGGTCCTGAGATTGAGCCCCGCATCAGGCTCTGGCGCCCGGGACAGACTCTGCTTGAGATTCTCTTTCTCCCTCTCCCTTTGCCCCTCCCTCTGCTCGCACATGCTCACTCTCATCTCTTAATTAATTAATTAATTTTAAAAATCTTAAAAAAAAAAAAAAGAAAGAAATCAACCGCTGTAGATCACACTGTATTTGAGACCAAACATTGTTCCTTTATCCCAGTGAATATGACCCTATTTTAGCATCATAACAACCCTGTGAAGAAAATGTTCTTATTCCTTTTTTACAGATGAAGACACAGAACCTCAGATAACCTTCTTGAGAGCACATGGCTGTAAGGGGTGACTCCAGAGCCTGTGCTTTCTCCCCCCGCCTCTATTTCCCTAGGAAGGTAAAAATAATAAAAGCTACCATTCCGTGAGTCCTGAGGTTCTAGACACGGTGCCGATCATTTTACGTAGGCGTCTCATCAGATTCTCACGACCAGCCTTTAGTGTGGATGTTGTCATCCCTTCTACAGAAGTAGATGCCGTGAGGACAGAGATCCGCTAGCTTGGGCAAGGCCGCATGGCAGTGAGCGGTGATCCGGAGTAGACTCTGCTGTATCACTAATGCCCATGATGGAAATGACCGTAGTGCTCTGCTCAGTAATGTGGGTAGGCCAGGAGGCAGCTCCGTTTCAGAGGAGGAGACATGGAGAACCAAAGACGTGAAATGGCTCGATGCAGTTCACATAGGTGCAGCAGCGGCAAAGCCAAAACCCACGTGGCCTGACCTCTGAGTGCGCAGTGGGTGGGTGGAGGAGACCACCTCCAGGTGGGGAGCACATCTGAAAATACTGATTTCTGCTCGAAGGATGAAGTCCCCTCACCAGGAGAAGCTGGCTGCTTAACACAGCCTGAAAAGAACATCTTTCCTTCCGCACATGCTCAAGGACTCTACCTCTGAGGACAGAAGTCCTACTTGCTTTTGCAGAATACGGTTGATAAATTATAAGACAGACTTTGGGTGGTTGAAAGATTGTAGCCCTTCAAGCCAGTACAACTGTAAAGGAAGAAACGATTCCTTTGCCTTCCCTTCTTGTGGCTTCTTCGGGGAATTTCCACTGACCACAACTGGTAAGGGTAGCGCCAGCCCTCAGGCGAAAATATGAAGCAAAGGTCCGGCAAGTCTCCTGGGTCTTGGTTTTCCTTTGCAAAAGTGCTGCAGCCAGTGAAACGGGGACCTGCTTGAGGGCTGGTTTCAGACACCACTGACGTGGGTCTGCAACTTTGAATCCCAGCGCTTGGCCTGGTTACCCTGACGTTAACCCCTCCCCCCAGCTGTCCCCACTTTGTGTGCAGTTGAGGGCAGTGCTTGGAGCCAGGCACATTGTCTATGAGAAGGAGAACCCAGTGGCTGGCACCAAAGCATGTCCCTCTAGGAGTATCTCCCTGGAATAAATATTTCAGCCTGCATCGGGCTTCCTCTTAAGAGAGGGTAAAGCAGTGCGAAGAGCATTCCGTGAGTTTGAGCAACAATAAACACGTGTCAAGCAAACACAAATATACTTGCAAGGATTTCTCACGAGTTTTGGCATGAACATCCTGGTTATCAAGGAAGCTGTAAGATCAGCGAAACTGAAGAATAAATCTATTCCATGGTGTATATAAAATTGTTTTATTTATGGAAACCAGATTCTGTGATTTCTCCCTTTCCCTCATGGGAACTGGAAGATCTGTACCCCCTAGTCTGGCCCAGGCCCTAACAAAGCTATGACAAAAGGCAAAGCCCGTCTTCTAGGCCTTCCCTTCCACCTACTCTTCCAAGACTCCTCCAGGAACTGCTAAGGGTTGCCCTCCAATCAAAATCCGCATCGTATTCGCACACTCTGGAAAGTACCTGACTTTACTGAACTAACCCTCTTTCCAGAGCTAGCAGAGCGGGAGGCCCAACTCAGCAGCAATAGCCCTCCTCTTAAGTCAGGCTTGTTTGTGATTGGAAGATATCCCCCGCTCTTCCTTTGCCCCATCTGAATCCTGTCTCAAAGCCTGTCTGGACCTCCAGGCCCAGCTGAGTCCTCTCTTCTCCTTGGAGTCTGCCCTGGTCTCTCCTCCACCTTGACCTCTCCCTGCCTTGAACCCCAGTGGCACTAATTGTTGGCACCATTTGCTTGGCACTTGGGTCTTTTTCATGCTATCTGCCGTTCCTCCTGGTCAGATGCTAACAGTACCATCACAGAGACTGCCCCATTTGTTGTAGTCTTCGTGGTGTCCCGTGCTGTGCTTTGCATACTTTCTCATTACAGAGCAGCCCAGAGAGCTGCATAGCATCCGTGACCTGCATGACGAGTGGGCAGCTCTGTGGCTCTGTTTCTGGTAAAATCCCTTCGGTCCTTCCCCCACCCTCTCTTCCGAGATTGTATCTGTAAACGATGGCATTTGGGGCTCCGTTCCCATTAGCAGGCCTGGATACAAAACATAAATGGAATCAACTGTAGTTTCTGTAGCGAGCAGAAACTCTTTTTAAAAAACATTGGCCTCCACGATTATTAATTAGTCTCAGACTTTGCAGACATTCAGGCCATTTCAACTAAGCTATTATTTCTGTTTAGCTTATTGAAGAGTCCAAATGCAATAAAAATTCCCATAGCTTGACGAGGCTACCAAGATCGCGGAGGGGCATGTCCAGTCACTCCTCAGGTCACCCCCACTCCTCCTTCGGTTCCTCCTCCTACTAGGAGTCTGCTAAGACCCACTGGAAAAGCGACAGCAGAATTTAGAACAAAATCCAGTGAAACGCTGCAGGGTTCTGCTCTCAAGGAGGGCAGCTGACTTTGCCAATATTCTGGGGGTCAACAGGCTCATCTTACTAAATAAACCACGTTTCGGAGTTCACAGCCATCTGAGCTTTCCTTCTGAAAACAGGAGAGGAAAGTGGTTTAGTGGAAAAAAAATGAATTTCTTCAGTTTCAGGACCTTGTTTGTCCTATGCTCCTTCACACCAGACTCACTGAGTGCAAAACAAACTGAAGGAAGAGTTGTATTTATTTAAGTGAGCTGGGTCACCCTCCCACCACCCCCCCAGACAAAAACATTTGCATATTTTGAGGATAAGCTCTATTGTCCAAAATTCAGTAATCCACTTAAACTGTTTCTTGCATCTTAGAGTATTCATTTGGTATAATATATGCGTATACATAAAACCATACATGAATCCTGGAAAGATGAGGGCATAATAGTAGATTTTTATTTTAAATTCAGATTTGGTAGAACTGGGGCGCCTGGGTGGCTCAGTGGGTTAATCGACTGCCTTTGGCTCAGGTCATGATCCCAGGGTCCTGGGATCGAGTCCCGCATCGGGCTCCTTGGATCAAGTCCCACATCAGGCTCCTTGCTCAGCAGGGAGCCTGTTTCTCCCTCTTCCTGTAGCTACCCCTACTTGTACTCTCGCTCACTCTGTCTTGTGCGCGCGCTCTCTCTCTCTCTAGCAAATAAATAAATAAAATCTTAAAAAAAAAAAGATTTGGTAGAACTGACATAGGTGTAGGATAATATCCATAGTTAACAATAGCTGTACCTATTCGTTTAAAGTGTGGAATGGAAGTTAGTTAGGAAAGGTGACTATTTTTAAAAAAAAAACACTTTGTTAGAGATCTGGGGCTCCTGGGTGGCTCCGTTGGTTGGGCAGCCGACTCTTGGTTGGTTTCAGCTCAGGTCATGATCTCAGGGTCGTGAGATCAAGCCGCGGGTCGGGCTCCATGCTGGGCGTGGAGCCTGCTTGGGATTCTCTCTATCCTTCTCCCTCTACCCCTCTCCCCGCTACTTGCACTCTCTCTCTCTCTTAAAAAAAAATAAATTAAATACATAAATAGATAGATAAATAAAAATAAACACTTTGTGAGAGATCAAATAAAGTCAAAATTCATGGAGACAATATTGCCAGTCCTGAAGGCATTGATGAAACAGTTGTATGTCCCAAGTTGCTGGACATTTTCTAAAAGCAGTTGTCCCCAGGCTTATCCAATGTGTGTTCTGCCATCTGCCACAGTAGGTGGCCTTCTGTGGGAGCCTGAGTCCCATCCCCCAAGCCCAGACCTCTCCATTTTCCCAAGTAAAGGGGTCAAGGCCTTTTACAAAGTAGGCCAGTCCAGATCTTAGACACAGGGACATGACACACCTACAGCATTGTTGGTGTAAGCCATTAAAAAAAAAAAAAAATAGAGGTGTTAAAATAGGCCATCTGGGAAAGCAATCCCCAAAGATGGTGGTGCTTAATAAGAGGAGGGAGGTGTTAGAAGATGCAGAATATGGCCTTGTTATTCAAAAGACCCTAAGATTGTATATAGAGATAAAGGAAGGCCATAACCTAATCTGCTGTAATGCTAGTGTATGAAGCCATGCAGAAAGTATGCCATTTATTCATTTATTTATTCAATAAATATTTATTAAATGCCTACCATGTGCCAGGTTAGGCATTGTGGATGTAGTGTTGGGTAAAATAAATGCATTCCTCGCCTCTAGAGTTCATAGTCTCAGGAGGAAGATAGATAATGACCAAACAATCAAAAAAATAACTATATAATTATCAACCATGATCAGTCCTCTGAAGGATGGCAGTTTCTACTAAACTGTGGATGGATGCAGAAATATTTCATTGGTAAAATCACCAGGCCACAGGTGGGGTGGCAAAATCTATATTAGATTTGAAAGGTGACAGAGAGATTAAGGACAGTTGCCAAGTTTTTGTCTTAGAGAACTACACAGACATAACCAGTCAATAGGTAGTTAACTAACCTTGGGCCAGCCTACCTCAAGCTCCAAACATCTTAAAACTAGAATGTGCTCTTCATGACAATTAAGACACCAAGAAACGTGCTCTGAAAGACTTTCTGAAAGATGCGTGGAAGCAAAAGGGCCCTATACTATGAATGGAAAAAGAGGCTGGTCTTTATTAACGGACACACAAAAAATCTTTTAACAGGAAATGGCCATGTAAATAAAAATCGAAGGAGGCGGGGCAATTGGGAAAAAAAATTAGGGATGTGTATGGTAAGGAGGGGTTCCTGATAACTCTATGTGAGTATTCACAATTATTTAAGGATTCTTGAGAAATCTCAGCAGAAACTGTGAACTTTATGAAAAAAGACACTAGAGTTTTAGAATCCAGAAAAATAAACTCTTATATACAACCTCTACTGGTCCACAATAGATTTCACTTTAAATATATTGAATAGTTTTTATTACTTGGCAGAGTTCTTTTACATATGCTTCTCCTCTAACTCCCCCAACAATCTAATGAGATGAGCAAAAGTAACCATACCAGTAGCAACACATCGCATTGATACAGTTTTTATGGATTTCAAATGTGCTTCCCTGTTTATCTTCTTTTTGAAATCTGTCCAAAAGATGACAGGAAAATATTACTAGCCGTCTTTCGGGTTTTTTTCCCAGCTAATATGATGAAGCAGGAGCCAGTGGTGGGTGATGGGTTAGAAGCATATATGAGCTACTTTCTGCCCAAGAGAAGTAGCAGTAATAGTATTACCAAAAGTCACAGTATCGACTACCATTGTCTGGAACCAAATACATGTCAGACATCCTCCTAAGTGCTTTACTGCTAAGAATGTTCTGAGCACATTTCTTGGTGCCTTATTTTCATGAAGGGCACTTGTTGGCTGTGGCCCAAGGGTTGTTAAATGACTATCTACCGACCAATCACATCTGTCTAGTTCTGTCTATAAGACAAAAAGCTTGCCAGTTTTCCTTGATCTCCCTCCCTTCCTGACTCTCCAATCCCATGTGAATTTGACCACCTAAGTCCAAATGAATTTACAAGCTAAATGTCTCTGCATTTATATCAATTATTCATTTTACCATCATACAGCCCCCTGAGGTCAGTGTGTTTCTTATCCCCCTTTTACAGAAGAGGAAACTGAGCTTTAATAACTTGTCCAAGTCCACATGGCCAGAAAGTGGTAGGGCTCAGATTTGAACATAAATCTATTCAGAGCCCAAATGTATCTTATCTGTCTCCAGAGCCCAAGTTCTTAAGAATAATGGTTACCATTAGTTGAGACCTTACCAGGTTCCAGGCCCTGCCAATAGTATCTCATTTAATCTTCCCAACTCAACAACTTCATGCAGTAGGTACTCTTCTTATCCCACTTTTATAAATGAGGAAACAGAGACTCAGAGAGGTTGGGGAACTTGCCCAAGGTCACACTACTCAAGAGGGAGTTGACCCAAGCAATTTGATTCCAGATTCCAGGCTATACTCCATATATTAAACTGCTCCCCAAAATTAGGATTCAGAAAAGTTAAAGGATATGTCAAGGACCCTAGGTCAGGTAAGTACAGAACCAAGGCCAAGACCCACTCCTCACATTGGATTATACTTGAAGCATGTGGTGGTCTTCGCCCAGTCTCCATCAGAAGCCAATGTACTCTCACCTCTGACATCACCCTGACCCTGCGCAAGTCCGTTCCACTCCCTCAAGCAATTTCCCAGTGCTGTGTCTGCACCTCTTCCATGGCTACCACTGCTCAAGTGGGGGACAGATCCTCTGCTCCCCCGCCCCCAACCCCCATCCAGTCTCCAGACCCTAAGCTGACCTATTGTCTGCTGCAGCTCAGACAGGCTGATTATAGTCTGGGCTACTAATAACCAAGGGAACCCCCCCAAATCCACCTACTGCCATCGTGACTTCCTACCTTTTGAAGCCAGACATTTCAAACTAATAGAAGCCACAGTCCCAGACAAATCCTGCCCATCCCCCTCACTGATAAATTTTGCTCTATTGGCTACAATGCATCCCTTCCAGATGTTTTAAGTTAAGATTGGGAAAGCTGTGTTTTTACTGGATTGAATCACAGTACTTGGCTGACATTTTTTGGCCCTTCATACACTCCTTAGATTTATCAACTAATTGCAGACACTCTGAGAGAATAATAGAGCATGTGTTTATTATGACAAAACCTCCTAGTGTGTCCTTGTGGTCAGAAATTCACGGGTGTTTCCTTTACCAACCTCTGGTTAAGTATTAAAGTTGGTTCAAAAACGTTGGTTCAAAGTCAGGAACTTACATGGATGAAAATTTCATTTATGTGTTTTGATGGAGTTTGGGAATGGGGACAAGATAGATCCAATAGCTCAATTTTTATTCTGGGATTATTTTGAAATCTTTAGTTGTGGATGATAAAATGATTTATTAAGAGATGCCAAGTGCCTGAGGAATTTTATTTAAAACATAAAAAAAATAGCTTTGTGTTGTTCTAATGCCACTGTTTACTAAGTTTCTCCATATGGGTTAATTCTGTTTCTTCTGATGTGTCCTGTTTGGAGATTTGTGCCTAAGGACATGCGGAAGGGTGGCTACCTCCCTCAGTCAAGGCGGCCACTGGCTGAGGTGGCCCTTCAGGCAGCAAACTTGGTTGGGAGAGGGTGTGGACAGTCCTCGCGGTTCAAGTAGAACAGTTGTCTTTTGGGATATGAGTCCCTGCACACTAGGATTCTGGCAAGCCCTTGTCCTAGGACATTGCTACCTACATAAGAGACCTAAAGGGCTGGATAAACCATTGGAATGGGGAGGTTGGAGAAGCCAGCAGGGAAACACGGATGCCCTACATAGATCCTTGGGGTCCCTGATCCCAAGTCAGAATGACAATGAAGGGAACTCAGGAACTCAGGGGTGATACCAGCTCCCCAGGGCCAGGTGTGTGAGGACCACACACTCTACCCGAGATGGGCATGGATTTGGGGAGTTCAGTGCATGTGTGCTCTGCTGTCGGAACAGGCCCTGGCACCAGTGGGGATCTGAGTCTATACCTGTGTTTGAGGTGCGGGGTGGTGGCTGGGTGGCTGGGTAAACCAGAGGCCAAAGAAATTAGGCAAGCGCTGACAAAAAGGAACAAATTGCTCCCTACCGTGGCATCTTGTAGAAGCCGAAAACAAATAGAGGCATCGAAGTATGAAAATGCCTTTAAATTGTACAAGAGTGGGAAGGAATGTCAGGAAAAGTTAGCTGGAAACCTGAATTTTAGAATTGTCAAAAAAAAGAAAGAGTGCTTCTTACGACTTTTGCATCTGTAGACTTACCTAAAACACATGGTTGTGAGAGAGCCTGTTTCAGTGACTACATTTTAGTGTGTTGTCTTCTGAACATCAGATAAAGATTTTCTGAAGCATGTTCTTCATTTCCTTTCACAATGCTTCTCTATGAGGATGCCCAGCTTTCTCTCTGGAATGGGTAAATATTATCTCTTCCGAGAAACTGATTTGTTTTTATTCCACCGATTGAGAGTCTCATAAATATTGCCTGACCTTCTTCTCATTCGCTACTAGAAAGTTTAGAACTAAATCCATGAGCCACTCCTAGCAAGGAAATAAGCTCTTCACAGTATATTTTTTCTATGATATTCTCACTCCTTACTTCATCTTCCCCTTATTTTTCCTTTAACCCATATCCTCCCCTTTTGCAATTTATTGTATCCTTCATTTAATTGTATCTTGTGGTGTCTGTATCATTTCAGCTGGGACAAAGAAGCATATATAAGTACATTAATGCAAATAAATAGGTGTTTCTCTAATGCTAAAAGATGCTTTTTTTCTTTTCTGCACTTTAAATGTTATAATTTCACTATTAATTCCTTCAACAAATGCTCCTTTCATAAATAGAGAAATGGTTTCCTTCAGCCCTCTGAACCACCTCAATTTCCAAATTAAGTAAGGCCCAAATAAAGAGATTTCATTTGCTTGGTAAATTAACTCAATGTCCTATACTTGCTTAAAATGCTTGGATGAAATTTGAGAATCGGTATTCAGCAAGACACGGGCTTCATAAATGGTGGAGAGAAGCTTACGCCCCACCAGGCTGATATCCTGCTTCAGCCCAAAGCAGCCTTGATTAACTCCCTGTGCGGTCATGGGGTTGGTTCCTTGAAACTCTCCTCTCAACCCTACAAGACGCTCTTCTGGAGAGAAGAGTGCATTTCCATTTAAGTAAGACTATTGGGGTCCAAAGAGTGAGGCACAACAAGCAGCCTTCAATGTCCTGGCCCAAAACATCTTTCCAGACTTTTCTAACAAAAAGGGGAACTCTGAGTAATCTGAAAATGATTCTCCATCCTACCTCTCCAGCTTTATCTATTATCACCCTTATTTCTACTTTTCAAGCTCCTTTTGTTCCAGCTAAAGAGGTTTATGTATTTCTACTTTCTTGCCTTTGCTCATGCCATTCCTTGCCTGGATCCCAAGCTTCCCCTCACTCCCTCCTCTCCACTTGACGGAGTCCTACCCTCAACGCCCACGGCTTCCATGAAGCCCTTCCCAATGCGCCAGCCCTCAGTGGTTTTCCCTATGAACTCCGCAGATCCTACCATCTGCCCCTTCACCCTGGCAGCTACCTCAATGACAAACCATCATTATTTATCTTTTCGAGTGTAAGTCCCATTTCCCTGACCAGATGTTAAACTTCTCCATAACCAAGATTGGCATATCATAGACTCAAGAAGTATCTGCTGAAAGAACAAATGAATGAATAATTCTTATGGCTTTGGGGACACCCAGAGGCATCTAGCACAATGTTGGCTCATTAAATGTATGGTGTTAATAATATTAGTAAAGATGTTACCAGCCATCCACCCACTACAACATAATGTCCTTGAACCTACCTGTCTTGGTAACTAAAAGCAAAACCCTGCTTCTAATAAAATAAGCTGTGCTTTGACTTTTTGATTTCCTCTCTTTCTAGATTTTGAAGAAGTCCTGCATCGAAATTTTAGCAGCTGAACCATCCACCATATGTGCAGGAGGTAAATTAAGTGCTAAATGGTCTCATACAAATGATGGTATTTTGAATTCAAATCACATTTATTTCATTGATGGGGAGGTGGGGAGACAGGGAAGGAAGGGGGAGGGTGGAAAGAGGAGTAGAAATGGCTAAAAAAAATTTGCTGCTAGGGAGAAAAGAAAAGAAAAAAACAACATGTCAGTTGTTTGAAAAATCTGTCCAAATCCTCTTCTTTCATGGGAACTAATTGCGAGAGCATTGCAGAAATCCTGGATTCCCACACATCACCACCAACATCCTGCTCTGAAAAGAAGTGGAGCTGATCCAGGAGAACCTGTTAAGAAAAAGAAGTGAAAAATATTACCTTCTCAAATTTGACAAAAGCATATGATCACATGTACCCAGTGCCGGGGCCTTATAAGAGGTCTGTGCAGTGAGGAGCCTCAATTAGGGGTTCATTAGCTCAAGGTAGATCCACCTCTCCTATTTGTATAGGTCCTTCATTTTCAAATAATTAGATAATAGGGAAATTCCTTAATTATGCAATTACCCCATTAATAAAGAAAACCCAGACTTGCAGTTTAGCAACGTGCAAACTGGATGTGTTGCAACCTCGTAGTGAATCAGAAAGTCTAAAGACATTAATACAATTCCTGTTAATTCATAACATAATCAATTCCCCTTTTGTAGGGTTCTTGCAGAAAAAGAATCTTATCTGCCTAACAGAGTACCTGGCACTTAATACATGGTCAGTCAATGAATGTTGGCTGAATGTCTCGATTCATTATTTCTTCAACAAACAATGCACTGATTTTTGCCTTTTTGACCCTTATTAACTCCTTTCACTTAAGAAATTAATATTGTACCTTTGAACTATCTAATTAAAATGAAGCAAAATCAGAAACTGATGGCCAAAGATAGAACAAGGCCAAAATAAAAACAAAATCTCCATCAGCTGGACAACAGAAAAATATCTTCCAAAATAATTCTTGAATCAAAGAGTAGTAAAAACCAACATCTCCTTTATATACCATTGAGATTTAAGACAATAAAAACACCACATATATAAACTTGATGAATATGGCACAGAAATACCAGGGTCCACAAGAGCAAATTCATAGATTGTAATGTTTCTTACGAAATGGAAAAGAAAAATAAATAATTAAGAAGTAAGTAAAAGATTTTTTTTAAACTAAGGAAATACAAGAAAAAAAGATTAAAATGCATTCATAGATTTAAACAGATGAAAGCAATTCAACTGATAAATCATTGCAAGAGCTATTTCTTCGGTAGAACCAATAAAATAGACAAATCTCTGGTCAATCTGATCCAAGGAAGCTTTCTTTAGATATTTTTTAAATCTCTGGCTTATCTGCAATACTGCATGTTTTATAGACCAGCAATAATTTCCTGCATCAGAGTAAACTAAGCAATTCTATTTCCTTTATTTTTTATGAAGAAAAAATTAATACAGGGCACAATAATGGAAGCTAGCCCTAGCTTTTGAAAAAGACAAGCTCCCACCTCTCTTGAATGAGAATCCTCAGGATTAAAACATGCTATTTGCAGAATAACTTACAAAGGGGAAAAGGAAACTTCCAAAAGATACCCTGACACCAGAAGTTCTACTATGGATTTCCCCAAAGGTCTATTGCTGATCATTCTCTGGAGTAAGTGGCTTTCCTGAAACACTGGCGCCCATTTCATTGCCCATGGTAGGGCAGGTAGACCTGAGCATACCCACTCTGTGATTTTCATTAGGCTACTGCGAAGACCCAGGGATTTACATGAGAGTGCTTTGAAAAGCGCAAACTGTTTTACAGAACAACGTGACATTATCATCAACATCATTGTAGTGAGGATTGAAGGTCAATGTGAGAATCCTGATGGTGATAACATAACCAGATAAGAAAAACATGCCTGTGTGTTTCTCTACTGAAACAAAATCAGGGAGAACACTGATAAATTCTAGAGTACCTGCAAAATGATTAACTCAATATGTGTTGGACGCAAAAAGAAACAGGAAGTAACGGAGTGTCCGCATTTCTAAAATATCATGGTGGGACCGAGCCCTAGAAAAATCTGTTGAAAAAGATGAAATTCACTTTCATCAGAAATCTTTCTGCTCAGCCCCCACCCCTCTCGGTGAATTGCATTCCTTCCCGGGCCCCCAGAGCAGCCCCTGCTGCGGAGCTCCACCCAGGCCTGTCTTGCTCTGGACACTCGGTGCTGACAATTGCATTCCCCCAAGACAATGATCTCAGTTGGCTCTCACCGACAACTCACCAACAGCCGTAGTTCTGACAGCAAACTGAGCTCTGAGAGAGGCAGCGAGATAATGCACCGGGTGGAAAGCAAACTTGAGATCCAACACAGATTTTTATAGGTCAGGCTGCAAATAACGGGGTGAAATTTAGTGGGACAAATGCCAAGTGTGGAACTTGGGTTCAAATGCCAGTTTAGGGAGACCCGACTTAGTAGCCATTCTTTCAGGGAAAAAGAAAAAACAAGGAGAAAGATAGCTATCTTGATAGCCAACAAGAATACCTCTGAGGGGAAAAAATGTTGATGTAATCTTTGAGTATATCAATAGCCATCCAGTGTCCAGGTTAAGAGAGCTAATTTCATGTCCTATTATCCCATGTTCAGACCATGGCTCCAAGTCCCACATTTTAAAAATGGCACTGACAAAGGCATGCCCATAGAAGAGGAGATGGTGAATCTGGAAACAATGCTAAAAATTCATTCACTGACTCTTTCTTTCCCTTCCTCCCTTCCTCCCTCCCTTCTTTCCTCCCTCCCTGCCTCCCTCCCTTCCCTCCTCACTCCCTCCCTTCCTTCCTTCCTTCCTTCCTTTCTTCCTTCCTTCCTTCCTCCTTCCTTCCTTCCTTCCTTTTCCTTGCTTGCTTTTTTCTTTCCTTCCCTTTTTCTTTTCTTCCTAACCTCCTTCCTTCTTTCTTTCCATCAGTTCTTAGTGTCTACAATGTACCAAGCAATATGAAAAGACATGAGTACACAAATGCAGAGAGCTTGCTCCCAACCACCCGTGAAACTCACGGTCTGCTCTGGAAGATAGTGCTGTGTGCAGATAAAGTACAAACCACACATGAGACACAGTAGCGGAGAGCTGCTCAAAGAGCAGCAGGAGTGGTAATGAGATGCTGGTGGAATGAGGAAGGACTGAAGTAACCACGGAGATTTACGCACAGAATGGAGACACTTCCAAGAGCATCTTCAGATATTTACAGAATTCCCATGTGGAAAGGAGTTATTATGCTTATTATGTGTAGCTTCTGGAGACCACCATGGAGAAGCTGGGGAGGAAACCAGGGAGGCAAATTTGGCTTAACACATGGAACATTTACAACTAAAATTTTCCAGCAGTGGAGTGGATGGTCTGAACTCTCCACCCTTAGAGTTATGTGAGCAGTGGCCATCTGTAACCATATGCAATCCCCCTCTGGATGTTCTTTATAACTTTAAGTTTCCAAAGTCTTAATTCAATTTCAGCTAAGGCATTAATGGCTGATTTTTTTTAAAATGGCAAAGAATCCAGTATACCTGAAACTATTTTGCATTTTAACAGGAAGTCTTAATGGGGAAAGGGAGTAAGGAGAGTATCTAATCTGCTCTAATGAAAAAGAATTTCATTCAATGTCATGAGTTTAACTATTTGGAGAGAGAGCCTTCCCAGAACTCCTCCACTGCCGGAAGTTATAAATGGGCAGCCTACAAGCCCTCTCTGGTCTGCACACAGTTTCTTTTTGATCCACACTACATTTAAAACAAACAAACAAACAAACTTAAATTTATTGTTACCATTTAAAAATCTGATTTTACCTAAAAATTCAGATTTCCCCCTTGTCTTGAAAAATCAAATCTAGCAACACTGGGCCTGCATTTATTGCAAGGTGATGATTACTGGAGACTGAATAACTTCTCTTTTTAAAAGAAGCATGGACTTTTTCCAGTTCACCATACTCCCCACCATTCCCTATTACACTCCAATACCCAGGCCAAGCATATGGTTACTATTAGCATGGTGCTTATGTCTGTATTTACTGTATTTACAGTTCCTGTTCTAAAACATGTAGGGAGAGAGGTAGGAAGAGCCTTTAGGGCACCTTTGACATTACCTCCTTTTTAAATCGTGCTGCTTCTCTTTTAAAAGTTTCCTAATTAAATATTTTTGCCAATTAGCCTCTGTAATTAGGAGAGTTGGCCCCTTGTTAGATTGGCCTTGCCTCATTTAGCTCCTCTCCAGGAAACGCGCCCTTTGCCGAAGTCTTATTTCCCTCTGGTCCCACTCGGTTTGCCTGAAACTGGAATCGCTCACAGTGTTCTCTGTAAGCAAGTTCTCCAGGAAGGAACTAATTGGAATCAAGTGTGCAACCTGCCAACTGTTCTACACATGAAGTTGTTGCAGTCCAGACACAGAAGGAGATTATATTTAGCTCCTCACATTGTCATTTCAGAAGCGATTGTACCATTCCTACTGTGTTGTTTCCCACTGTTGGTGGTAAAACTGGGCGGGTTCCCACAGAAAGAAGGCGGTTTTAGGCCTCCTGTTTACCATTTGGCCTTAGATGCTTAAAACAGACACTTTTAGGCAACGTCGAACAGTGGTTTCATTTCTTTCACATTTCATTGTTTCTCAAAGAGCTCAGGCCTGGCCCTTAGGCACCTCTTTAGAATGGCTTGTTTAATTCTCTGCTTGGTCCTTCCTTTTCATTTAAAGATGCTTCTGTTTGGAGGAACAGCTCTCATACACTGTTAGTGGAAATGTAAAATGACACAATCACTTTGGAAAACAGTCCTGACAGCTTCTTTAAAAATGAAACATACTCCTATCATCTGACCTGGCGATCCTACTCCCAGGTGTTTATCCAAGAGAAAAGGAAGTCTATGTCCAGACAGAGACTGGCACACAGATATTTATAACGGCTTCATTTTCAATAGCCAGAAACTGTGAATAACTCAAATGTTCATCAACAGGTGATAGATAAACAAATTGTGGTTTATCCATACAATGAATGATACTCAGCAATAAAAAGGAATAGACTATGTATAAATCTCAATAGTTATGGGTGAGTTTTAAAATAATTACACTTGGGGGGCGCCTGGGTGGCTCAGTCGCTTAAGCGTCTGCCTTCGGCTCAGGTCATGATCTCAGGGTCCTGGGTTCAAGCCCCATGTTGGGCTCCCTGCTTCTCCCTCTCCCTGTGCCTGCAGCTCCCCCTGCTTGTGCGTTCTCTCTGTCTCGCGCTCTCTCTCTCTCTCTGTCAAATAAATAAATAAAATCTTAAAATAAATAAATTAATTAAATTAAATAATTACACTGGGTAAGAGAATCCAAACAAAAAATGTGCTTACTGTATGATGCCATTTACAGAAAATTCTAGGTCATGCAAAATAATCTTAAAACAACAGAGAGCAGATCAGTGGTTGCATGGGATCAGTGATTGTTCGGTCCTGGGGAGGAGCAGGAGTGAGAGATTACTAAGGGGCACTTGGAAACTTTTGAGAGTGACGGATGTGTTCACTATCTTGATTGTGGTATTGTCCCATGACTGCATACATATGTCAAAACTTGTCAGATTATATACTTTATATGCAAGTTATTATAAGTCAGCTGTAGCTTACCTCACTGATGCTGTTATAACTAAACAGCTCTAAAATTAAAAAGTTCTAGAATACTTTAAGTATCAGAAGACACTTAACACACATCAGTCTCTATTATATTTATATGTTTCATGTCACATTAAGCATCTAATAGGAAAGCAAATTTGAACTAACTCACAAGGTGAAACATTAGTAGCAATAATTTTGCACAAAAGTCTAAGGTGACTAGAGCAAATGGAGAATATACAGATGATTCATTGTCAGATACAGTGAATAATAGGTGATCTTTATTGAGGTCATCTCAAAACTATGTTTTCCACATCTCAAAAAAAAAAAAGGAAAACAAAAAGAAAAACAAAAGGAGGGAACAGAATAGATTAAGTTTATCCAACTATTCACAGACTTTATTATTTTTTCTTTTTTTTAATTGAGCTATAACTCATATACCATAAAATTCACCCTCTCAAAAAGTGCAGTTCAGTGGTTTTTATTATATGCACAAAGTTGTACAACCATAACCACTATCTAATTCCAGAATATTTTCATCACCCCAAAAAGAAACCTTATTCCCATTAAGCAGTCACTCCCCTTTTCCCCTTTCCTCCAGCCCTGGCATCTGCCAGTTGATTTTCTCTCTCTATTGATTTGCTAAACTTTTCATATGGAAATGAAATGGAATGGAATCGTACATTATGTGGCCTTTCGTGTCTGGCTTCTCTCATTTGGAATAATGTTTTCAAGATTCATCCATGTGATAGCATGTGTCAGAACTTGATTCCTTTCACGGGTGAATAATATTCCATTGGTGAATACCATCTTCATCAGTTGATGGACATTTGGGTTGTTTCTACTTTTTTGCCGTTATGAATAATGCTATCATGAACATACACTACAAGTTTTCGTGTAGAAATACATTTTCAATTCTCTTGAATATATATGAAGGAGTGAAATTTGTAGGTCATAAGGTTACTGTATATTTACTTTCTTGAGGAGCTGCCAAACTGTTTTACCAAGCAGCTGCACCATTTTACATTTCCAACAGCAAGCTATGAGGGCTCTAATTTATTCACCAACACTTGTTTTTGTCCATTCCTCTTATTACAGCCATTCGAGTGAGAATGGAGTGATATCTCGTTGTGGTTTTGATCTACATTTCCCTAATGATTAATGCTGTTGAGCATCTTTCCATTCATTGACTTTATGAAACCTCAAAAAATAAGCAGGATTAGACCTGACCATACATGAATAAAGGACCACCTTCTCCTTCTTCTTTATTCCGTTTCTATACCAAGATATGTCATTAATTTATTCAGTCAATACTGAGGCTGACTCAGCCCTGGGTTAGGCAGAGTCAAAAATTTTAAAGAAACAGAAATGATGGCCTCTACCATCAGGAAGTTTAAATTATAATTGAGAATAAAGTGATGAAAGAATCATAATAAACATATACCTCAAAGAATATATATCTTAAAACATTGGATCAAAGATCATTTTCAAGTAGAAATTCCTCCCTAAAGCCCTACAATCCCTTGGCACTTCTTGTAGGAGCAGTCACCCAACAGGCAAATTGCCTAAAAACACTTAGCTTTACATATTGTGAAAAGTGGGTTTAGGGCTTTCCGGATGCATGAACTTAAATCATCTGTCCTGGTTCTGGTGTGTCCTGGTTCTCACTTGCTGGCAGATTCAGGAGACACAGTTTTGTTACATAACTTGTATGTGTGACGACCTGACATTCCAGTCGGGCCGCAGGATCAGACGTTTGGACTCTTCTGGAACCCAAATGTGCACAGGAGCACAAAACCGTACCAAGCAGGGTGGGAGCGCGCCTCTGCTCTGCTGTGCTTCCACGAGCATCGTTGCCCCCATCTTCTCCCCAGGCCCAGGGGGTTAAATTGTTCCCTTTCCGCCGCGGCCACGTCATGGATTCCGGCTGTCTTTCTCTCTAAACACCCTGAGGTCAGGCCAAGCAGACATGTGGGCAGCCTTTTTTTTTTTGTTTTTTTTTTTTTTTACAGAGGCTTCAGCAGCTGAACTGGTAATGCTAGAACGTGGTGTTAGAGAAGAGAGCTTGGCACGGGGCCTGCCATTTCCAGAGTCTTGTCTCCTTCCGCTAATGTTGGAGGAAACAAGAGAAGGAGCACAGCAGTGAGGCCGAAAACATGTTGCATCAGCAAAAGTGTCCAACGGCAGATTGCTGGATGTCTGGCATTCAAAATAAAAAGCAGACATAACTTTCTATAGGCTTAAATGAGTAAATAAGATACAATGAGATTCTTCCACTATGCTTGACACTTAATAGAATGCTTGTTGAAGCAACTGCGTCATCAGCCACATGCCTGGCAGACTTCTAAAGAAAATTATTAAGTCCATCCTTCTAAACTTAGCAATCGTGCATATGCATCAACATGCATATGTTAATCCTTAATATTCATAGGACTTGTGATCCTGAAAAACCATTTGCCCACGACCTTAACTACCATAGTTCAAAACTAAGGCAGTGAACACTTGGATACTCCCTGTTTTGCTTACAAATTACATGACCTTGGGCAAGTCATTTAAAATGTCAAAATCTCAATTTCCTTATTGTTAAAGTCCTTTATGCTTCCAAAAAGCATTCTGTTCTAACTTGTATTCTTTGTAGCACATACGGTACCTCCAGGTTCTCTTGCTTGGGTTTCAATTTCTTGCTTCTTGCTTCCCCATCCGGGCCAGCCCCACTTTTCTGCAAACTTGTCTAAAACTAAAATAAAATAAACCTTTTAAAAATCACAGCCTCAGTCTCTAAATTGGTCACATGTCAAAGACGATGAGGATCCATTTCACCATAATGGCCGCGTCCTAAGGGCATGGCATTTGATGCCCGACACACCTGGATTCCCCGCTCTCCTCTGACAGCTACAAGCCGTGAGATCTGGGACAAATGACCGAACCTCACTCGGCTCAGTTTTCTCATTTGCACCTCCCTGGGCTGTGGTGAGGCTGAAATGATGTTGGACATAGACAAGGCTTAGCACAGGACTTGGCACCCAATGAGGCAGCCGTTAGTAACCGGTAATATTATCTCGGCATACATGATCTCTAAATTAGTTTCCTTGGGGGCGCCTGGGTGGCTCAGTTGGTTAAGCGACTGCCTTCGGCTCAGGTCATGATCCTGGAGTCCCTGGATCGAGTCCCGCATCGGGCTCCCTGCTCGGCGGGGAGCCTGCTTCTCCCTCTGACCCTCCCCCCTTTCGTGTGCTCTCTCTCTCTCATTCTCTCTGTCTCAAATAAATTAAAAAAAATCTTTAAATTAGTTTCCTGGGAGTGAAGGTGACTTGCACTCATGACATTTATTAAACTTTGGAGGAGTCTAGTTCTCTAATTCCATTCTTCCTCCAACAAAAATGTCCATTTGTATAGCAATTTACAGTTCAGGATCCACTTTCACAAATATTGCCTTTTCCCTCTGACTTTTAGTCTATTTCTTTTTTAGATGCCACCCAGCATTATCCAAAGCCCCAATTTTTATACACAAAAGAATGACCAAAAAAAAAAAAAAAGAAAGAAAGAAAATAGAGCATGGACTATTAGTTACTATCAAACTTAAGCAAGTATTTCTAAACATTCAGCTAATAATTTCACTGGGTTTTTTTCTTTTTGTAAGACTATTGTAAAGGATCACTATTTTTATTCCACAGGGATTTTCTTAACCTGTACGAGTTCACCATGCATTATGGTAATGTGAAATTAACATGCAGGGCCAGAGACCTGCAAGTGATCTTCTCTCTTCTGTTTAGAGAGAAGCCAGTGCTACACCGAGGGGCCATCGTCCGTTCAAGCAAATAATGCCAGACAGTGGCCACTGGATAAACAAGATTTTGATTTGTTGCTAAGTACAACCATTCCCACATAATCCTAGGTCCTACTGCTGTATGCCCACCAGAGACAGGAGGACCTGAAGCAGTGTCAAATAATTCCTGACCTAATGCAACGTTTCTCTAGTGGTGGAAGAAAAGACACCACCACCAGACAGTGCAAAATCCCTTACCACACCATTCAGGACAGACTGTGGATGCCATAAGACTGTGATTTTCAAAAAAAAAATTTTTTTTAGGCCCCTCAGGCTCTACAGAAATCCTTTCAGGGGAATCTGAACACAAGAGATGCTGAGTTGATTGGAGGAGAGGTGGCGAGCCCCCTCCTCCGTGGCCCCCTGGCTGCAGGGATCACAGCTTTTAAAACTGCCAGGACTTGAGAGACGGGTGAGATTTGAATGGACAGAGAAGCGGGGAGCAGGGCATTCCAGGTAGGAGGAACAACAAGGGCAAAGAGGCAAGAAGGTAGGAATTCAAAGTAAGACATCGTACGCCTTCCTCGTGGACACCTAGTGATAAGGAGGTGGTAAGTAAGTGGTAAAAGGCACCCACGTGGTTTTGGGTTCCAACTTGAGCCAGCGTCCAACTATTTTAAGCCTGGTGAAACAGTTAACAAATGCCCTACATCAGGGCAGATGGAAAACGTAAGGTTAACGGACTGCAGTCAGATGACGTGACTTGTCCTTATTCCTTTCAGAATCATTTCAAGTAGTTGTAAGAGGAAACGGCTTCCGACACGCCCGAAACGTGGACAGGGTCCTCTGCAGCTTCAAGATCAACGAGTCAGTCACCCTCAGTAAGTTCTTGCAGAGTTGTGGGTCTGCTCAGCCTGCTTTGGGGAGGGGGGCCCCAGCTCCACCTGCCATATGCCTGGTCCCCCACAGGGGACCTCACGGAGAAGGGCCTTCCTTGGTGGACGGGCCTCCCGAGGGGCCCTATCTCGCCCCAAAGCTGTCCTTGTTCCTGTCAGGGAAGGCAGGAGGGCACCTGAGTCTCAGTCCGCCGATGTCCACGCTAAGTCACTCTCTCTGGTGGCAGTGCTGGCGCTGGGTGCTTAGAGCTCGGGAAGCTGGGGGTTCCTTAACAAAGGACTAGGTACTGGCAAGCATAAGAGTGAAAAATAGATGGTCTAAATTTATGAATTCTGAATAAACCAGAAGGCACACTGTTAGGCTTGCATGTGTAGATTCTGGAAGTTTTTCTAATCTGGATGATTCTTGCCTCGAGTGGCCAAGAAATTCTCATCACAGTGAATACCTGACATGAAATACAGCAATATGGAAGGAAAACAAAGTGCGCTTCATGCAAAAAATGAATTCTCATGGCACTGGCACTTTTAAAAGACATTTGTAGCAGGCAAGTTCTTAATTTAAAGACATGTGTGATTCGTGCAGCTGTCCAGGAGAGGTGGGGAAGTCTGGTTATGGGGAGGACAGATGGCCAGGAGCCCTGGTTATTATTCACTATCTGCAGTGACAAATGGCAAGAATACACTACATTTTGTGTAATGCTGTGTCCTTCTAAATGTTTCACATCTCTGTGCCACGGTAGCTGTGGGAGGGAGGAGGATCAAGGAGCCCGGGGAGACGCACGTGTATTGACTCGGCTGTGACTCTAGGGTCGGCCTCCTCATAGCCTTATGGCATGGGTGCTGTCTTGCTTTTAAAAAGGAAGAATTGAGGGGCATGGCTTTTTTCCTCCTTAACCTCTTAAAACCCCCTTGAATATTTAAACCGAGATAGGTACTGGCTTCCTTACAAACATCTGGAATTCCGGGCCTTGGAATATTTTCAAACATTTGAAACATTCAGTTCATTTTCTTGATACTTGGAAATGCTCTCACGTATCCAAAAAGTACATGCAATTTGAAATCATTTTGAAAAATCCCCGACTAGTCATAGTGTGAAGGTTGGACTTGTGCACTCTTCCGAGTTCCTCCGTTCTCTTCCCTTTGATTGTGATATCGCTCAAATACACCTGCCCTCTCTTCTTAGCCAAAATCTCAAATCTAAGATCAGAAAGTCCTGAGGGTTAACCTCAAAGATGTCAAGCCTTCCCACGTAGGCTTCCTAGACAAGCGAGCCTTCGGACCCAACCCGTCTCTAAAGATGAATGGAAATGGGGTGCCGCGTGGCCATTGCCTGAAAGGTTACACAGAGATGCTGTGTTAGTATAACATGAACTGCGGATGTGCTCTGGATTTGTAGAGTGACATTCTGAAGGCCTATATTCCAGCTTCTCTATGAAATTTTCTTTCTTGGGAAACCCAGCTCATCCTCTTTCTTCCTATTCTCTTCCTTTCCTAATATATACTTGCAAACACCTGCACAGGCTCTCCACTTCATTCATATTCAAAAACAAACAAAGGTCATAGGGGTAGGGATCTGGCTGAAGCCACAAGCCTCATTGTGCTTGCTGCACAGCGCTGACAGTTTGGGGCAGAGGAAGGCAGTGACTCAGGCATCCTGCAAGCAATTCTCCTACACGCAAACATACGGTTATTAAAAATATCCCAAGTGGGGGGGGGACGCTTTTGTGGCTCAGTCATTAAGCGTCTGCCTTCTGCTCACGTCATGATCCCAGGGTCCAGGGATCAAGCCCCACATCATGCTCCCCGCTCAGCAGGGAGCCTGCTTCTCCCTCTCCCACTCCCCCTGCTTGTGTTCCCTCTCTTGTTGTGTCTCTCTGTCAAATAAATAAATAAAATCATAAATAAATAAATAAATAAATAAATAAATAAATAAATAAAATCCCAAGGGGGAAATATTGTAATTGGAAAAAAAAACACTTGTCCTTTGTTCATTAATTCACCTGCTCATTTCCATTCAGTAAATGATATGAACAAGAAACGATGAGGACAGAAGAGATGAATAAATTTTAAAATACAACATAGTCGAATCTACACTTTTCTCTCAACCTTATGGATGTAACAGTCTCTACTGAGTCACCTCTGTGAAATAAAATAAATTTAGATTCCTTTACTTTTCCTAATCTCCTTTCCTATCTCTAGATCCCAAGTTTTAAAACATTATCTATTTTCATTTTTATAGTATGTATTTCCTCTTTCAAGATTTTTTCCTAAATGCTGCATTAGATTTTATAACAGGAAGAGAATATAATGCTATTATCAATCGGAAAAAGATTAATCGATGGCCCAGTGATGAAGCTAGGACTGTTGTGGCTCCAGCCAGTTCAAACATGGTGCAGGCCCCATAGTCTTTGACAAATAATACAATAGGAGATTCTATAAAGCCAAAACTACACATAAAAAAACAAATTGAAGAATTAGATTTATAGTGGAAGATGCTAACATGATTTTCTAAGTCTTCGAATGAATAATAAAAAAATTAAAGATATAGAGCAGGTATATAGATATGTTTTTAAATGGCTATGAACAGCCCTAAACATTTATTGTACTGACACAAACAAAATGCCAATATTTAAATATAACACCTACTTCTCTCCCACGTTCCTTTGCTTAAAAATAAAATCAATGAATCAACCATTTAGAAATCTAAAACAATTTCTGGACTTGCATTCAATATATTAGATCCAAAAATTCTGGGTGAAATATGATTTTAAAATTTCCAGGGGTGCCCGGGGGGCTCAGTCAGTTGGGCGTCTGACTCTTGATTTCAGTTCAGGTCGTGATCTCAGGGTCATGGGATCAAGCCCCACATCAGGCTCCATGCTCAGCACAGAGTCAGCTTAAGAGTCTCTCTCTCTCTCTCTCTCTCTCTCTCCCTCTCCCTCCACCCCCACCCCATTCCCACTCTAAATAAATAAATAAATAAATAAAACCTTAAAAAAATGTAATGTGTGACCCTGCTCAAAAGAAGGAAACCCTCAGGTATAGAAAATAAAAAAGGGAATGCAAAATCTAAGCAGGAAGCAAAGCTGAGGAGGCTCTAGTCCTGGGGGTCTGCCAGCCGAGATCCCAAAACTGATGCAGACATAGGACATCAGCCTGTGCGAGGCAGCAGGCAAGAACAGAGCCCCCTGCAGAAATTCAGCTCCAAAGGGCTATACCACACATTAACTGGGATTGGAAAAGCTGCTCAGTGATTCAAATAAGCAAGCGAGTAAAGATAAGATGTTATACCACCCAGATGATACAGAAGCACCAAGTCAGGAAACAAACCCCAGAATGTGTCCACGACCATTCTGATCCCTTGGCCCCGGCAGTGCACATCTAAGCCAACATACAGCACTCCTGCGGCCAACAGCCCCCACTGAAGAAGAGCTCACAGCACCACATGCCCAATCAGATGAAGAGGGATGAAAGAAAGAGAACAAGCAAGAAAAAGGGACTGGAGAACAATTTGAAAGATCATGTAAATAAACACATTTAAAGTGTGTAGAGAGATCAATAAGACCAAGGGGAAGACCATTCAACAAAAGCAGATCTGCAAAAGAATCTAGTGTAAATTCTAGAGTTGAAAAAGTTTATTCACTGAATTGCAATTTAATGGATGGTTTTAGCAGTGTGATTAGACAGAGGGGAAGATGACATGCATTAACTAGAAAAGAAAGACAAGAAAATCCAGCCAAAGCACCAGAGCCAGATTATTTTCACCCAAGTTTTGTAAGACTTTAAAGGACAGATGATCCGTATCTGAAACATACAAAGCAAATAGAGAAAAAAACATCTTAATTCATTTTATAATTACATAATCTTCATTTTTTAAAAAAACTAGACAAAGACACTAGAAGTAGAGAATATTTGAGATCAAGCTCATTGAAGACATCTAATAAAATGCTGTCAAACAAAATCCAGCAATGTATCTAAAAAGAACCAGCATAAGTAAGACAATTTTGAAGAATGAGTGGGAATTTGTCTCTTATATAGCAAAACATTTTATGCCAAGAAGGTATCAAAATTCATTATCCATTCCAAATTTTAAAATACGTAGTTTTAGAAAACTTAAGGAATAGGATAAAACTTTTTCAGCACAATAAAAAACATACCTAGATATGTGAATTCAAAACTTGACATCATTGAATAGTAAATCACTACGTAGAGGTATTCACTTTATAGTTAGGGGGAAAAAAAACAGGACAACCTGTTTTATGATTATTATTTAATATTGATCTGAAAGTTCTAGCAGCCATCCAGTAGAA
Organism: Halichoerus grypus; assembly: GCF_964656455.1. Taxonomy (NCBI): domain Eukaryota; kingdom Metazoa; phylum Chordata; class Mammalia; order Carnivora; family Phocidae; genus Halichoerus; species Halichoerus grypus. Next base: position 52,115,637 of record NC_135721.1, on the reverse strand, counting down.
CTTTCTGTGATGATGGAAATGTTCTAAAATGGTAGCTAATGGTAGTCGCAAGCCACAGGTGGCTACTGGGGACTTGAAATGTGGCCAGTGCAATTGAGGAACTGAATTTTTAATTTCATTTCACGTAAACGAAATTTAAACTTAACTTAAATGTCAACAGCCACTGTGACTACTGTACTGGTCAAGGCCATAGGTATCACAATAACACAAGAAAACTAATGAGAGATCTAAGTACAGGAAAGGGGGTCAAACATCATTACTTTAAAATGTTGATTGTATCCTTCTGGAAAACTAAAGAGAATCAATAAACTACTAGACTAATAAGAAGGTTATTAAACTGGATGATTTTGAAATAAATATCTACCTTATAATAATCAATAGTTTTGTCAGAGTTCAGTAATGATCAATTAGAATGCATCCCAGGAGAAATAGAGCAATGACACAAGAAATCTAGTAAGAACTAATACAACAAAACTTGGTGAGGGATATGAAAGTATAAATAAACGGAGAATAAACAGTGTAGATTCATGCACAGGCAGTGGAACCAAACCACCCAGGAAAAGAATCCTGGCCTAAGCCTATGTGACCATGGCAAGTTACTTAACAGCTTCATGCCTCAGTTTCCCTCTCTGTAAAATGAGGATAGCAATAACAGCTCCTCTCTCATGAATTGCTTCGAGGCTTAAATGTGGGGAGTGGGGCTTAGAACAGGACCTGGCACACAGTAAGCAGTCAATCGCTGTTGGCTATTGGTATTAATTAATAATTACGACTCTCACCATTATTAAATAGAGTGGCAACTGAGTATTGTAAAGACATCAGTTGTCTTCAAATTAATATTTACTTTTAGAACAATCCCAATGAAAATTCCAATGGGACTTTTTAAGTTAACAAAATAATTCTAAACTTTATAAGGAAGAATAAACATTCAAGAATGGCCAAGAAAAATGTGGAAACTTGCCGTAGCTGATTTTTAAGATGTATAAAAGAGCTGCGGTAATTGGTAACTGAAACGATGTATAACCGGTGCTGCAAAAGGCACACTGAGCTTTGGAACAGGAAAAACAAAGGCCATAAACAGAGCCAAACACTTATGGGAATTTGCTATAAAATAAAGTGACCTTCTATTCAACAGGAAAAGAATGGATTATTCCCCCAAAATGGTGTTGAGACAACTGGCTAACCACTTGGAAAGACAATTCAGTGAGATTTCTATCTCACACCTTACATCGAAACAAATTCCAGATGAAAAATGTAAATGTGAACATGAAACTATAAAAGTTCTAGAAGGAAACAAAAATAAATATTTATGTCATTGTCTAGTAGGGAGAGGCTTTTTAAGCATAACACTGGAGCGAGAAAGAATAAAGGGAAAATTTAATAGTTTGGGTGCATATTTTTTATTTTTCTGTTACCGTCCCCTCAAAATCTAAAGGGAACAGAAAACTAGCAAAATTATTTAAAAGACATATAAAAAAGAGTCAATAACCTTAACATACAGACTGCTCTTAAAATCCGTAAAAGAAAAAAAAAGTGAGCACATCAGTGGATGAAGGCTATGAAAAGGAAATTTACAAGAACAATAGTGGTCAGCAAACATATGGAAAATGCTAACTGTAACCAAAGACATGCAAATTGAATAATCTATCAACCTGGCAAAGATTAACAATACAATGCCCGGTATTGGCAAAAAATACAGGGGAACAGGTGTTTTCATTCATCATTGGGACACCATTAAATCTTTTAAAAGGCAATTCTTAAAATGAAGCAACTGCTTTTATATATTTTTGACCCAGAATTTCCATTTCGACTTCCTCAAAAGGAAATGATTGGGAATATTTACAAGGACTTGGCTACAAGAATGTTCATCCTGATATTGCTTATGATAGCAAAAGGAAAAAGGAAGAGAAAGAGGGAGAGAGGGGGAGGAGGAGAGGAAGGAAGGAAGGAAGGAAGGAAGGAAGGAAGGAAGGAAACCAAAATATCTAAATGGAAACAATATAAATGTTGAACAATAGAAAATCTGTTATATAAATGATACTTTACCCCTATGTAATTAATGTTGTGAAGAAGGGAAAGAAGAACAATTGCTGATGTGGGAAAATGTTAATAATATAGTTACAAAAGTTACAAAACAATACCTCCATGCTATTTCTGTTTTATACACCTACTTTTATGCAGAGAGAGACTTGAAAACACATCAAAATGTTAACAGTAGTTACCTCTGAATGAGACCACTATTAATTTTTTCTTCTAAGTTTTCTACAATCATATGTCTCGTATGTAACAAGAAAAAAATCCACAACAGTTGTTTAAAATTTGATTTTAAAATCCTTGTTAATTATGTACTCCTAGCACACATCTTCAGTTTAGCATTTGGTTAGTTCTCCAGTCACCAGGCTGAACCCACTCCTGGCCAAGAAGATATCTTGGAAATCCTCACACAAACTTTATTTATTCTGGCTGCACTTTTTCCTACTCCAGTATTCAACATATTGTGCCAAGAAAAGATCCACTTTCAATTGGAAATCCATTTGCAGAGAGATTAGAATGCTGAAAAGGAGACACTGGGGTATAAGCTGAGAAATGATCCATCTTAATGAACAGTAAATTAAAAATGGGCTTTTTATCAATGCAATAATAAAAAACATGCTAGACTATCCTGGGGCTGCGTGGCAAGGTAGGAGGTATGACGATAAACAAAGAAACCGATTTTTAACAAACTCACTAAAATTCAATTTATAGGCCATGTGAGAAATCAGTTTCCTGGTTTTATAGGCACACTTATTTTTTGCTACAAAATGTTATTTCCCAGCTTGATCTCCAATCCTATTCACTAGGCATGGCTCTGGTTTACTTTTTGTTCACTCTCAAAGGATAAAACTTTGCCCCTTTGAAGATTCTTTTTCAAAATGAACTTTAGTCATGAAGGCAGTTCTAAGAGTCCCAAAGAGGGGCTCAGCTTCCCGAGGGGATGAGAGACAACACTCACTCGAATGCAGAAGTTCGAGTGTGTTTGTTTTTAAAAATCTGTCCAATTATCCAGAAACTATACTTCATCTTAGAAAACATGTGGGCCCTGGGGCTGCTGTGGGCACCCTAAGGAGATCATGGAAATGCACCTATGATGGCAGATGGGGAGGGAAGAAGACAAACTTCCCAAACAAAAGCCTATTGTTTCCTTTCTCACTGATTAGAGTATTGCATCTTTTGGTCAAAAGTACTTGGTGTAATTTGGATGCATCCCTGAGGGGTTGATGTCATAAGAAGATGGTGGAAGGTCACTTAGGGCAACTCGGAATGAAGAGACATAAAGGAGCATCTCCTCTTGTGGTGCATAAATGACATCAGACTCTCCAGAGAGCTTCATCTAAGAAATAATAGCAGCTACTGATTGCTGAGCACCTACCCTGGGCCCTCTCTGTACTATCTCATTCCATCCTCACAGCACCCCAGTGAGGGGCAAGTTATTTGTATCCTTTTTTGCTAAGTAGGAAACTAAAACTCAGAAGTGCCCAAGGTCACCTAGATGGCTGGAGGTAGAAGCGCTTTGGACCTTGGGTGATCCAGAGGCTTTTGACTACTTCCAAAACAAAGATCCCCACAGATCCTTGGGTCCCCTGATTCCCAAATGCCCACATAACTCTGATATAGACCTCATTAGGAGGTGTTGATTCCCATGACTGCCCTGCATTTTGTAGACTAGAAACCTCAGCTCAGAGAGGTTTGCTACTTGCCCAAGGTCACAGAGCACAGTAGTAGGGAGTTAAGACTTGAACTCAAGTTCAAGAAAAAAAGCCCTGGACCAGGGAAGAAAGAGCCCAGGCTTTAGTGTGTCAGTGTATGTTGTTGACTCTATGTTCACAGTTAAAGCACCCCTTGTGATTCCCTGACTGGCCCCTTTTCCTTGAACTTCAGGAGTTTCACGTTATCTGGCAGTGTTCCCCTTTGCCCCTGCTTTCAGAAAGAGCTCGATTTTGCCAGTCATTTCTGAGGTGGTTCCTGCCAAGACTGTGTTAGTGCGTGTTCCCATCATCAAGGCCCAGACAAAAATATCGTTAAGTGGAAATTTACTGGAGTGTTGCTTGGTCAGACAAAAGCCCCAGTGATCTGGGATAGGATGGAAATAAATGGGGAGTTGCCACCCCACAGTAACTAGGTGGTAAAGATTTTCATTCTGGGGCAAAAGACCTTCTTGCAGGGGTGAGTTGACACAGCCCAAAGTTAGCTACGGCAGTGCCTGATGGACTCACCCTTGACCTTGTCCCTGCTCTACCGTGCATGCAGTTGCCTCCAAGCGAAAATTCTAAGCGACATATGAACTTAGCATGCACTGTGCTTCTTTGAGGCGTGGTTGGAGGAGAGCCTTGCTTGTGAACTTCCTGAGACTGTCATTGCCCTCGCCCTGCCTGTCCTGATGGGGAAAGTTGGACCCCTCTACTTCTGCACCCAATGGCTGCACATCCATGAACTCTGCCTGTCCTCACATAACACTCCTCCTTTGTCACTTCAATGGGATGGTGGAGGAGAAGGGGGCAATCACAGAGCTGGGCCAGACTTGTGAGAACCCCAGGCAGGCTAACAATCTATGCCTCCCCTTCAAACTGACATTCTTTAAATATTTTCTCAACACCCGTTTCGAGGAAAAGTTGGATGCTGCTGAGGGAAAGGAAGAAAAAGAATGCCATCTGTGCATCTCTTCTCCGTGCAATTCAGCTCTGGCCCCCAGCATGCATACTGCAGCAGTTCCATAGCATCCACTGTTATTCAAGTGTGTGCCTGGGGTCTCCATCCCACCTCTTCTCTGAGTCTCTGTAGAGGTCTGTGTTCTTTAAAAGCAGTCAGTATTGATCATCCTGATTGTATGGAAGGCTCTAGCCATTTTGGTAGGCTTGCCCCTCCATCCCAATTCCAAAGGTAAAACCCTCCCAAACCTAATTGCGCACAGCTGCAAGAGTTTGTGTGTCAGGAGACACATAGCTTGTGCATGAATCTGCAATTGTCTTCAACCAAGTAAAAACAAAGGTTTAAAAAATATATTTATTCTTAGTAGATTACAGCTGTCTTGAGTGCACCACTTACTCTGACCTCAATTTTTAAAGGCTGATGCTTTGCTTAGAAGATAATTTGTAAGTTTTATAAATGTCAAATGGTCAAGAATTTTTTTGGTGTAGATTTATTGAGAGGGGAAAATATTTTGCAAGAGTCCTGGGCCCATTACTTTCATTAAGTTTTCTTGCAATACCTACACCGCCCCTATTACCTTCAGATAAAGATGAATGTCAAATACCATGACGTTATGTGTAGTATGATTCCAATTATGTAAAAAATAATATGCATAGAAAAAAAATCCTGAAATAGTATACCCCACAGCATTAACAGTGTTTATCACTGGAAGTTAGGATTACCAAGGATTTTCATTTCTTTTTTATATACTTCTCTGTCTCGCTCAGACTTCTCACTTATTTCTCACACTCACTTTTCTGAGTCTCCTATTGCTAAACATGTATTACCTTTGTAATTAATAAAAATAACAGAAAATATGAGCAGAAAATCATTTACATCCTGAGAAATCAAACTAATTGTGCTGAGGACCAGTTCCAGGAGCCAGTGAGCCTAGACCCACAGGGGTCACACCATGTGTGGGACTGGGAAATGCGTAAGCCCAAAAAAGACAATCCAGAGACCAGCAAGGCTGGTCCCTGCACTCCTCTGGGAATGGACTCATGGTCCCTTCTTTTTTCCTTCTCCTGGGGCCCTGATGGAATCTTGATCCTCGTGTACACAGTGACCAGGATAACACACTTCATTATCTTCTAAGACTGCACTCAGTTCTGAGTCCTATATTGCTGTTTATAGGGAAGGTGTTCCACTCTACATGCTTCCCGCCCACATCAGTTCAGAACCTTGGCAGCACTCTAAGTCCCACTTCTGGAATGCCCCTTTTAGTTATAAAGCTCCACCAAGCAGAGTGGCTCAGGTGCTATACCACCTACCACCAGGAAAACCTGGACCCATGAAGCTTGCATGGAGGCACTCTTCCTTTCTCCAACCAGGTGTCTTGCAATGAACCTCAAGCTGTTCTTCCCTCCTCTACCCATCACTTTGTAACACCTCTGAACTTTTCTGAACATTCTACCAATACCTGGGGGCTGTGGACCACCCAGTAATATCTAAAGGACCCTCTACAATGGGCAAAATATATATATATATAAAGCCATGATAGACATTATACCAGGATTTCTTACCTTGATACTATCGACATTCGGGGCCAGATAATTCTTTGTTGAGGGGGGGAGAAGGATGCCTTGTGCAGTGTAGGATATTTAGCACCATCTCTGGTCTCTACTCACTAAATGCCGGTAGTACTTCTGTCCCAGTATGACAACCAGAACTGTCTCAGACATTGCCAGTTGTCCCCTGAGGGACAAAATCACATCGGAGAACCATGGCACTATATACATGTCCACAGATCCTATTTGGATAGATGACTTTCTTCTTGTCACCCCTATACCATCTAGCCCTGACACAACCTGGTAGGTAAGTTGCAAGACATATTCAGTTTGCACACATGTTCACATCTTCTGTTTTTCAGGTGCCTCAGAGACAATGAACCTAGCAGTACCCCACTTTAGTAACAATAGTTGACATGTCAAGTGCTTAAATGCTGAGCACTTAATCCAATCATCTCATTAAAATTTACATCAGCTTATGAAATGAGTATGATTCACATCTGATCTCTGATTCGCGAGACCTCTGGATTGCAGATAGGGTTACGTAGCCAGCGGGTGACAGAGCTGTGATGGAATTCGAGCCCAGGCTCTTAATGAGCTCATTGTTTCTCCATCCTGGTCCAACCTGCCCCCAGAGAACAGGAAAAGAAACCAAAAGACATATCCTGGATACCTGTAACCTACAGGAACTGGTAAAATAGTTATGTAGAGGCCCAGGGAACTTACCTGGAACCTGTTGGCCAGGTTCAACTAGCCAATGAGGGCTTCCAAGGAAACCCTGCAACAATTCCAGGCCAGGGAAGAGGGAGGTAGATGTGAGCCATGCCTAGGGAGGACGGTGGCCAACTCTGGCTTCAGCTGGGCATGAAAGGACATTATAGCGGATGCGCTGTGTTCTGAGGATTATTCCCAACTCGGCCCCACTCACCAGCACTTCATTACCATCTCTTCCCGTTCTGTCTTGACTCTTGTTTCTCATTCCTCTGACCTCAGAACCACTGTTCAGCCTTTCCAAATAGAAGCCATTCTCTCCACTTTCAAATTCTTTGCTTTGTCCCTTAATTAGAGTTTAATGTCTTCTGTCAAGAAAATCCCCAGGCTTGTTATCTCACGCATTTATGAAAACTTCCCCACTCGGGGCCTGACACAGAATACGTACCCAATAAATATTAATTTCCTTCTACTCTAAGCAATGGGCTCCATTTAGCTTTGCAGTAAAATCCCCATGTTTGTGAATTATCATTGCAGGAACCCCAGGAGGGCAATCAACTACCTCCTTTCTGGCTGAAGCTCCAGAAAGCTCAACCCAGATGCTTTGAATTTCACTAACTTGGAGTCCTGCTGAATATCATTTTATTTCAGGTTTTTGCACAGCATTTTAAAAGCTTAACTTTTTAAAAAGATGGTTACTTTTGAAGTCAGCGAGAAGATAGAAACATCCAGCCTAGCTCTAGCCTGTCTGTTCTCCCTTCATTCAGACACATTCCTAAACCAGCTGATAATTTGGTGCTGAACAGTTATGCTTGGCTCAGGGATGCCCTGAAAATGCTCCCTAGACCCAGCGGAGATTGGGAGAAAGTGCAGGGTGAGCTCATTTAGTCCCTAACCTTCACTATTTTGTAACAGTAGGAATGTAAACTCTACTTTGGAGCTTACATCAGCTTTTGGAGGGTTTCAACAAGCACCCCCAGATAAGACTAAAGGTTTCGCCTGTCCTTTTGACCAGAAATAAATATTTATATCAAGAAAAGATTGCCAAGGCTTGAAAAATATTTGAATTATTTAATCAGCCCTATAAAAGGATTCACTGTGATTGGTGTTTGAATTAACTAATGAATTTTAATCCTGGTTTTATCCCAAATCCATTAGATAGTCACCAACTGCAGGGAAGAATTCTGGGAATTTCTTCAATAGTCTCAAAAAAATTACATTGATCCAAGGTCAAAACCTGGGAATGTATGTACTTGAGTGTATGGTTCTGGAACATGGGTTCATTATAGTAGATCACTGTCTCTCAAAAGGTGCCTGAACCTCACCACAGAGATTTTCAATCCTGATCCCCTCCCATAGGTGACAGTGTTCTCCAACCCTGCCCACGGAGCATCTTAACCGTTTGCTCTCAAAGCGGCCAGGTATAAAAAGACTTGGCTCATGGTGTAGGCCAGGCTGTATCACAAAATCAGCTGTGAGATAATGACAATGTGAAATGGCTAACTAGTTTAATTTAATAGTTTAAATTACCCCTGTGAAAAAGCTAGCTGCGTTGACCTTGGGCAAATCATTGCAACAAAACCTGGGTTTGAATTTCAGCCCTGACATTTACAAGTGGTGCGACACTAATTCAATTAACGAACCTCTCTGAGCCCCAGTTTCCCAAATTGTAAATGATAAATAATAGTAATGTCAAACAAGACCATGGGTATATAGTGTTAGACAAAATTAGTACAAACATAGAGATTTAGATGATACGTGGATATGGATGTATGTATGGGTACTCTGCCCCACTCTGTGCCCTCTGTTCTCATCCTCAGGAATGCCCAGTTCTCAAGCCTAGGGTGTTTGGCAATTTGGTGTAACGACACTCATTGAGCCCCAAATCCTGGTTTAAATCAAGCTTCTGTTCAATTATCAGACTCCTGTAGACAAATGTTCTAGATTAACCTATGTACTGAATTCTGAAATATCTTTGGTAAAAGGCAAGGAAATTTATATTTACAGATCATCTAAAAATTCCCTTAACTTCTGGTCTCAAACTCTTGCCCCCCCAGTCTTCTCCCCCTGTTGCCCAAGAGCCAAGTGCTGGTCTCCTAGCTCCTGGTCTCCACCCCGCTGCCCACTCAGGGCTAACCAGCAGTGAAATCGCTGCCCAGTGGACAGAGGAACTGGGACGCGGTCGTGCTCGGAGTGGCTTACGGTCCCACCAACATCCCAGCACCACTGGCTTTGGCGGAGGCAGCAGCAAGGTTGGCACGGCCCCTGAGCCAAACGTGGCTCAGCCGAGGGGGCAGGCTTTGTGCCCTGCTTCCCAAGAGGACGTTCCAGGAAGGAGTCAGATGATCTGAGTTATGGAAACCAAATGGCCCTCCTTTGTTTAGAGAGAGAGAGAGAGAAAGAAAAAAAAAGTCACTCATTTTTGTGGTAAAGTGAAAACAGGCTCCAAACCAAACACTCCCTCTCAGAGCAGAAAATGCCAGCTCCCCAGAGCGGGGCCCACAGCCCCAGAGGCTGATAAACCGATGGAAGGCGGAGTCAGGCCTGAGTTACAGCCCCCGTAAAGCGTCCTCAGTCCTCCCAGTGAGGTTTTCCTCTGCTTCGCTCCAGAAATATTTGGTCTCTCAGGCAGGAAAGGAAAATGAAGGCAAGGCAAAGAGAAATGTCTAAGTGACCTAGGCCAGTCTTGTCCTCTCACTCCTTTCCAGTTGGAATGGAGGGCGGGGAAGAGCTTTGCAGAGAAGGCCCTGGAAGGTGCATGGGCACTAACAGCCGCCTGGGCACGCCGGGCCCTGAGTCTCCCTGTGTCACTGCAGTGCACCGTCTCTGACTTGGGTGCCCACCTCTACGTGGCCAGCACTTCCCACAGAGTGCAGCCAAGAGTCCCGGGGCCTCCTGTGGCCACTCTGTGGCTGCCCCGTGGCTCCGTGGGCTGGCTCCGTGGGCTGGCTCCGTGGGCAGGCATCTGCACTCCCAGGTATTGCTAGCACAGGTGCTGCAGGATAAGCCACGGCCAAGAAAAAATAAATACAGTTTCTAGTCAGCCATGCCTATCCCAAGCTCGGTTTATTCTCTAACACAAACCTGTCCTGGAATGGAGAGGCTCTTGGCAAGGGAGGAAAAATGGAGAATTCAGTTCTAGTCCTGGCTTTGCCTCTCACTTGCTGTGCAACCATGGGTCGTTGTCACCTCTCTGAGCCTCCATTTTGCGTCTGGAAAATGAGCCCAATGTCCTTGCCTTGCCTCAGTTCACAGGGTCGTTGTAGAAGGAGGTAAAGCATGGCAACAGCCAGACTGCCTGGGTGTGGATCCAAGCTCCCCTGTGTAACATGGGGCAAGTTTCTTCACCTCTCTACGTCTGTGCCTCACCTTTCAAATGAAGGGAATAATATCCTTCCCTGGTAGCATTGCTAGCAGGTTAAATTTGGTGATGTGGCTTATGCAAGGCGCATGGAGAGCGCCGACCCACAGCATGGCCTGCATTAGTCTTGCTGGCATGATCATCACCAGAGGCTGGGAAGTATCTTGAAAATAAAAATGCTCAGTTCAGGCATTGTGTGATCCGCCAACGTCATCAGAAGCTTCCTAGTTTCATTCAACACACCTCCACTGTTCCAGCAATGTTCCATGATCTGTGAAGGTTAATTCTACATATGAGGAGGGACCTCCAATACTTGTTGTTTTTAGGAAAAATCCCCAAAGCCCCACCATGGCCTACAAGGCCTCGGTCATCTGGTCCTGCTGCCTTTTCTAGCCTCATTTTGAGCCACTGTCTCACTCAAATTCACCAGCCTTGTTGACCTTCCTTTAGCTCTCAAAGGCTCTGGGCTCCTTCCTGCCCCAGGATCTTTGCAGGGCCGCCTGTCCCACTCCGTGTCCTCTTCGCCTGACCACAGGTCTCAGCTTATATCGCCTTCCCTCAGGGAAGCATTTCCTGACCTTCCTTCTCTTTCTTTCTTTGTGCTCACCACAATTATAGTTAAATAGTAACTTGTGTCATCTCCAGCATGTCAGCTCCTTGAGCAAGGTGCTTTCATCTGTTTTGTTCATTGCAAGGCCTAGCACAATGCCTGACACATAGAAGACATTCGAAAGAATATATTTTTTAATAAAAATGAAAGTGCTTAATAACTGTCTCCCCTGCGGCTCCTACAAAACCCATGAAATCAGAAACCATGTTTCTGTTCTCCAAGCCTGTGTCTCCAGTTCATAGAAGGCCTTTAATAAATATTTGTTGAATGAATGAATGATCAGTGAATGACTTGGAACAACCCCACTAACTGTTCACCACTTGCAGATCTCCCTAGACATCAGAGAAGACTGTAATGGACCATTCTCTTCCGCCTCCTTCCATGGAGACACCATGCTTAGCACTCAGACATGTCCTCTAACCCTCACCCCAGGCGGCTCTGCTGCTTCAATCCAGGCAGAGGGCGCCAGCCTTCCTAGTCCCCACTCAAGCAAGTGTTTAGTGTCAGCCACAGTCCAATGTCATTAGAGACATCCGTTTTGTAACAAATGCTGATAGCACAATACCATCCTTCAATTATACACGTATTCCTTTCTTCTAGGGCAGGCATTTTATTCACCGCTTGGTTAAAGGGACTCATATTATTCATCGTCATATCCCCCGCAGGTCCTACCACAATGTTTGGTACAGAGCACACACCCTTAAATGTTGCATCATGAAGGCATGAGTACTATATACTGACTACAGTTAGTAACTTCTCAGCCCCAGAACCTGGGACACAATGAAGTTTTTAAGGAGCTTGAGATGAAAGCTTTCTTCTTTTCACCCATAGAGTAAGAGCAAGAACTTCCCACCTCCAGAGTTCCCCCATTCTCATCCATCTTTCACAGCTATATCTGCTGAAACTCCCAAAATCATCCCTTCAAGTTTTTTTTTCCAAAAACCTCTAAAGTTCTTTTCACAGCTAATAGACCTGTGTCCAAATTCCTACATTCTCACACAAAGAATTTAGACCAAATTTCTTCCTATACTGATCTTTTCAAATCCTACTTACCTCCAACCCTAGAATATATCTTTTGTTTGCTCTGCCTTTGCTCATGCCATTCCTCCCACCAGGAATGCCTCTTCCCAATCTCTCTGCCAAAGCACATCTCAAGTTTTGTGTTCCCTGTCACCTCACCACGTCACCCACCTAAAGAGAGCTCTCTGTCTTCTGAAGCTAAATAATATTTTGGCTTAGCTACTTCTTGTATGTGTCAGAAAGCTTTTTCTTCTTTAAAAAATTGGGATATAATTGACAAAAAGCATTATATTAGTTTCAGATGTACAACCTAGTGATTCAATATTTGTATAGAAGATGAAATGATCACCACAATAAATCTAGTTAACATCCATCACCATACATAATTACAAATTATTTTCTTGTGATGAGAACTTTTAAGATTTACTCTCTTAGCAACTTTCAAATATGCAATACAGTATTATGACCTATAGTCACCACGCTATACATGACATCCTCATGACTTATTTGATAACTGGAAGTTTGTACCTTTTGACCACCTTCACCCATTTCACCCATCCCCCACCCCTGGCAACCACCAATCTGTTCTCTGTTATCGATAAGTTCATTTTTTTTTCTTTTTTAGATTCCACATATAAGTGAGATCATAAGATATTTATCTTTCTCTGTCTGACTTATTTCACTTAGCACAGTGTCCTCTAGGTCCATCCATGTTGTCACAAATGGCAAGACTTACTAACTTATGACTGAATAATCTATGTTGTGTATATATATATATATATATATATGTATATATATATATACACACACATATGCCACATTTTCTTTTTTTTTTTTTTTTAAAGATTTTTATTTATTTTTTGACAGAGAGAGACACAGCGAGAGAGGGAACACAAGCTGGTGGAGTGGGAGAGGGAGAGGGAGAAGCAGGCTTCCCGCAGAGCAGGGAGCCTGATGCGGGGCTCGATCCCAGGACCCTGGGATCATGACCTGAGCCGAAGGCAGACACTTAACGACTGAGCCACCCAGGCGCCCCTGCCACATTTTCTTTATCCACTCATCCGCTTAGGTTGCTCACTCCATGTCTTGGCTATTATAAATAATGCTGTGTCAACAAACTTTCTCCATGAATGTGGCTTCTCTCTCAAACTAGACTCAGACCTGAAGTTCCCTGGGGACCAGTCTGATATCTTCTGGATTCCCCTCAGTTATGCCTAGTCAATGGTAAGGGCTCAGTCTCTATTTGTTCACTGATTGACTCAATTGGATGTATGAGGTCAGGGACTAGTATTCTAGCAAGAGAACCTTAAAGTTCATTCACTCGAGTGGATTTTATGGCTCAAGACCAGTGTCCATTTCAGAGTTACTGTTTTTCTCATGTCTCCCAGGATTTGGTGGATGGTCTCTAGGAGTCACTGAACATGAAATTGTAAAGTTGCTTCACTCTTCTTAATCCGGTGACTTCCTTTTTACAGATGAGAAGCCCTTCACTGTGGAAGACACTTACTTGCTGTGTCCAGCACCTATCTTAAAAGAAGTTGGCATGTAAGTTTCCACCAGCAACTGAACCTTACAGCCAGGGAGGAGAGAGGAGGTAGAGGGGACAAAGGGAGAAGAAAGAGTCTCTCTTCGTTGTTGTCACGCAGCCTTGTCTAGACCTCTCCAGGTAACGATGATGGCGCCAGTGCTTCGGGTGAGCAAGGCACCAGGACAGATGTCTTATAAAGAGTACCTCCCTTTATCCTCCCAAGCTCCCAAAGAACCAGATGCTCACGTCATCCCAGTTTTACAGATGTGGAATCTATGGCTGAGAGAACTTAAATAGCTTGCCCAAGGTCACACTGCCATAGTGGAAGGGTCTAGTTTCCAACAAAGGTATGTCTCACTTAATCACAGCTACCTTTCTAGTGCTCACACTTCCCAAAACCCTCCCAACACATATTATCTCGCCCTGTCGTAATTGCTCTGCTGAATGATTATCTCCTCCTTAGACCATAAGGAAACACAGAAAGGAAGTTCAGAGGGGTTAAGAAGAGTGGGTTCAAGACCCCAGATTCAGACTTCTGGGCCAAGCTCAGTGCTCCTTCCTCTGAGCCCCTGCAGGGCATCGGATATCCGCTGGGTGTTCGTCAGAGAACACAAACTCGCTTCTCCGTAAACATGGTTGTAACAGGCTGAAGAGAGAATGGTGGCTTTGAGGAAAAAATACTAAACATGTTCATCTAACTTCTGCTTTCAATCATTTGTTGTAACTGTAAAGCCTCCAAGTCTGGTTGCCTAATACTGACCTTCAAGTCCACTGATTCCACAAACTAACCCTGTGTCCATACTGCCAAAGACAAGCAAAGCAGCAGCTCAGGTTTCAGTGAGTCTCACAGAGAAGGAAGGAGGGTAGAAGGTCAGTCATCCTCCGCTGTACCTCCGTGAGCTTGTCGGGATGGTAGCAAACCCCCTCATCAGGATCGGTCACAGAGAGCCCCGGTAACCGCAACAGAACATTAGGTTTACAGTTTGACAAGTTTATGCCCACAGACTCAAGCCACGTTTTGGGAAAACTTCTTCCTGCAACAACGTGACGGGTAAATTAAATGGTAGCAGGCTTTGCTGGTTCAATGCAATTCGCTACCACGTAAGACGGGCTGAACGCAATACCTTGACACACCAGCCAAGGGTATCCCGACATCTCTCTAGAATGTTAGAGCGTGCGGGTGGGCCCTAGAAGCCATCCTCCACATTTTACAAAAGAGACCCCCTTAGGCCCCCAGGGGAAGAGACCACAGTCCCCGGGATAGTTAGGAGCAGAGCCTGCAGGGGACTTAAGCATCCGGCTTATGGCCCCTTGCTCCTCGCGCACCATGCTGAGCGTCTCTGCTTCCCTTGTCATTGCAGGAAAGCTGCGCTTCAGGTCAGCATGAACGATGGCCTCTCTTTCATCTCCAGTTCGGTCATCATCACCACCACACGCTGCGTAAGTCATCGCCTTCCCTTTCCTGAAGGCTCTATTTGTCATTCTCATTTGCCTGGAAGTTTCCGGTTCTGCATTCTGTTCACTGAGCTTTGATCCCAGCCCCGCAGGGCCAGCTGTAGGCTGGATCGGGGGCATGCAGGACCCCCAGAGGGTATCGGGAAGGCCTGTGCTGGGTTTCTCCAACTGGTCCACTTCTGTGACCAAGGGTGAGACCTGGACGCACCGGCGTGTCCAGATGGTAAGACAGGGCCAGAGTCTGTGCAGTAGTGGGGGGGATATCCGGACGGACTGGGTCTAGGAGGAAGAGTGCAGAAAGAAATTGGACGGCACACCCAGAAAGCACAACGTAGGGAGCTTTTCCCTAAACAGAAGCAGGCGATACGGCAGTAACTAAAGGGCGATGTGGAATATAAGGAGAGTCTCATTTAGAATGGGAGAAATTGCAGCTTGTTTATATGATTGTGGAAATAATCTAGGAGAAAAGGGAAAATTGGTGAAGCAGGGTGGGGGCGGGGGGTGCTATGCCACAGGGATTGTAAGGCAGGAGTGGATTGTCTTCCACCAGCAACTCAGACACCACCTCTCTGGGTCCTTAATGGCAGGTGGTTTTTATTTCTGGTTACACATAAAATCACCTGGACAACTTTTTAAAAAATACGATGCCCAGGCCTCGTGCCGGACCAACTGAAGCAAAGCCAGGAGTGGTGGTTCCAAGGCCTTCTGGGGAGGTTCTCAGGTGGCAGGCCTTCGGCCAGTGTAGTACTCTCTCCTGCTGGCAGGATCTCAGAGCTCAGCCCATCAGAGGGCTGCCAGGGCTTAGGGGCTCTTCTGCAGATTCAGCCCCTAACATGAGCAGTTCCAAATTAACTTTGTCTGAATAGTCAGGAGTTCTAACCAGATGCACTTTTTTCCATTGGCTCATTCTAAAGGCTAATGTGTTTGGCCTAATGGTCAGCTTGGGCAGATACTATGGTCATGTCCTGCCTGGGCTTTGGAGGACATGTCATTAGAACCCTTCGGTAATGGGGGCTTGTCTCCCTAACACTGTCTCAGATGGACAAGAGATAGCAGGCATGCCCTGAAGTCAGAGAAGATCAAAATGGGGGATGGGAGGGATGGGGTGGCTGGGTGATAGACATTGGGGAGGGTGTGTGCTATGGTGAGCGCTGTGGATTGTTTAAGACTGATGAATCACAGACCTGTACCTCTGAAACAAATAATACATTATATGTTAAAAAAAAGAAGATAGTAGGAAGGGAAAAATGAAGGGGGGGAATCGGAGGGGGAGACGAACCATGAGAGACTATGGACTCTGAGAAACAAACTGAGGGTTCTAGAGGGGAGGGGGGTGGGAGGATGGGTTAGGCTGGTGATGGGTATTAAAGAGGGCATGTTCTGCATGGAGCACTGGGTGTTATACACAAACAATGAATCATGGAACACTACATCAAAAACTAATGATATGATGTATGGTGATTAACGTAACATAATAAAAAAAAAAAATGAGTCATCTCATAAATAAGCAGGAGGTCCGGCCTCATGTTGGACAATTTTCCCTCTTAACTTGCCCCCTGTGCCCCCCCCCACACACACACACACACATTTCCATCCTGTGGTAGGAGCAAATCAGTTTTCTTGAAAACAGGGTAAGCCAGTGCAATGAGTATAGACAACAGAAAAGTTTTACTTGACCAAAGTAAGGAAGTAGGGTTGTCACAGAGAAGTGTCACCACTGAAAAAGGTCCATGTCTCAGGCACCCCTCAGTGGAACATCAAATCCAGAGACCAAATATGAAAACCTTTTGGAGAAACGGTGAAATTTCTTTAAGTGGACCCCGCCTGATTCTTTTAGAAATTGACCCTTCTGGAACTTGCCAACCTCCAGGAAATGATTAAAATACCCCAAACCTAACAATTCCATTCCAGATTCCTCCCTGCTTTTGAGTGATCCAGCAGTTTGGGCCTGTATTTCTCATTACGTCTGACCATACCACAGAGAAACAGCCATGCCCTTGAGGCCACAAGGGCATGGGGAAGAGGAAGAGAAACATCTCAGGAAGTTTTGCAAACTTGTGGTATGGCAGCTACAAGACTAGGACTATGGCTTAAGTCCTGGGCCCATAAGCTAAGAAAAAAGGGTGTCCTTACTATTGTACTGTGGAATGAAAAGAGTTCAGAGCTAAGTCCCCTCTATCTTTCCAACTCATTCTTATATCTCCCTTACCTGAGTGCCCGTCACTAAGTTTTCTGCTCACTTGACCCTTGACAAACACCACCTCATTACATCTTCTGTGTTATTGCCCTTCTCACTTGAGAATGCCACATGTTTACAACAAAATTATGAACACCCTAAGATTTGAGATCTAGGACCATTCATTCATTTATTCAGCAAATATCCATTGATCATGTATAATGTGCCAGGCACTGTCCTGAGTCCCTGGAATACATCAGAGAACACTACAGACAAAGCTCTCTGTCTAGTGGGGAAGGGCAGAGGGAGAGAAAGCAGACAAGAAACAAGAAACATAACAAATGAGTTACACACTATGTCAAAAGGTAATATATGCTACAGAAAAAATAGAACCAAGTAAGACGACTTGGTACTACTTGAGTGAGGGTAATATAAACAGAGATGCGTTGAGAAGGTAGCGTTTGAGGAGACATTTTTGAAGCTGACTGTGAGGCTACTGGGGGAAGAACATACCAACCAGAGGGCCCCAGGGCTTAGACCTCAAAACCAGAGACACTCAGTGTGTTCCAGAAGAGCAGGAAAGCTGGTGGTCTGTCGATGGAAGAGATCCAGGGAGGCGAGCGGGAGATGGTGAGGTCATGGGGATGGAGAGTGGAGGGTCTTGTGAGAACTTTGGCTTTTGCACAGAGGAGCAACATGAGCTGACTTGGATTTGAAAGATCACTCTGGCTGCTGGAACAGCCCGTGGGAAGACAGGGATGGAAGGACTGTGACTGGTTAGGAGGGTTATGGCAATATTTCAGGCAAAAGATGATGCTGGCTTGACTCAGCAGGGAGCAATGGAGATGAGAAAAGCAGTCAGAGTTGGATATACCATGAAGGCAAAGCTGATGGATTTCCTGAAGCATTGGATGTAGGGCTTGAGAAGAGAGGCATCCAGCATAGTCCCATGGGCTTCAGCCTAAGTACCTGAAAGAATGGAGTTGCCCTCAATGGACAGGGGGAAGACTGAAGGAGATTTGGGGTGGAGGGGAAAATCAGGAGGTCAGTTTTGTGGTCAACTAGTTGTGTGCCTTGACCAACGTGTTTAGCCCCTTTGTGCATCAATTTCCTAATCTGTAAAATTAGAATAATAATACTTTATCTCTCTTTGCTGCATTGTGAATATTAAACGGAATGATAGATGGTAAGTGCTTGGTAGAAGGTCTGGTAGGGAGTAAGTGCTTAATAAATGTTAGCTGCTATCATAGTAGAAGCTTAGTCAAAATTATTGAACTAACTGGAAATTGTTTCCAGAGAGTTGGTTCCCACTTCAGAGGCCTGTTACAATAAAAGGAGTCTCCTGAGATAAGATGGATCCCTAGGGGTCCATGTCTGTCACTCAGCCAAGCACAGGTGATTGAAAGGAGGCAGACGAGATGGTCAAAATCATCTAGGGGAAAAAAATGGGTCTATAGTCAAACAGAAAATCCCAATCCCCAATAGGACCCTCCACAGAAGCTCAAATTTAAAAGACTGAAGCCATCGCAGGTGGAATGTGTGGCCATTCAGGATATGACATAAGGTCTTGGACTTGCGTTTGTTTCTTCAGCAGCTGGTTTGGAGGACAAGGTTTTTAGATCAGAAGTGATCCCCTGGGTCTGAGTAAAGGGTTTAGTCTTGTCGATGCCAGTCACAGCCTGCCCCACCCATCACCTGGAACCAAAAATAATTTTAAAATATGTAGTTGAGACTTTTCTTTCCTCGCTTTATTTGGTGCCCATTTGGACAACCATGCCATAGTTTTCAAGATCCACAATGAATAACTATTGTCCCTGCCAGGAGCAGAAATTCCATGAAGTTTTACAGGAAAGAGTTTTTTCCATCCAAGAGCTAAAAGATTCCTATACAAATGGTAAACTTTGTGGAGCTCCAGGACTCCCGGACTCTAGAAAATGGTCACATCCAAAGTCCTTTCACCAGCATATGTAAATACATCCCATCTTTAGAGTCTCAACTGGCCTGCGTCCCTCCAGTTCCCCTGCCTCTAGCCACAGCGGGGAACATCACGACTATGGTGCTGCCCTAGGGGAAATACTTAAAAGAAGTTTGTCTTTTTGAAAGCAAAGCAAGCAGATGTTAGCACCTTAAAGAATTTTTCATGAAAGATGGTCTTCTTTTACATAAATCCCTTCAAATTTTATAATTACCCAACCAAAGTGTATAAAAATCAAAGAATCCCTCAGCAAGTATTTCTTGAAGTCCTACTGTGTCATCACTGTTCCATTTACATTTTACGAAGTTGTTACCCGTAAGGAGCGTAAAATCCACTTGGAGAAAGAGCTCAACAAACATATAAAGGACTGTGTAAATAAAGAACGAGATGGTGGGAGCCAGGTGTAAATGCTGTAGGATTTCAGAATGGGGAGGAAGGAGCGAATTCAAGAAGAGACATGAGGGCTTCACGGAGGAGACAACCCAAATGGTGATTTGAAAAATGATAATTTCGGTGAAGAGGCAGGAAGAGGCTGTAGGCTAAAGAGAAACCAACCTGAGGAAGGACTAGATATGCCTGAGAGCACAGTTAATTCATGGTCCCTTCTGGGAACCATAACCTTTTTTTTTCTTTTCCTCTCATTTTGTTTCAGTTTCTGGTACCTTCTTAATTTGGGGCCATTTCTCAGGTTGGCAACTACTCTCTGAGGATGCACACTCTGTGCCCTCGATCAGCCTGTATGTAACAATCAGGCCCAGCTGATACCCTTTCCTATTAATTATGATCAGGATTTGATTGATATTGGTTTCCAGTGTATTAGAGAATCACCATCTTTGAAAAAAGGAAAGAGACCTGAAGTTTGACATAAGGTTCTAAACTCAACACTGAATCCGTGGACAACCTGTCTTTCCCCCTACTGCTTTATATGAAAAGCAGCCGGGCTACAAGTGGCAGCAAGGTTGAGCAAATTGGAGAGGACCCATGTCAAGTCACTGTTCGAAGAAATTCTTTTTGAATAAAAATTAAAATGCAACAAACTCAGCCCTGAGGCATCAAAACTGGAACAACGGCTTTATAATTGTAGCACAAGGGAGGAATTAAGAATACAGAACATGAAGTCGAAGTCCTAATTTCGGATCTTAACCCCTCCACTTTGTAGGGTGTTCGTTGGCACATTTACCTGAGCCCGTCTCTGGGCCTGTCTTGCATGGTTGTTGCAAAGATTAAAGGCAAAGTATATTAGGGTACCTGGTGGGCTGTCCAAGAATGACAGCTGCTTACCAGTTTATTGACATTCTCTTTCCTTGCCAATAGAAGTCCAATGGCCTGTCTCATGAAAAGATTTGCTGCTCGGGACGCCTGGGTGGCTCACTCGGTTAAACGTCTGCCTTCGGCTCAGGTCATGATCCCAGGGTCCTGGGATCGAGCCCCGCATGGGGCTCCCTGCTCAGTGGAGAGCCCGCTTCTCCCTCCCTCTGCCGCTCCCCACTGCTTGTGTTCTCTCTCTAACAAATAAATAAAATCTTAAAAAAAAAAAAAAAAAAAAGATTTGCTGCTCATGCCCTGTAGAATATAAACAGGCAATGTTTCCCTAATTAAGAGCTATGATTCCTTTTGAGTCCGTGATAAGCTTGTATTCTAGGAAGAGGCTGGGGAAAATTGTGAAGATGTTGCCTGCAGGATAACGAGGGGAAACACCAGTAAATTAGATCTGGTAGAAAGTCAAATAGGATTAGGCTGCAGTTTCTTCACTATTTTTGAAAAAAGGAATTTCTCAGTAAATGAACCAAGGAAACAGGAACATTAGGGGAATACTTAGCCTATTTCAAAGAATGAATTAAAACAAGTATTTACTAAAGTGTTTGCATTATTACCACATAAACATTCCTATTATTATTATTAAAATGGTCTATCATGCCGAGACTGTCTGGAGGCATTTGATCAGAGGAGGTACCATTCCGTGCAGAAGAGAAATGCAACTTCAGGAAGGGAGTTCACAACAGACTGGATCTTCCAGCGTCCCCTGAAGTAGCTACAACTCGCCATGGTTTGGGAGTATGGGGATTGAACCTGGTGTTATGGGGATGAACGTGGTGTTATTTCCCAAGGATTTTTTTTAACCATTTCATCCTTCAGATTTTCATGAATTCAGACTGTTCTTTTCTGAAACTAGTGGTATTTTTCTACTGATACTTGTTTGAAAGGGAGAGAAAGAAACACCAACAATGCACAGGCGTGCCGCCACCCATGACAAAGAATTATCCAGTCCAAAATGTCAGTCATACCGGTTTGAGAAACTCTGAAGAATCAGAATTTCTTGGAGGGAGCCCAGGAGTCTGCATTCTAATAAGCTTGCCAGGTAAATCTTAAACACATAAGACTCTTATTATTATGCTTACCTGATACAAACTGTCCTCCAAAATTTACAAAAAATCATTAAAATTTATTTTTAAAAAATGATTTATTCTTTTGATTTACTCCCAACCTCATTCATTTAAGAATCCCAAGATTTTAAAATCAGACCCTCTCTTTTATGTTCCTTCTTTTGGACAGTATTTTCTGGTATAAAAATAAGAATTTGCTGAAAATAATTTTAGCCCAATGTGACCAGTCTAGGGATCTTCTCCCTTTTGTGTTGCCAGGCGAAGACTATAAAACTTTCTCTCCAAATGCCTCTTTTCCACGTTCCAAGTATTCCCTTTGCTTCCATCTCTCACAGTAAGGCTTAGTGAGCCATAGAATTGTCGCTCCTTGTTTCAGGAAGAGAGGCCCCAGTGAGCATCAGTATTGTTTTTAACATTTTATGGCTCCCAATGTCTCACAAAAGAGTGGACCTCCAGCTACCATACAGAGATAGGTTATATGTCGGGCACAATTGGAGACTTGGAGTAAAAAACAACAACACAGATATTGAAAAGAAAAATTGCCTCCAATGCACAGTGTAGCACATGTGCTTCTTGAGGAAAGAACAAAGATTGTGTCTTGTTCACCATTGCAATCCAGCACCTGGCACAATGCCTGCACGTAGTATTCAGCAGATAGTTGGTAACTGAATGAGTGAATGAATGAATGAACTCAGTTGGGTCATGCTGAGATCATGATGGCACCTGCTGGTAGGAGAGAAAGAGAGCCAGAATACAGCAGGATTAGAACAGGGGCCACTGAGCTGGTTGGGAGATAGTCCTCCAAAGAGGATGGCCAGCAACCCAGTGTACACATCCAAGGAGCATGGCGAGCTTGGGCATGATTTAAGAGGGACAAATCTGCCAGCTGAGAAACTACAACCATAGTTGTTACCCAGACAGGGCAGTAGTCAAAGACCTCCTCAGAACAGCACCAGCTCCACTAGGAGAAGACTCTTGCCAGGGGTGCAGACCAGGAGAAGGGATCTAGAAATAGCCCATTCAACTGGATCGAGATTCAGGGGAGGCCGCCGGTCCATGGAGGGTCTACAGCACAAGGCTGGGAGTGAGGCAGAAACCATAGCGACTGATAGAGAATCTAGGTAACTATATTAGGTAAGCACAAAGAACACAAAGATGTAAGACTTGGGGAACAGACAAGTCTGGAAGGAATTGCAATTTAATGTGATAAGTTCTTAACTAGAGAATTGAGCAATGCCTTGTGAGAGCATAAGTAGAGTGTCTGGGGAATCTGAGAACAGAAGAGACAATACATGAACTCAGAAAGAGAGTAGGCAATTGCTAAAGGTATGGCCTGGGTAAAGGCATGTTTTGGACCACTGTGGCTGTGATTGGTTGGGATGGAGTATCAGGAGAACAGGTCCAAAACTAAACAACAGGGACCAGTTGGAAAGCCCTTCCCTATCTGCCACAGTTTGGAGTTTCTTTAATATTTAATGTAAACATCATACATGATGCAGTTTTCATGTTAACTTCCAATCTTTCCTCATTCAAGAAATAAATACCTCTTATCTTCAGGGAAAAAAAAAAAAAAGAATCTAAGTAACTGTAAAAAAGTCGTGACTTGGGGAGCATTGGCATGGCCTGAGCTCACACTGAAATACCAGAAACTTAGGCTGTGGCAGCTCACCCATTCTCTCAGGGCTGGCTCCAAAGGGGGTGTGCTGGCCCTCACAGATGGAGGTTGTGGTGGCTTTACCCAGGAGAGGCTACAAAGAGGGGGTAAGGACCACCTCCCAGAACTGCCTTCAGAGCTCTGTCCTCGGCACCTTCCCGGGTTCACTTTGCAAATCAGTTCAATCCTGTTACTAATTTCTTTGAAGTAACTTGGAAAGATGCAAATCCAGCCTGGTTTTGAAGTCATAGGACTATGTAGGTAAACAGACAGTTGGCATGGCTGTCCTTGCCAAAATTGCTTGAATTTCACCAGCTTGGTAGGGAATGAGTCCAGTAGCCTGTGCTGAGTGGCAATCTCGCTTTCCAACATAATAAAATATTATTGCATGCTCTTCAGAAAAAAGTAGAAATCAGAGAAGACTATTTTCTTCTATTTCTTTTCCAAGGTCAGCAAAACAGTCCATAAATCAAAATAGGTAGCTATCTTTGGGGTAGATACTTCATACCAACACCTGTAAGCATGTGCGTCCCTTCAGTAAGGAAAGATGTGTAGGAAGGAAGTTGTTGGTGGAAAAATGGGGCCAAATATCAAGATCAATGTGTATTAAAATAGTACTATAGGCAAAATATTAAGGACCCAAAGAAGAACCTGCATGCCCTCCAGAACCCACAACATAGGCAGCAAAACATAATATATACTCCAAGAGGTATATATTTTACACTTTGGGGTACAAAAGGCAAATATCATGCAGGCACCCAGAAATTCCTCCATCCGTTCCAAAAACTCATGAACCTCCACACAGGCCTTCGGATAAGTCACTTGACACAAGCACTACACACTTTGAGGAGTGTCTACTTACTAGACTTAGTGGACTATGTCCCAGTTACCCAAAAAGGTGTTCTCCACCTTCTTGCAAGAGAGAGCTGGACAAATCATTCTAGAAATTCAGGGAGAACAAGTAGGCAGCTCATGATTTACTCAGCCCAAAACCTCTATCCCATGAGTGTCCTTTTCCCAACAAGACCCTCCCTGAACTGTTTCTCAATTCTAAGACATGGCCCCTGGAGAAGACAAGTCCTTTCTAAACACCTAGTCAAGGAGGGTGGGGCCAGGACCCACACTCTGACTTTACCTTATAGCTTTCTTCATCCTAACATTATTCAACTTCCTGTCCAATTCACTCCCACACCCACCTCTCTCTTTGTTCATTTAGCCCCCGTCTGTTCACAGAGCCTGGAAGAGTAAGAGGAGACTAGATAGAGGGGAAATAGGAGGCTGACCTTGAAGAGGATTTAAATGACAGACAGGAGGTGGAGCTTGGACAATGGGAAGTCATTCAAAAGAATTGCAAAGCATTATTTTAGGAAGATCAATCCATCATTTGCATATTCCAAGTATATTAACAAAATAACATTAAGTTGCATGCCATTGATTTATAAATTTGTCCATTTGGAAAGGAAATAGGCTCCATTACTTTTATGCTATCTGAAGGGAACTTTGTACCAAAAGTGGCCAACGCACAGCCCCAGGGCTACAAGTGACTCATTAGCATTTAGTACTCAGCCCTGAAAAAGGATGGCCTTTACTTTATTATTGCTGTAATTATAGGTAATATATCCTTTGAAAGATGTGGTTTAACAAAACACAGGGGAAAGACTAGTTGGAGAAGAAAAATGGGAATAAACATGGGCTCTGGGATCAGATCGATGTGGGGGCTGAAATCCTGGTCCTTAAATAGCTGGCCTGGTACACAGTAGATATCCAGAGTTAGTCCTTACCCTGTGCTGTAAGCTCTGTAAGAATCAGCACAGATGTGGTTTCCAAAGAGGCTCTGGCTTCTGAATTAACGGAAGTATCGTATCTATGACTAAAGAAGCAACAGAACCTCTGAACTTGGTGGAGGTAAAATCTCATTTAAGTATTGTATGAAATACCAAGATGCTTCAAGGGAGAGCCTAGAGAAACTGAATATTTGAAAAGTATTGCCAAATATGGTAGGTTACATAGAATATTCTACAGAATTGGGACTCTTTGGCTTGAGACAAAGGAAGACTTGATGGCTGTTTTTAGTATTTGGAGGGCTGTCCTGAGACAAGAGTGTCTGCTTTTATTGTATAGATCCAAGGAGTAGAATAGGCTGATAGCCAGTTTGTGGCTCAGTTTTTAAAATGGTCTATGTAATTGGCTGCTTCAGGGGGCAGTGAGTTCCCTGTTCGTGTTGTATTCAAGCACAGCAACTTGACAAGTTGGCAGAACTATGTAAATGCCATTCAAGCCTCAGACAGGCAGTTGGACTTAGCTTTCAGACTCCTTCCAGCGCTGAAACTCTGTAATTCTAAAACTAAAAGTAAGCTGGTGAAGGAGTAAGGTAAACATTAGAAGTCCTATGTAGTATAACAACTGAGTTTAGCTTTTATATTCTGAAAATAAACATGAGATCCTTTTGCAGGTGACACCGGAGATGGTTTGTCTTAGTGCAATTCAAATTGGCCAACCTCCACCTAATACAAAAGAGATTATACTTCAGACCAAAGTGTGCTCCTTCTGAGCTCCTTCTGAGAACTGCTTGTTTCAAATAACCTCAAAACACACCTTCTCGTTTACAAACAATTGATATACTAGTCATAAATCATTCTCATCTCTTTATTAGTTAGTTGCAGGAAATCTATACATAATTCAAGGTCTTTTTCACAATATCTAGTACTTTTTATTATTATTATTTTAACAAGATGACCTGTGGTTTCTCATACTGTCATTAGAAAGGGCAAAAGACCACAGGAATATCAGAATGCAGAATTCAGATATCAAATGTTGTTTGTGAACTGAAATAAAAACAGTTTGCCAACATCTCTATTTTGATAACCCTTGTATGCATATCTTTTCAAATATGTTTTGGAGGATTGGAGCTGATTTGTTTTTCTTGGATATTTGAGCAATTGACTTTCAATATTTTTATTTCAAAGTATTTTAAAGAATGTTTGCCCTAAGTTTGAAATTTCCTTGTTTTGAGAATAAATAAGAAAAAAAAATTTTTTCTGAATCTATGCTCTCAAGAAACTCTGTGATAAACACATATAAGATAGCAATATTTATTTTTAGAAATAAAAGCTAAATCCAAATAATCCATAACCAAGATAAATATAAAGGACCAAACTCAGCAGTTAAAAAACACAGAGACAAATTGTGTTTAAAAAATATCACACTGTATGCTGTTTATAATAAAAAATACATTCAATAAAATATAAGGTTGGAAATCAAAGCATGAGAAAAGTTATATCAGAAAAATAACAACAAAAAGCTAGTATAGCTATATTAATATTAGATAAACAAAAAAAGTTATTGGTATAAAAAGGACCATTACATAATGTTAAAAGGAACACTTAACTTGGTATAATTCTAGTCTGAACTTAATGACATATCCTCAGCATGTATGAAACAAATATTGACAGAATTACAAAGAGAAATTGATAGATCTACCACCACAAAAGATTAAAATACAATTCTTTCAGTAATTAATAGATTAAGCCGTCCAAGGAAAGTTAATAAAATACAAATGATTTGAATAATGCAATTAAGCATCATCTAGTGGACACACAATGAGGCTACAGCAAAATGTTCTAAGAAGGGTCCAGAATTTTTTGGTTGCATTAAATAGGGGTTACACAATTATAAGACTAATGGGAAAAATACCATTATTTTATAAATTCTAAGACACACTTTTTGCACATTTTAACATCTCTGAAATTGGGACTTTTCAGATAATCAATAATATATCATCATTTAATTGGCCATATTTTTCCCTAATGGCTCATCAAATAATCAGTTATCTACAAGGATGCATCTTAAATTCAATGAAATATTTCCCATCAGTCTGTACTGTGTCAAAAATAAAAGAAACATATGCTAAACAAAACTGATCAGTCACCTCCTTTCCACCATCCACCCCATCCACTGTGGAAAAAGAGAACTCTAGCCTCTCTCCTTTGGAGAGGGGTGGATAGAAAGAGGCCCGGAGCTGATCACCAACCACATTATAGCCAACTTCATCATATAGCCAGTGGTGCTACTGCAGGGCTTATCATAGTTGGGAAAATCTCACATTTTTGGAAATACCAAACAGACATCTAAACCTACTGAACAGACATCAAAGCAAAGTCATAATGGAAATTAGGAATACTCATGGAAATTAGGAAATACTTAAAATTAGTCAATTATGAAGATGCCACATAGCAAAACTTGTGAATGCAGCTAAAGGGGTTCTCAGAGGGAAATCTGTAGCCTTCAATGTTTGTATTAGAAAAGAAGGAATTTGTAAGTCAATTAGCCAAGATTGAACTCAAAACATTAGAGGACAACAGAGTAAATCCCTCTAAAAAAAGAGAAGGACAAAAGTATGAAAGTAAGAACAGAATAGAAAACAAGACACATAGAGAAGTAACAAAGAAAACTATTAGCTGGGGGCAGGGGAGATGAAAAATAGACGTGTATCCGAAGAACTGTGTTATCACCAGATGGGCCACAGACCACACTTACTGCTGTCACAGGTTGGGACTATGCTGGAGGGAGATCGTTAACCAAGAGAACCAAGAAGACACATGTCGATTGAGCTTATCCCTCACCTACACCTTAGTCTTTCTTCCTATGGAAGCCTTTGTACAAAAATGGATGTAAAATACTGTATATTACACGTTACTCTCCACCATCTTATCATGAGCTAAAATCATGAGCCATGACCTAATCGTGAGCCAGATCACTATGAAACCCTCGATTTCTGAGGCTGTTGGCCCTTCCAAACACCGTGGTTTATCTGAAGTTTATGGTTCTGCTTTTTCTGGCCACTCACTTCTTGGTATTATACATGTGTCTTCTGTTCTAGATGCCCCCTTTCTAATTTGACAGTTTAAGATATCAGATACCAGACAACCAAGCTTCTACAATTTGTATATAAAAGAAGAATCTCTAGTCTCTGAATAAGAACTTGAGAGTAAGTGTATGTCCTAAGTACACAATCTTTAGTGAGTGACCAGTGTGTCCATTCATTACTACTCCTGGGTTGTTGGAGCTATTCTGAATGTTTGAGTCTTTTGGGTTGAGCGTTCTGGATTAGTGAATCTAGCTGTGAGAGGCACAATTGTAGGAAGAAGTGAACAATTTAAAGAGGGTCCAGGGCGCCTGGGTGGCTCAGTCGTCAAGCATCTGCCTTCGGCTCAGGTCATGATCCCAGGATCCTGGGATCAAGCCCCGCATCAGGCTTCTTGCTCAGTGGGAAGCCTGCTTCTCCCTCTCCCACTCCCCCTGCTTGTGTTCCCTCTCTCACTGTGTCTCTGTCAAATAAATAAATAAAATCTTTAAATAAATAAATAAATAAATAGGGTCCAAAAAGTGTGTATGAGTGGAGAGGGAGAGGGGGAAAGATGGGGGCAGCAGAGAGAAAGAAGAAGGAGGAGGAGGAAGAAGGGGAGAAGGAGGGCAGAAGTAGAAAAGGAGGCGCAAGGGAAGGACTGATTAACAGTTTGGGAAATAGGGCCAAAAAGAAGAGAGAGCCTCAAATGATCTCCTTTCTGCCAACACTGAAATAATTGCCAGCTCCTTAAATGGTTCAAAATTGGCAAAACCCATGGACTAGACTATTACAGAACTACAGGAGACAGCAGCCAAACCCAGGCCATATTATCCCCGGGGGGCAATTTATGGACACATTGCACCAAATCGCAAGCTGTCCCAGGACTGCTTCTGATCAGGACATGATTTGTGGGACTTCTGATCAGGACATTATTTGGGACTGACATGATTTATATTGTTTGCACTCCCCAAAAGCCAGCAAGCCCTTCCTTCTGCTTCCTGCAGAATGACAAAGTCCCACAAGAGTATATAAACACCTTTGCTTTGCAAAGCAACCAGCTTCTCCCCTATTCATTAGGAAATTCAGAGGTCAGTGATTTAATTTATATCTCCCTAAAACAAGAGTCCGTCAGTGCCACGAGCAACTATAACTAGCATTCCTTTGCCATTACTGTGGTTGCTAGAACAGATGTTAGCTTGGTCAGTGACCAAAGCAGTGGGCTTAATGTTTTGTTTCTTTAAAAAAAAAAAAATTAAAAAGCATTTGAGTAAGTGACAACTAAAATATTCCTGGGTTTCTTTTACACACAACCCAGTGTCAGGAGAACTGCTTCATTTGCAGGCCAAGGAAATATGAAAGGTGCAGCTAAGGCAATTTCTTTTACCTTCATTGCCCCAATTCATGGAATTGGAAAAGGTATCTAAAAGTTCAAGGTTTTGAGAATGTGTATAAAGGTACAAACTCAACTTAAATGAATATCTAACAAATGCTGCTGATGATAGAATCCAATCGTCAACCTCAGTTGACCTTTACCTGCTGGACTTAAAATTTGTGAATGCATTGATTCCTAATAGATAAAAATGTTTGACGATGATCAAAAATTTGCATTCCATACCTCCTCACTCTAAAGAAAGTGATGTCTGTGCCTACTTCTCGCCTTTGATCACATTTCACTTTCCTTCTGGAATGCCCTTTCTTTTTCTCCACCTACCCAAATTTCACCGTGGCTTCAAGGCCTGCCAAGTGCTGCCTGGACCTGCCCCAGGATGCCTCACTGACCTTGGCAAGCCTCCTGAACTCTCTCTGCTCTGAGTTCAAGCACTGTGGTTTGCAGCATCATTTCAAGTTTAACTCCACATACCCTGTGCTGCTCCTTGAGCGAGCCCTGTGAATCAGTCCTGACTTTCTAACTGAACAGTGATGACATCTTACAAGAGTAGAGTCTGACTGTGTTCATCTTTCTGTGTCTCCTGCTGCTGACTATATGTTAGAAACTCAACAGAAAATGATTAGTTGGTTTCCAGAGACTCTATAATTCAGTTCAGAGACATAGTTTTGAGGAATCAGTCACCACTGGTAAGCATCTATGTATGTGAGACACCACCCAAATCATAGGCCTGGCTTCTACCTTTCCAAGTTTATAATCAAAGGCAACAGCTAACAGTGTACAGTAGGTATGCTTACTTGCTGATAATAGGTAATAATGATGCTGACTAATATGGGAGGGATGACCAAGAAAACCAATTAAGCACATACCTTAAATAAAAAGCTACATTAAAGGCAAGGAGACCAGTCCCTGTAATGAAACAAAAAATGGAAATAAGAAATTAGCCTTTCTCTTCCAGTGTCATCGTATTTGAGCATTACTAAGGAACTTTCTGTCTAATCCTATTTCAACAGCCCACTCACAGGAACTAAGGCATTTTGAGTACTAATGAGCTGCATCTTGTCTGAATTATTCTCTAAAAACTGGTTTTGATTAACAAGCTCTATGCATTTTATGGAAAGAAAGTGCTGAATGAATCCAAGATGTACTTATTATCACCCTTACCATTGTGAGTGAGATGAAGTGTTTCTACTGGCTCAGGGTGACAAGAAGACCAAGATGATGCTGGAAAACCTTGATGGAGTGTCCTTCCATGACAAAGGACCTCCGAGCTCGAATTTGAAGGAGTGTGTCTTCAATCTCCCCTCAATCCCATTACCAATGATGGCTTATCTAAGTCCTTCTGGTTTTATTCACATAAGGCATAAAGTCATAAGATTTATAGCAAACTAGAATTTGCACATCCAAATGATTGCTAGTCCTTCAAAATATTTACCTTGGAAAGCCATATACTTTCTCCAACAACACTGTCACAATGCCAACTATCCTCTGCACTCCTTTGAAATTACCATCACTTCGAAGTTATGGTATTTGAATATCCTCAATAGGGGAATAGGGAAACATCATCCTTTGAAATGAAAACAATCCCTAAAAGTTGTGGGAACCGGGTCTGGTGAATGGTAGCTAATCAAGCTGGGAACCTCCTTGGTGAAAAGCAAAACGTGACTATAAATTGGTTTCAAAAACAGTTCTAAGGGAGGTGTTTCAGGATTGTTTCATAGAATCAGGTCCCTACCTTGAGCAATGGTTGTATCATTGGAGAGTCTCCAGCGTCCAAAGCCACTAAGTTTGGAGGGAATGAGATTTATTTGGATGTGGGGGTTTTGCTATGTTCACTACAAGAAGCCTCATTACTTTATAGCTATACTTTTTAAAAGGAGTTCCACTAGGGCTTAGGTAATTCTCACCTAATATTTTTTCTATACTGCCTACATTGTGGGTTAAGGAACCCAGTGTCTTCGGTGTCTATCAATTTTATTGCCGTTTCTAGCCCAGATTACCTCTCAGGTAGCAGGAATGAATCATAATGTTTGATTATGTTTTACCAACATTAATATTTGATCACCTTTAATGAGGGCAATTAAATTTGCCATTGGAAAACCCACATGGGTTTCCCTTTTCTTGACACTGGTATGGACATCTGAGGGCCTGTTGTCTCCCAAATACCTAACCTGGGGCCACCCACTAACACCATAGCTCCAGCCACAGTTAGCAGGAGACCGTTTACAGGAATCAAATTCATTCGCCTAGACCAAGCCCAGGCACATCAACAGGAACATGACGTGGGCATAGAAGCAAGGGGGCGTAGAAAAAGAAATCACATCTATTGAAGGATGGCCATATGCCAGGATCTTTACACCTCTTATCTCATTAAGGATCAAATCAATCCTGGGAAGTAGGAATTATCTCAACTTCATATATGTAGAGAAAAGGAAGTTTAAGAGAAGTTGAACAACTTATCTAAAGTCTACATATTAATATTTTAAAGTCTACATATTAATAAGTAGAAGAATTAGGATTTAAATATCTTTTCTTGATTCCAAAGCCCAAGCTTTTTGCAGTGAGGTTAGTGAGCTGTTTCCAGCGATGGGGCCTTAGAGGGGGGGTGAGCAGCCTAGGGAAACATCGGTTCCAGTGCCACCTACTAGCAGTTGAAGGCATTAGCCTGCTAAATCCTAATTTCCCCCCACCTAATAAATACTTGAGTGATAAGTCCTTTTATGTTTGAAACACTGTACTATGTCTCCATGTTACAAAGATGGGTAAATTCAGACTTGTGTCCTCTAGGGGCTTACAGTTCAGTGAGAGAGACAAGCCCATAATGATATCATTTCTATAATACACAGTAAATGCTAAGGTGGACATATAAGATGAGAGCACAAACTCAGAGTTCATTGGTAATGTTTTCTTGTCTGTGTTCCCCACTCAACTTCAAGGTCTGTGATCACGAAGACTATGTCCATCTTTTCTGCCTGTGCTTGTAGAGGGCCTAGCACAGAGTAGGGGTTCAATAAGTAGGCAAGGTAGGAATGAATTGGGTGTTGCCTGAGCTAAGACGTGAAAGATGAGAAACAGCTACCCAAGCAATGAAAGGACGAAAGGGTGTTTCTGGGAGAAGAACACAATAGAAGGGTAGAGCGAGGGTACACACGTTTACTTTTGTCAAAGCACAAAGTGTGAGCAGGGAGGTGGAGAGGAGAGGAGGTTGGAGAAATAAGAGAGGCCTCTCTGTGAAGGGCCTCGAGCCAAGGACCCATCATGGATTCTGGGAATTTGATGGATGCCCTGAAATTGTCATCAAAATTTGTGAGCTTGTGTGTAAACGTGAATGTGTACTTGTGTACATTTCTGGGCAAAGGGGTGTGTCACTTTCATCAAATTCTCAAATGTTACAAAATTGTGCAGACAATGAGGAGCTGTTAGAGCTATCAGAACAACATTTTAGATGGATGAATCTAGATGCTGCTGTAGAGGATGGAATTTGGGGTAGCAAGATAGTGGTGGAGAAACCAGGGAAGAGAGAGCTGCCACTGTCCAGGAAAGAAAGAATAAGTTTCTAACCCTAATCCGCGGTGTTGAGGAGGAGTAGACAGGGACAGATCCAAGAAGAGGTTAGGTTGGTAAGTAGTGCCATTGAATGAGGAGAACTAGCAGACTTGAAGGGGAGAATAAGGAGCTCGGTTTGAACTGTTGACTTTGAGGCATCAGTAAGACCTGCCGGACAGTTGAACAACCCTGACTGCAACCAACACTGCAGACTGAGGAGAGATTTAGGCTAGAGATAAAGAGGTCAGTCCTCAGTATGGAGATGAGGGTTTAAACTCTGAAAGGAAATGAGACAGCCCGTGGAGAGTGGCACAAAGAAACCAGCACAGACCGAGAGTGCATCCATGGGTTGCATGACATTGTAGATAGACTGAATTGTACACCTTGAAAAATGGTTAAAATGGCACATTTCATTTGTATATTTTTACCATGATTTTTTGAAGTGAATTTAAGAAGTAGACACGCTTCAAGCAAAATAAAAACTATATACCTTTCCAAAAAACAAAAAAATGGATCCGTGGTCCATGCAAATATTTAAGGGACTGAATATAGGGAGCAGCCCCTGAGGAAGGTGGATAAGGGATCATCAGAGAGGAGGAAGGAGGCTCAGGAGAGTCCAGTACTAGTCACAGACGCAGGGAGAATAGAACTCCAATAAAATGCAGGGTGGGTTGGGTGGAGAAGTTAGATAATCGCGAAAGTTGCTTCGAGAAATAATAGTCAGGATATATAAGCTATGAAAAAGAGAGAGAGAGAGAGAATCTTGGTCTCTGAGCCTTGCCCATCCAGAACTTCTCAGCAGCAATAAAATGACTAAAATTTCATCTTACAAAATAAAACTTGCCCATGTTCCACCAGTTTTGTCTGAGCAGGAAACAGAGCTCAGAGCAGCTGCTCAGGATAGTTCTGAATTCCACTTCAGAGCCCTGGAATGTGACACCTCCCAAGTGCCAGCCCGTGTCCTGGGAGGGAGGAAAGCAACCTGGAGCTGAGGGGGCCGCAACACGGGGTGCAGGGCACCCCCCTTGCCTCCATGGGACCTCTCATCTGAAGAAGACAAGTCTCTTGATCTCTGCACATTTCCCTCTCTCCAGGACGGCCTCTTCGGGATTTAGAACCAGCAGGCTGCCATGAGATGGCAAGGTCATGGACCAGAGCTGCCCCTGGAGAACGGGTCACTTTCCCTTGAGGGCTTCAAACACAGCCTCACTCAGTAGCAGAGACGAAGGGCCAGGGGTCAGGGTGGAGGGAGGAGATGAAGAGGGGCCACTGGGTAGCCTCACGCCGTCACCACCCGCCTCGCTGCGTCCTGACGTGCCCTATGGCATCATCGGTCACCAACTGAATCCAGGGACATCTCGTTGCCAGCTTTTAAGAAGCTCGAATGGATCACCAGCTATTTTCTTGTCATATTTTTGGCAGAGTCTGGCTAATGGCCCTTCAATGTGGCAGAATAAACCTGCTAGTTCATTCTTTCATGTTAAATGTTGAAAAGCTAGCCTAGTCTAACCACGTGAAAGGATCTGATCTATTCAGTAGTTTGCGTTAATACGCGGATCTACAAAACCTGGCAGAGATCCTAGAACAACAGCTAACCCACCGTCGTCAGTGAGGGCTCTCAGAACCCCTCGGTTAATAATCTATGTGTGCTGTTGTCAGACTTCATCGTTACCATTGCCATGGCCCGTCCTGGGTGATGTGGAAAGAAGATATATTGGCGGGGCCACTGTGGTGGAGGTAACAAAGCATAGAACGCTTTCTTTATATGTCTCACACAAATGAGACGCCCCCAAAATGATAGGTGAACCTCACTATTGCCTTTATTATTGTAGGCTAAAGACTGAGGGTAGCAGCAAATAGGCTGGAAACTGAAGTCCAGAATTAAATAGGTTTACCAGTCTCATCGTGGGCATGGGGCCTGTACAGGGAAGATTAGAGCCAGGAGCAGAGTTACCCGGCAGCCGAGCTTTGAGCTGCAAGGTTGCTGACTTGAATGGGTCCCTCCTACTCCTCCTAAGGCCCTGGGAGGGGCCCTCATAATTTTGCATTTATATTCTTATGTTCTTTCTCTTAAAGAGGCTCCCCCAAATTGTGTAAGCATCGGGCCTCCCAGCAACACCAGCTTCAACCTGTGGGAGCAGCATGCTCTGGGAGGGACAGGGAGAACAGATAGCATCGTGCTTGGTTCACTCAGGCCTTCTTCATTGAATGAGTAAAGGGGGAGAGAAGGTCTGCACACACAGGGTGCCCTCGACATGGAAGGACACACAGGAGTGGGGAAAAATGCTCCCTCCTTAACCGAGACGCTTCACCGGCTACATAATGAGCCATGCGGGGCATGGGGCAGAATCCCAGTCCAAACCCAACCGTGAGATGTGGGATAGCACAGAGTTTCTCTAAGCTGAGCGTCCCCCAATCTCCCACTGATTCCTTTCAATGTTATCCTCCTCTCTTTACCATGGCAACCCCCAAAACAAACAGAAAGGAGGAGCAGTGCTGGATGCTCTATGGTCCCGAAGCCTGCCCCTCTCTCTCTCAGCACCATGCAAAACGGGCCCAGACACCATCCCTCCCCCTCGTGCCCTGCATCAGAAATCCAAAATTACCTACAACCTACCAAATAAGAGATGCCCTCATTCGGTGAGCTGGGAACAGAAGGAATAAAAGAAAGCTAGGAGGCGGGCATTTGGCCTTTCAAGCCAGGCAGCCTTCAGGGATGGTCACTCTAACAACCATAACCTGACCAGAGGGAGGGAGCAGGGCTGAGCACCGCCTGCCCTTGGGTTTAAGAAAGCATAAAACTATTCACCGAAGGAAACAGATGATTTCCCCCCTCTACCCCCGCAACTGCAAGAGACACCACCTCATTCTGCTCGCTTTCCCACCTGCCTTGCAGCCTTAGTCACACATCCCGAGCCCCCCACCTCCTGCCAAATATTTTTCTAATTGAAGATCATGTTGATTTTTTTAAACTTTCTTTTCACTTTTTAAATAAAACAAGAATTTAACTCGCATTGATATTTAGGCTGTTGGAAAAATAACAATGGTAGGAATCAGTCTTTGGCTATTTATCTGCTGGCTTTTTTCCCTCTGAAATCTTTTGAAGGTTTCTGGAAAATTACAACACGGGGGCTACCCGGCAAAGACAGGCATCAGAGTCAGAGTTTGCTAAGCAAGTCAGCTTCTGCTTTCACTTTGGTCATAGAATCAGGTCCCTACCTCAGATTTTCCCTCCCCAGTGAGGACTCTCAGAGGGCTTGGAGTATGCATCTGCATCAGCCTGGAGGCTGGTACCTGCTGGAATTATGAGTTCTCAGAAGCCACCTTGCCCCCTGCCATCCCCTAGCCATCCTCGACAC
Organism: Halichoerus grypus; assembly: GCF_964656455.1. NCBI lineage: Eukaryota > Metazoa > Chordata > Mammalia > Carnivora > Phocidae > Halichoerus > Halichoerus grypus. The sequence continues at coordinate 52,079,392 of NC_135721.1, read as the reverse complement.
ACCTGTGCAGGCACAATTCTGTAACTGGAGTCACTGACTTAAATGGCCCCACTCAGCCCTGTGGTGTGAGCATGTAGGCCTAGGGGTCTCTTCAGTCCTGACCCCCCTTTGCCCTGGAGAAGGGGGAGAGCAGAGACTGAGCCCACACACCTGTCCTAAGTCAGGCTGAGAGGAATAGTCAGCCCATGACCCTCCTAGAATTATCCAGCAATAAGCTTTGGGGAATAGGCCAATAGATAGTGAGCTGGGACACAGGAGGGCAAGTCAGTGGCCAGAGCCCAAGGAGTCAAGGCAATTGGTACCAGAATAAAGGAACAGAGCTAGGCTCTGGGGCACTAGGTTACAGTGTGTGGGCTCTGAAACATTTCACACGCCTCTCAGCCAAAGGCAGAGCCTGATCCTTAGCACCCAAGGGGGTTCTTTATTTTGGGACTTGGGAAAGATGCAAAAGAACTGGTTTAGAATAAGTGACTAATTTCATGACTAAAGCAAATGCCATTTACTAAACAGTGCAGATGTGTATGTATTTGGATACTACATACTGATACACATCCAACAGGTTACATGAGGCCATCCTTGCATGAGTTATCAATCCTACTTCACAAGGTTATTGGTTGAAACTCCAAGCCAAGACTCTAAGGGGAAGGTGGGCTCTGCTGTTGGTCCTCGTCCCCTTCTGACTTCACTCTGAAATACAGTCTCACCCATGTGACACGCTGATCCACACCGGGCCACGTGGGTGAAGCTTCCATGGGAGCAGATACAGCCACTCCAAATATGGTCTCCATCTCTCACGCAGCCTCTTACGGTTTAGCCTTTAAAGTGTGGATATTTCTTAAGTGAATTTTTAAAAAGATTTTTTTTTATTTTTTTTATTTTAGAGATAGACAGCATGAGTGGGAGGGACAGAGAGAGAGAGAGAGAATCTCAAGCACACTCCACACTGAGCAGGGAGCCCGACCTGGGGTTCGATCCCAGGACCCTGAGATCATGACCTGAGCCAAAACCAAGAGTCAGACGCTTAACCGACTATGCCACCTAGGCGCCCCTCTTCAGTGAATTTTTATCGATCTGATAAATATCAATCTGATATTGTGATAGTTGAGTGGGAGGAGAGTGAGGTTCTAAGATCAGACTATGAAGGTTCAATTCCAGTTTTGCAACATTAAAATTGTGGGCATCTAAATATGTATGTAAGTGGTATATGGAAGGTCTTGGGTAAGTTACATACCTTCGCTGAGTTTCCATTTTCCTTCCCCGCAAAATGGGAAGAATGATTCCTTGAAGACTGCTTTAACAAGGCGCACTTAATTAAATGAGATAATGTATATATAACACTTTGCAGAGCGCCAAGAATGTAGACAGCATGCAATAACGGTCAGCTATTGTTAGTAATATTAGTAATGAACACATCTGTGAAAATGCAAAAGTTTCGGAAGGGTGACCTTCTAAAAGGTCATCCTGGAAGAACTAGAAAAGCATTTCTGCAGCCCTCCACCTGGGCCTTTGACCCCCTGTCTTTCCCTCCTGGAGTCCATACTCTAGAATGTCGATAGCATTTGCTTCCTGAGAAACAAATCTGAAAACAGTGCCCGCCCCCGCCCCCAGGTCCCTCGGCTCAGAATAGAAGCCATGCTCCTCCGCTGGGCTTGCATGGCCTCTGACAGCATGGCCCCCAGCCCTTTCACTCCCACCCCATGCCCTGCAGAGCAGGAGTGCCAACCTCTCCTCCACCCTCCGGGGCCAGAGCCCCAGTGCCATCTCCTCTCTGGAGTGGTACCTCCCCGGCCCTCGGCTCCTAGCACTTGTCGAGAGCAACAGCCTGCTGGTTAAACTGTGGGGTGTGCAACCGAACAGCCCAGATTAAATTCTGGTTTCTTCCTGTGACCTAGGGCGAGTGTCTTCACCTGTCCTTGCCTCAGGAATTTTATCTCTGAGAGAAATAATATTATTAAATTCATCTGGTTGTTAATGAAAATTACATGAGCTAGCCTAGGGAAAGCCTGTTAGTACATAGAAAGAACAGTCTTTGGCACATAGTAAGTGTTTAATATATATTAGTTCTACGAATAACGATTATCACCCTCATCGTCGTCATCATCCTTATTCCACCAGAATGTAAATTCTTTAAGAGTGGAGACCGTCTATATCGTTCAATATCTGACACATAAGGTGCTGGGCGTACCGCTGTTGAATAACACGCAGCCCCCTGCATGCGGTTCATTGTTTATACAACGTCCTCGCAGACCGTGAGCACCTGGGTTCTGTCTAATGGATCCCGCATCCCCGAGGTCAGCTCAATGGGCACAGAACAGATGGTCAATAAACGTTTGCTGAATGAGTATGTGAAGGACCCTCTGGGTTGCATGTCCATGCTATCTCCCAGGAAAACATTGGCTTCAGGTCTAAGTTTATCAAAAATTCCTGCCGTGTGTTTCATGGTGACTCTTTCGCACTGGGTATATATGTTAATGATGGTGGTAAGTGCTAGAAAAGCAGGCAGTGCATTAGGGACTGTATCCCTGGCTGTCTCCAGAGCAGGACAAAGTCCCGCCAGGAGCTCCTGGCCCTGTGGGTTCCCACTCCCCTCATCGCACCTTACCCCTTCCTGAGCCCCACGGCTGTCCCCCTCCTCCTCCCCCTCCTCCTCTTCCTTCTCTTCCCCCTCCTCCTCCCTTTCCTCCTTCTCCTCCTTCTCCTCCACCTCCTCCCCTTCCTCCTCTTTCCCCTTTCTCCTCCTCCCCCTTTCCCCTCCTCTTCCTCCTCTTCCCCTTTCCCCTCCCTGTCCCCCTCCCCATCCCCCCCCACCCCATCCACTACAGCCCAGGAGAGCTGCAGCTTGTAAGGGGTGGACCCAGCCTGGCTGGAGGAAAGCCAGACATAGGTGTGTCTCACCCCAGAAAGTCTTCCCTGGGGCAGAAGCCTCCTCTCTCCCCTTGCAGGCCAGGCAGGTCCTTCTCCCTCCTTGCTTCGCAGGAAATCTTCTCCTTCTTCCAGAAAGAAGTAAAAACTTTTCCCCACAATAGCTGAGCCTTTCTGCTTCAGTTCCTCTATCTAAAGGGAAAAATAAAATCAGGAGCAGGGAGATTGAGTATAATGGGAATAAATGAAATCTGTAAGCTTCACTAAATTACAACTCGATACTAAAACACTGCTGTTTTATGAGCCTCTCAGTAACCAAACCTATTTATTGTTCTAAGTGCCCTCAGATTTATGATCTGCAATGCCCACCGTGTTTGCTGTGGTGAGGACACGGGGGGAGGGCGAGGCGCAGCGCTGTGTTCGACATGATAGCTTCCGTGCCAGGGGCCCGCCAGTCTGCAGGCACCTTACGTGCTCCTTCGTCCTGCCGGCAATGCAGTGGGGAGGCTGAGGTTGGGTGTCTCCATTTATGGGTGTGGAATGCAGAGACTGAGGGGTTAAGAGTTATCCTTGCCTAGCAGTAAGTTTGGGAAACACTCATGATTTCCTTGTGTCCTTGCCGAGAGCATCCCTCTCTGCATGGACGTTGTGGGTCCAGCGGCAGCCTCTCCGGCGCGGCCATGTCCATCCTCTGGCACCTGTGCTCCCTCCGCACCCACTGCCCAGCCCCGCACCCCCACCTGTGAGGCTGCGCCTCCCTCAGGGGCACTCCGGCACTCCCGAGCCTTGGCTGGGCTGGACCAGGGTGTTCAGTTCCCTGGCTTTTTCATCAAAGACATTCCAAGGAGTAAGAGCTGCCTTTAAAGGGCTTCCAGGAACCCCCGCTGAGCACTCAGAGTGGGAGTGAGTCAAGTCCCAAAGCTTCCATTAACCTGCTGCACTCCCCTGAACAGGCCGCCCAACCTTGCTCCTCCTCGATGGGCTGGGGGGTGAGGGGCAGCTCTGAGAATCTGATGATGCGGCCAGCCGTCACCCCTGAAGACACAGGTCATGGTGATCACGGGTGTAATTTGGAGAGGGTCACAAGCTTCCATCCCCTTGAACCCCTCTGTGTACCCCATAGGTCCACGGGCCCTGGGTAAGAACATCTGGGCCAGGCGAACTCATACACCAAAGTGGGGAGCCCCAAGGACAGATTTTCAAAGAACAACTTCAGTAGTGTATCTTCTTACTACAAATTGTTTAAAAAAAAAAAGGCAGATTTTTTTTATTTTTTTTTTTTTTGACAGAGAGAAAGACAGCAAGAGAGGGAACACAAGCAGGGAGAGTGGGAGAGGGAGAAGCAGGCTCCCCACTGAGCAAGGAGCCTCATGCGGGGCTTGATCCCAGGACGCTGGGATCATGACCTGAGCCGAAGGCAGACGCCCAACAACTGAGCCACCCAGGCGCCCCAAAAGACAGATTTTTTTTTAAAGAAAATTACCGTAAACCCACTACCCGCAAAACCACTAATAATACTTCAATAAATACCCCTCAGTCTTTCTCTCTCACTCCTGACATTTATACATAAATCCACTCATTATATCAGGAATGTTTTCTCATGACTCATTTAAATATTATTTGAAAACAACGTGTACACGGTAATCAATGGCACGGTAGTTCTATAATGTATTATTAGCCAGTCCTTAATTGAAAACATTTAGGTGCGACCATACCTGATCATTTTGGGGGGCTAAAAGTGGAATTTCCAGCTTTGCTCAGAAAGAGTACCATGACAATTAATACCTGTGACAATCTGCTCCTCAACCTGCCCGCTCCCCCCACCCCCCAAAAGTTGTGCCCATTTCCACTCCCGGCAGCTGGGAGCGAGGACAGGTGGAGGAGACTTAAACCGGCTTGCGTGAACTGGCAGCTGTAGGATCCGGACCCGGAGCGGGATCTCTGTTTGCTAAAAGCTAACCGCCATCACAGGCCGCGGCAACCATGTCTACTTTCAGGACCAGCCTCGGCACGTTTCGAAATGGGCACGATTTGTCTTGGGCGCCTGCCTCACCCCGTGGCCCCAGCTTGACAGCCACTTGATCTGACAGCAGTGCTGACTCAGCCACCACTCCCCTTGCCTCCCAGGTTCTGTACCAGCAGCTCCCCGCTCCCTCCCTAGAATCCATCTGCTTTATCTCGTCCTGTCCGCGGGCTCTAGACTCCGCAGCCTGAATCAGTGACGGGCATCTCTGTGAACGAGTCCGGGGGAGCAGGCTGAATCCTGAGTAGAAGGGCCCTGAGTGCAGGGCAGGAACAGCAGAGCCAGAGAGTAGGGGCATGTCACCAGGCAGCGGGTGACGGGCCAGAGGCAAGGCGCCGTCACAGGCCACCTCAACATCCCGTTGCGCCTTCCCTGGCTCTCGCATGGTTGGTCCTTCAGCACGTTGTCCAAAGAGAAGAGCGAGGCCTTCTGAAAGGACAAATCCATTTCTCGTGAGAATTGGCTACGTGGAGTGTGTTGCCCAGAATGCTGGGCAGAGTTTCAACCATTTGTTTGGCAAGCTGTGCTCTCCTTTGGGCCCCAAATCTGCATATTGGGGATGGGAGGGCGGGGAGGGGGAGGCTCCAGGTGTCGCTGGTCACACCCGTGGCCTGCCCCACTGCTGACCACCTTCCTTCTTGGCCCCACAGTCCGACGGCTCCATCCTGGCGATTGCCCTGCTGATCCTGTTCCTGCTGCTGGCCCTGGCTCTCCTCTGGTGGTTCTGGCCCCTCTGCTGCACCGTGGTAAGTGCCCAAGCGCGTCCTCCCCACCCCAGGCCTCCGGCAGAAGGTGACACAAGGTTAACAGGACCGTGAGGAGGAGAGGTTGGCAGAAGAAACAATTTAAAGATCAAGGACAAATTTTGCATTATTCATACAATTTATACAAAGTTGGCATAAACCGACATTGCTCAGTGGAACCACAAGTCATTAGGAATCAGTACGGGTTAGGGAGTGAGATGGCCGGTGGGCACAGCCTTTACGTAGGGCAGCCGAGGGGGCCGCTCTGGTTCCGGTGCTCGGAAGGACCCACAGAATACTGTAAATGATGAGTGGTATTTGACAAGCGTCACACTCACACGCGCACACACACACACACACACACACACATTGTGAGTTGCACTAGCTGATATTCTTCCAAGGCCACGCTAGCCTCAGCAGCTAGTCTGCCCAACTGAGAGAGCGCTTTTGGCCTCTTTATATTTAACAAGCCTGAGTGACACCCGCCTTTATTTCATTATTTTTAGCTAACATTTATAGGATGCATCTACCGTGTGCCCAGCACTAGTCTAAGCACTTCGGCTACAAGAGCAATACAAATCTGTCTCCTCCCCATCATCGCCAGCAGGAGCCACCACATGGCTCTAGCCAATGTCTCCCCAGATAGCTTTGGGCCTGGAATAACCTGCCATCAACTGCGGCACCCAATGAAATGTGCCTGTTTATCAATTTTTGTTCCCTGGCCCCTAGGCTAGGAAAAGTGCAAACAAAGTAATATCCAAATGAAAAAAAAAGATCGCTTTCACATGCCTAATTCCTGCCTTTCTGCAAATCAGAGCAGGCACAGTAAAGCCCAGGTGAGTTTGAAGTGAGCACTGTTCTGCCGCCCAGCATCTTCCATTCCCTGTATCTTAGTTCTTCCATGGAGAGTCCCGTGGGGGAGAGAGTGAGCCTCTCCAGGCAAGAACTTTTCTTCATTTTCTCTTGAGCATTCAGTACACAGTGCAAGGGAGGGAACTCACATCTGTGTATGCAACTGAGCTCAGCAAGGGCCGAAAACTCAGAGAGCACTGGACTCGAAAAGGTGGGGAGAGAGCTTCGAATGACATTTTATAAAGAGGTGGTAAAGGAAGGAGATGAGAAGCTTGACCAGAATGTGGATCCATGTGGCAGGGACTTCTGGAAAGAAAAGAGGCTCTTGCACCAGCAGAGGCCCTGGGTGTTGAGGGAAAGAGACAACTTTCGGTGGATCAGAACATGTGTGTGCAGGAGGGACCCAGGACAGGCACAAGCCCCGGGTCAGCTAGTGCAAGCCAGACTGGACCAATTCACCCAGACTCCACGCACATTCTTCCGACAGCAGCCCCGAAAGTTAAAAGGTGTTTTCAGTCCTTAAGGCTGCACAACCGTTTTATTTTGAGGGTAAAAAAAACCCATGAGTCAGCTAAGGTGCTTTCTATGGTGATTCAAAAACAAGCACATTTTCAAGACTGAAATTCTGAGAGGGAAAAAAAAAAAACCCAACAAACCTTTGCAGCGGGCTCTTAAAGAAAGGGGTGGCCAGGGGTGGAGGTAATGGTGGCCTTGAACAGCAGGACTCCTGCTGTCGTAGGCGCCACCCCAGTGCCTTTCATTCTCAAAAACGGCTACTTCTGAGTGGCGACAGCTAGGAACAGTAGGACAGCTAGCAGCGCTCCATCACTTACCAGCTGTGTGATCTTGGGCAAGTTACCTAACCTCTCTGTACCTCAGTTTCTTCAATTGTATAATGAGGAGCATAAGAGCACTGACTCATGGGTAGAGGGTGAAGCTTAAAAGAGTGCATGTATATACTGCTTAGAGCAGTAACCTGCACATAGTAAATGCTGTGCAGTGTTATCAATATCAAAAAATATTTACTATAATAGGAATATATTCCTGTATTCCTATATTTCCATAGAATTCCATTTATATTGGCAGGAAATGTCTCTTCTTTCTAGTTTTATTGAGATATGATTGACATATAACGTTGTATAAGTTTAAGGTATACTACATAATGATTTGATACATGTATCTATTGTAAAATGTTTACTGCAATAAGTTTGATTGACATCCATCCTCTCACATAGTTACAAATTTTTTCCTTGTGATGAGAACTTTTAAGATTTACTCTCTTAGCAGTTCTTAGCAACTATCAAACATACCATACAGTATTCTTAGCCATGGTCACCCTACTGTCCATTAACAAGATACGCTACATGTAACATGATATGATTAACAAGATGTGTTAATGGACAGTAGGGTGACCATGGCTAAGAACACTTCACCCAATTCCCTCTCCTACACCTCCAACCCCACTTCTGGCAACCACAAATATGATCTGTTTCTAGGAGTTTTGTTTTGTTTTGTTTTGAATTCCACATGTAAGTGATATCACATAGTATTTGTCTTTCTCCATTTGACTTACTTCATTTAGCATAATGCCCTCAAGGTGTGTCCAGGTTGTTGCAAATGGCAGGAGTTCCTTCCTTTTTATGGCTGAATAATATTCCATTGTGTACATGTACTACAGTTTCTTTATCCAGTCATCTGTCGATGGACACTTGGGTTGTTTCCATGTCTTGGCTGTTGTAAGTAAAGTTGCAGTGAACATGGAGGTGCAGATACTTCTTCAAGATCATGGTTTTATTTTCCTCTGGAGATCTACCCAGAAGTGGGACTGCTGGATCATATGGTAGTTCTATTTTTAATTTTTCACGGAACCCCCATGCTCCAATTTACATCCCCACCAACAGCACACAAGGGTTCCCTTTACTCCACATCCTCGCCAGTGTTTGTTATCTTTTGTCTTTTGATGGTAGCCGGCCCTCTACCTGGTATGAGGTGATATCTTGCTGCGGTGTTAATTTCCAGGGAAATGTCTCTGAGTTAACATCTTTCATTACTGGAAGCAGTGTCATCCAAGGCCAGATTGTTTTGCAACATTCAAAATATTTTTCAATGAATTTCCCTGCTTAAGTCCATGTTGCTTTGGAAGGTGGCCAAAATGTGTTAATGTGATCTGATTTTGTAAGTCCCAAAGGATTTCTTTACAAGGGAAGATCTTGGAGATTAATTTTCCTGTGTATCATGTCTATAAAAACTGCCTTCACTCCTATTTCTGGAAGCTGGCCAGAGCTCTGATGTTTAGTATGCCCCCGAAAACTATTTGTTGACCACTGACTCTCTTGAAGAATGATGGTGTCTGAGGAGACAGGATAAAGTCATGTGTTTTCTAAAGGGAGTACACAGGAAGGAGGGCAAACACCACCTCCCCGCCCCCTGCCCCCATCCCAGGATCCTGGTTCTGAGGATGCAGGACGTTTCTCTCCCTTAAGGGACAACACCCCTACCCACAGTTCTGGGACTGGCAGAGGGCATCCTTATGAATGATGGTCCTGAAACCTTCCTCTGTCACTCCCCCTACCCTGCCCCAAGTGCAGGGGATGCCCCATGACCTGGTACAAAAACTGCATCGTGATGATGGGAAACAACCAGGGAGCAGAAGGGTCTTGTGAAATGTAGAGTACGAGAGGCTTGTCTCTGTTACAAAGTTTTCTCCAGGAGTGATGTACAAAATATTTAACAATCGTATAAGGCTCCCCACCCCAACTGAGCCAAACATTAACCCTTTAGTGGCTGGCTATGGGGCAGGGGTGGGGGGCAGTCCACAAAATCCTGGGGCAGAAGGGCAGGGACTCGGGTTGCTATTTACTAATCATAAAGAGCAATGGGCGCCTGGGTGGCTCAGTCGTTCGGCGTCTGCCTTCGGCTCAGGTCATAATCCTGGGATCCTGGGATCAAGTCCCGTATTGGGGTCCCTACTCAGAGGAAGCCTGCTTCTTCCTCTCCCACTCCCCCTGCTTGTGTTCCCTTTCCCACTGTGTCTCTCTCTGCCAAATAAATAAATAAAATCTTCAAAAAAATAAAATAAAATAAATATTATTAAAGTGTAACGACCAGTATGACCAGACCAGACATAGTGGTTACTATCAGGCCTGCCCTCTGCCTCATCATCCTTGCTTCCTGCTGGCCCTGTCTGGAAGAAGACATGTGAAGGGTGACCAGTGCTCCCCATTGCATTTTGCCTTTCCTCCAGGACCCCATGCCCATCTGGGCTCTTATCTTTCAGCTAGATGGAACCTGGGGTAACTTACTGCCCACATAGCAGAGTAGAATCTCTCAGTCATGACTGATGGAGAGAGAGAAGTAATAGGCCAGATCCTGGATCAAAACCTTTTAGTGTTCCCCAGCCTGGCCCTCGGGATCCCCAGGTAAAACTTTGGCTTCTAAGATTCCTACGTGTATTCACTGGCACAAAAACACCCGCACTGAGGGAGAGCCAGGCACCGGACTGCACACGCCAGACTTATTTGCATTTTCAAAAAGAGAATTCAAGGGTCAGTATTTTACCAGAAAGAAATAAAGCCCTGCGTCAGTCCCACAAGGGGCATCACAGTACCCTTTAAGTCATGCGCTGGCCACTCCATCTACTCGTAAGTTTGGTCCAATAGTATTGAAATCTCTCAATTGAACTCAAAAAAGTAGAAGATTAGGAAATGAAAATAAGAAGAGGATCCCATGAGGAAAAAAAGAGCTGAAATATATTAGAAGAGTAAATATTTTGAATGGCTTGAATGTGTAGAGAAAAAAGTCAACAGTGAATCAGTGATATGAGAGCACTGAACTATTCTAGAAAATGCAGACAGTCCTGCATTTCATAAATTACATGGAGGTTACATGTAATGTCTTATATGCATCAAATTGCATAACAAAAGACATTTATATCAGTTTCTTAAGTAAAATCGTAGAAATGTGCTCGTGTTATTGGGAGGTTAATGGTATATCAGGAACTCCAGGTAAAAAGATTTTGCCATATTTTGCCAGATGAAAAAACTCTGGAGACTGGTTGCATAACAATGTGAATAAACTTTACACTATTGAACCATACACTTAAAAATTGTTAAGATGATAAGTTTTAGGTTATGTGTTTTTTATCACTATTAGAAAGAAAACAAAAGAGATCCTGTTATAAAGTTACAGTTCTCCTGAAATCCAGTTAAACCATGCTATTTAGGTGAGATCAAATCATTATATTTCTGTTCAAATAAAGGCAAATATTTTTATTCAGTTTGTAGGGAGAGGATAGTGTGCATGCATCCAGAGTTTCTCCCTACATAAGCAAAATTCTGCTCTCTTCTGTTTTTAATGCTTTTGTAGGTATCTTATGAACAGTTTTTAAAGCAGTGTATAAAAGATCATGTTTAATTCACTTTATTGAATTTCAAGAACAGTTCAACAAATTAAGTCCCTTTGACATCTCTGATGACAAATTGCAAGGGGCAAAAATTAATCAAGAACTTGATATGCCTTATTGAAATAAAAATAAAGTCTTCAAACAATGCTTTCCACACCTTTAAGCATAACATTTAATTGGTAGGGCCAGACAGCCAAGCTTAACATCAGCAAAGGGAATTACAGATGGTTTGTTTAATAGAAACTTGACTGGTGCAAGCAGCTTCTTAGCCATGCATCTCGGGCCTAGACTCATCATGCTTTCTGGATCCCTTTCTAGCCTCCACCCATTCCCATCTGGACACTCCTCACTCCGTAGCTTACGAGATTATTCCTGACAGGCACACAGAGCTCTGTCATGGCCTGCCCTCACCTCTGGAGCTCTGCACCCCACACCCCACACCACACACACCCAGTCTGTTCTCATCTCTGCCTTGCTTCGTGGTTCCCCTCATCCCTGCCACGCTGGCCTTGCCACTTGCCTTATAACCCAGACACCACCATCCCCATGCCTGCTGGGTAAAACGAGGAGAGGCGAGCTGTCATTAAAGACAACTGGGTTCCAATACATATCTTCCTCTTCACTTACAGGATCGCGCCAATCCCTCCACCTTAATTTCCTCGTTTGTAAAATTTAAACACTGGAACCATATTGTCTCTAAAGTTACTTCTTTATATTCTTACCTCCTATAAGTGAATCTACTCCTCCCTTTCGAGATTCCCTGGCCTGTGGTTCTCAAACCTGATTATACATGGAAATGACCTGAGGATTATATGATGGAATTAATCAGCATTTCCAAACTATGTCCACAGAACAGTAGTACCTAACAAGATGTGAGTAGGTATACTGCAAAAGAGGGGTATTTAGACAATAAGTTTGAAAGACACCATTAAACTAAATTGAATAACTGTCTTCACTGTAGGACTTCTCAGAGCGTTTAATAAGATCATTTGTGTTATGAATGTCCAAACTTATTTTGACCCTGGAACCCTTCCTTAGCCTATCCCAACCCCCTGCCCTTCCAAATACCTATTAATGTACTGACACCTGGAAAGACATGAGTATTCTACCAAATACTGTTTGGGAAACATAGTCAAGCAGTGGAAAGAGCAGATTCCTGAGCTCTGAGGTGCAGCCTCTTTCCTGGCCTGCTGAGAGACTGCTTCAAAGCCAACAAGCTTGACATGCTGTGAACATCTTCAAGCCTTCCTTGTTCCCTGTGCGCCCTGCTCAGATCCCATAGGCACTACTTGTGGCTGGAATCATCTTGCCCATAAGCTAGGCAGACCAGACGCTCCTCCCCCCAAGCCTGAGGGGATCTGAATTCATGGATTTCTTTTAACGGTTTCACTTAACAGAGTTTTGCAGTGACAGTGACATATCATCTACTGGAGAATATGCACAGCTATTCTTTTAAGTTACCGTGTGAGCCACGTAGGCCTAATTAATTAATGTGAAAATGCTTGTCCCTCACTACTCTCATTTAGTTATTAAGGCATTCGCTCTAAGGCAAATTAGGGATGAGTCTTAAGAGAGATGAGTTGGGAGGGCCAAAAACATTTGAAATTTGAGTCCCAAATGCAAAAAAGAAAAAGGTTGACCTCATTTCTATGAAAATTTCTTGTACTACATTCTAGATCAACACCCTTGGCACTGTAGCCTTTGCTAAACTACAGCGTCCAACTACTGGACGCAGGCGGTGCTTGGCCCGCACTAACCCCCTCCAATCAGCTGTGAGGTTTCCGTGACATGTATGTTGTTCATAGAGTAGAAAGATCTACGTATCTGCCATTAGCTAGCATTTCATACTTCCTGGATGTCTTCCACATCCAGTTGCCCATTTTCCCTTGGTTTTTTCATTTTAATGAGAAGAATAGTTATGATAAAGTTAGTCTAGGATTTAAAGCGTGAAAGCAAGCATCCCCTTCTACCTGTGATATTAAAGCCCTTGTTAGACGCCTTTCGGAGCTCGGCTGGCATGTCTTCTCCACACAGCTCTGTTCTGATGGCTACTCCTCACACGGAACTTACGAGGCCAGGAGGCAGCTGAAGAGTTAGTGCTAAGAAATCAACCCAAAAGTCTCAGGCTAAGCGGTGTTTTAAATGTAAGGCCCCAAGAAACTTTAGCCATCTGAATACAATATTTATTTGAGCCAACCCCTTTGAGCATGCAAACAACAATCATTTGTGAAAAAGAAATTACTCTTGATGGTGATACAGTGAGGACTACATAGCAGAACAGAGGGGGGAAAAAACTCCTAGAAAAAAATAGAATAAAAGTTGTTTCAAATACATATCCAGGCTCATAAGAAAATAGAGGACATTTCCAGGGCCAAAATAAAGAAGGATCTGGAAACAAGATGGTTGACTGACCCTAAAGCAGTGGCAGTCCGAGGAGCAGGAGATTTTCTGATCTCAATAACCTAGACCTTTGTTTTAATAGCCTTATATAGGCCCATAAAATTGTGGGAGTTGGAATGGAGTCTTCTGCCTAAAGCTGGGAACTTGCATAAAAGGATGGGCTGTGGGTTTGGTGTGTGCGCGTGTGTGTCCCTAAGAATTCAAAACTATAAACTCTCAGTTTTAGAATTCAAATATATCTTACTTGTGGTTCTGTAAATTGCACACAAAAAAAGTGGTCAGTTTGGAAGTACTTAGGAATCTGCAGAAGGAAACAAATCCTCTCTGGCAGGTGGAGTCCTCAACCCAATCCTCACAGGATTCCCTCAGGTAAATGCAAAGTACCCATGAGCTCACAATCCAAAATTACCAAAAACTGAAGGAATATTATTACTTAGATTCCTTAAGGTTTTCCAATACATACGGAAAGCACGGAGACCAGATGTGAGATAAGGAAATCAGGCTGGGTCAGGAGTTCCTGTGTTCTCTTCAAAGTTAGCAATGGCTGTTAAGTTAGCAAGTACATCAAAAGTTCTTCAAAAAAAAAAAAAAGTTCTCCAAATACTATCATTTCTCCTATAACATGTGTTCTTAAAAATATCACTGCATTATGGAATTTTGGCCCCACAAAAATAAGAGGACTAATGGGAGACATGAGTTCAAAGCAGAACGTTCAAAACTGTGCAGTCTAATAAAACATACCACTTTTAAAAATTAATAATGAACTCAATAAAAATTCCACCATTTTAAGCATCGTAAATCCCTAATTTAAATTATGTTACAGTAAATATACCACTTTGCCTTGATTTGTAAAAATAGACACATGAAGTTTCCTGGTGCATGTGAATATGATGTAGCACTGTGGCTTCGAGTGATGGAGACAGGACGGAAGGAAGGACATTCTTAGGACAAAGTGTCACGACACCAGAGGTAGATGGCTGTGACTCACTGTCTTGTTATTCCTTCTGCACCAGCTTAAAATAGGAATCCAGCTTCTGTTGTTTTGCCAGGTTCTTCTTTTCATAACAAAAAAGACTATTTGTGTGGCTCTAAGTAAGACCGAATGCCATGAAAGTACTACTCTGCTGCTCGGGGCATTAAAGCCTTTTCTTCAATCCATGGAGCATGCCTCTAATCCTCTTCAAAGCCAATGATGGCCCCCCGTTCAGTTTCATTCTCTTTTCTTTTGGTTCTTCGGTGTGGCCTCTGATGAAGCTCAGTGTGGGCACCTTTACTCCCATGGGTCTCCCGATGCCTCATCTTCTCTCATCTCCTCACAACTTCTCCTCCACACGTGTAAGGCTCTCCTCCTTCACTCAATGCCTGTACTCTTATGACCAGGACACACACTCGTGTTGAGGATGCCCTAGTAAATGCTTTCGTGAGGAAAAGTACAGAGGCTCAGGAGCATGATATACACTGGCATTGAACGAGGGTGAACGGAAGTGAGAAAACGGATGTGGTGTGTGAGGGTTTGTGTTTCCTTCCCAGGTCACTGATGGCAGCTGGGCAGCATCTTCACATTCACCCGATGCTACTCAACGACACGAAATATAATCCCCTCACACTTTAAAAAGTTTAATGTTATGTTGTGTGATTTTTACCACACAAAAAATTAATATATATAATATGTATATATATATTACCTTCTTTATATTACCTTTATATTACCTACCCTCCTTTACCTCATGAACAATCAAATTTTGAGGTAACATGATCTCATAGTGTACTGATTTTATGCCCAGTTTACCTACCACATATGAACAAATTCACATATTACACGCCTGTATTGTAACAAAAGGGACTGTACATGTCACTTTCAAATTTTCGGGAAGTCTTATTAGAAATTTAGTTTGGGACACAATGCTTGGAAAGTGGATTCTTGAACTACACACATGTGAATTTATGTGGAAGCTGGGGTTAGGGAATAGAATGGGGTATAGATGTGTCCAATGAAGTACTGTAATTAATATAAATCCAACCTATGACCCTAATAAGAGCCTCATGATGCATCTAAGTGTCACAACCGACTCTCAGCAGTTGGCACTATTAGCGTATTAACTACTAGAGAAGCATCTATGTGGACGATTGAGAGACAGGAGACCAGTCCTGAGTCTTGTATTACCGGAGTGCTTATTGGAGAGGCAAGGAAGTTTAGAATAATGAGGAATGCTTCCTTTACATTTTCCACCATAAGAATGCACCCCCATTCCTCCCAGAAATAGTGACTGAGCAACAAGCACCGGGCTACATGTCAGGAGATAAAAGCTGGCCAAGTATGCCCATGTCTTCTAGGGGCTGAGGTCTGGTACAGAAGAAAGATGTAAACACAGTTCATTGCGTTAACTGACGATGGTGCAGACCGTGAAGGCTAAGATCTGTGTCCCTAGCTCCCAGAGAACTATGTGGCTGGGATTGCTTCAGGGCTGGGTCCAAGAGGCCAGCTCTGCATACAGATGAGCACAAACGCTCACTAGAGAAAGCCAGAGAGTGTCTCTGAGCAGAGCTGGGAGTCTCCTCCAGAAACAGTTCCGTGTCTTCCCCAACACGCTGACATATGGGCTATGGAGATCCCATAGCTCCTGATAATAAAGCAGGGGACACCATAATTTTTAGACTGAGACATTTTCGAAGCCAGTGTTTCTAATCAGCCATAAGCAACTCTCAACAGGAGTGTCTGACCTGATGCAACAACATGGCCCCCACATATCTAGTTGCGGATAGCATTGTTAGAAATAAGCTAATTCATAATTCTCAAAGTGTGGTCCATGGACCAGGAGCAGAAGCAACATTTGCGAATTCGTTAGAAATGCAAAGACCCAGGGGCGCCTGGGTGGCTCAGTTGGTTTAGCGTCTGCCAAGTCGCTAGGGTTCTGGGATCGAGCCCCACATCAGGCTCCCTGCTCAGGGGCATGCCTTCTTCTCCCTCTCCCCTTGCTCATGCACTCTCTCTCTCTCTCTGTGTGTCTCTCAAATAAATAAAATCTTTAAGAAAAAGAAATAGAAAGACCCCCCCCCCTCCCTAGACCTACTAATGAGAAACTGCCGAGTGCAGCCCAGAAATCTGTGTTTTAAGAAGCCCTCCAGGTAACTCTGATACTCCATGAAGTTTAAAACTCATTCAAATTAGAGGACATGTGCTGACTTTTGTTAACAGACTAGTATTTTTAAACAGTTCTCTTGAACTTTGCCTGGACAACACAACTGGTTCTGGGTCAAGGAAGGGTCTCCTCCGCAACAAGAAAACCGCACCTTCAGTGTAGAGGGGTTGCAGGAGATGCTTCTCATCCAGCTCATGCACAAAGGATCCTGAGTCACTAAATACAATTTATGGAGAAAGGGAACCCAAAAGAAGTCCCCTGTTTTGTCCCACTTCTCATGCCCTAAGATGAGCATCTGTCTAAAATGAGCTTGTACAGCTTAGCCTACAGCCAACTGCTGTCACAGAGAGCAGAGACAGGAAAGGTAAGGAGGAGAAATGTGCAGTTGTGGTGGTGGGGACATAGCAGGTGACCATGTGGGAATAGCCAGGCCTGGCCTCCTCCTGCTCCTCATGAGCATGTTGACCTGACTCACAGCTTGAAATGGAACATCTAGGGGCGCCTGGGTGGCTCAGTCAGTTAAGCATCTGCCTTCAGCTCAGGTCATGATCCCAGAGTCCTGGGATGGAGCCCCGCATCGGGCTCCCTGCTCAGTGGGGAATCTGCTTCTCCCTTTCCCTCTGCCTCTCCCCCTGCTTGTGTTCACTCTCACTCTCTCTCAAATCTTTAAAAATAAAAAATAGGGGGTGCCTGGGTGGCTCAGTTGGGTAAGTGTCTGCCTTCAGCTCAGGTCATGATCCCAGAGTCCTGGGATGGAGTCCCGCATCGGGCTCCCTGCTCAGTGGGGAATCTGCTTCTCCCTTTCCCTCTGCCTCTCCCCCTGCTTGTGTTCACTCTCACTCTCTCTCAAATCTTTAAAAATAAAAAATAGGAGGTGCCTGGGTGGCTCAGTTGGGTAAGTGTCTGCCTTCAGCTCAGGTCATGATCTCAGGGTCCTGGGATCGAGCCCCATGTCTGTCCAGCTCCCTGCTCATCTGGGAGTCGGCTTCTCCCTCTCCCTTGGCCCCTCCTTGCTTGTGCTTTCTCTCTCTCTCTCTATCTCTATCTCTATCTCAAATAAATAAATAAAATCTTTAAAAAAAATAAAAATAAAAACAAAAAATAAATAAATGGAGCATCTAGTGAGCCAGTGTGGCTATCATCTGGGAAAAGGAAGAGGTGCCTTGTCAAAAATGGGGTAGAATGCATTCTGCATTCCATTGCACAAGACAGTAGCAGCAAAGTTAACAAGGCAAACAGAGTGCCAAAGATCAAAACATACAAATTAGGAGCAAAACTTGAATACTTCTGGAGGAAAAAAAAATAAGCAAAATAAACTCAGCAGGTGCTTTATTTTACCTTAACATTCTATAAAATTCATTTTAAAAGAGAGCATTACAGAGACCTAAACAGGTGAACTTGACTCATAAAGCCAGAGTACAGTTCCCAGGTATCAACGAGGACCTGGGTATATATGATCTTCCGACCGTGTTCGTGCCGTGTCAGCTCTGTCTCCACGTCTTCACCATTACCATTTCCAGTAGTCGGACTAAGGGGTGTACACAAAACTGTACTTTGTTTTGACTCACTGAGAAGTTGCCAGTAAGATTTCAGTTCAATAAGATTCTACCTGATCTTTTCTTTCCTTTATCCATACAACAGTCTCTGTCAAATCTGGCCCTATCTCATGTCTACCTAAACAAACATGGCTGAAACTGATGAGCGGGGAGAGGGGTCCTTGCTCCCAATTCACAGCAGAGACAGTCTCAAGAAGTTCTCAGATAGCAAAGAAACACGAATAGAATTCAAAAGTCCACATTCTCTCTCATTTTTCTTATCCCCTCTACCTCACCAGTCCAACCATCAATGCAGAAGGATCTCTAGGGCTGTTCTCCCAAGGAAGCAAATGGTCACCTTCTGCCTGTTCACAATATCCAAGCTAAAGATGCTAGTAAGTGGAGAAGTGGTGCTGGCCTCTGGAGGAGAAATATGAAAAATGGCCCCAGATTTGTCCCCACTACTGCCATTCAGTGCCACCATGTTATCCTATTAATATGTTTATTGAGCATTCTCCTTTGAAACATTTTACTAAGGAACTCTTCAACCTTACCATCTTCTATTTGTCCCTCCTAACGGGGAAAGATCTGACGAGCCCACTCACAACCAAGAGGAATCTCCCAGAACCTTCTCAGAAGGGAAGTGGGCCAAATCAAGCCTATGCTTGGCAGTGCTCAGCTGATTCCAGCTTACATTCTAGTTAGAAATAAACGCTTTCTAGTCATACTAGTTGGAAGCAAAGAACTGTTGAGTTCATCTGTTAATTATAATTAAAAGTGCTACAAGAGACCCTGGGTTCTGTGAGATCCCACAAAGGGGAACTTGCCTGTGCTGTGAGGTCAGGGGTGACTTCGAGGGCAGGTGTATTTACTGATCTGAGTCCATGAGTCCATGAGTCAGTGTTAACCTGGTTATGTGCAGGCACGGGGACAAAGCAGGGTGGGATAGAAAGTATTTAGGCTACAAGTGAGAACAAGCAGGGTACATGGAATGAGCAGGAAGGTGACCAAGGGTACATGGAATGAGCAGGAAGGTGACCAATATGTGATGTGCCCCCACCTTTCCACCTCACCACTCTTCACTTTCTCAAGTGCAGAAAGTGAAGAGGGGTGAGGTGGAAAGGTGGGGGCACATCACATATTGTGGAGGTGGGGCAGTTGGCCTTTTATCCTGTGGGTCCTGGGCCCCTCTGTGCAGCCAGGCTGCAGTGGACCGCAGGCTCGAGAGCAATGCGGTGTGTTGCCCAACTGCTCTCCTAGGCATGGGCTCGGGCCCTCTGAGGGTTGGGGTGGAGAGGGCCGACGTGTCCCTGTGCTCAGAGCATTTCTTTGGGTGGCTTGTATGCTGGTCTTGGCACAGGGGTTTGGCTCACTCACAGACAGCCTGTCTAGCTTCATGA
The DNA here is from genome assembly GCF_964656455.1 of Halichoerus grypus. Classification (NCBI taxonomy): domain Eukaryota; kingdom Metazoa; phylum Chordata; class Mammalia; order Carnivora; family Phocidae; genus Halichoerus; species Halichoerus grypus. Next base: position 52,060,035 of record NC_135721.1, on the reverse strand, counting down.
CTTGGAATAGTTAGGTAATGACTTCAACGTCGCCTGTCTGGATCATTCTTTGAAACGCTCTCCTGCTGTGCCAGGGGAGGCCTGATGGTGGCAGAGCTTGAAGCAATAGGAAGACTTCCTCTTCATTCCTGCTCCGTACTGCCAGGCACCCAGCCAATAAGGCCAGATTAGCGGTGCCTCATCCTATTTACCTGAGCATGGTGGCATTTTTCCAGAAGCTCAGGTGCCCATTTACAGTGTGTCAGCATGGAACCTGGATTACAAATTAGTCCACCTTTGATTAATACTTGATACATTGTGTATTCTGACATTGTCTTGTGGGTTCCCCTTGGGACATTGCTGGATGTAGAATTCAGTAAATACTCAGGAAGTGACTCTGAATGGCAACCACAGTTGGGTTGGTCTGAGTCATAGGCCACTTGGTGCTGCACTCCCTGGTTCATGTCACATGCCTACACACGTGTGGTAAGACACCTTACTGCTAACCACCCTGATGTCCCTTGGCCACTCTCAAGCCCCCTGACCACTGTCTGAGCACCAGTCTCCTGCCTTACCCATCTTATGGAAACCACCATACATAGTCATTAGTAGATCAGTATATGCAGGGGGTAAGTGAAACCTTCGTTAAAGGGGTAATAAAGGCAAGAGATAGAGAAAGGAGAAAAGAAAGGCAAAGGAGAATAATAATAATAATAGCATGTACCATTTATTGAACACCCACTCTATACCAGATGTTTTACAAACATTATTGCTCATCATGACTCTACAAGGTTACGTTACTCCCATTTAACAGATTAGAACAGTAGAGCCCAGGGAGGTTCAAGGACTTGTCAGATCTTCACACTCAGAAAAAGGCAGGTCAGGGGTTCCCATTGGACAATGATGCTGTGCTTCCATGCGGTGAGGGAGGAAGCTGGCAGCGCAGTGAAGACAAGAGCCCAGCTGCTCTGCACGGAACCTCTATATCCCCAGCGTCCTTGCCGTGCACACTGCCCACAGCACTTCTGTCAACATCTGTCTGTGTTTCCCCGATATCCTGCTCTCCCTCTCACTCCCCTCCCAACCCAGCCCTAAGAGAAAAGACCCATGCCAGATTGCTGTTCCCAGCTCCTCACCTCTCCCTCCAGTTTCTGGCCATTTCCTGTTTTAAAATCATCCCCGCCTCTGGGACGATGGGAAGTCAGCATTGGACAGTAATGGCCCTCCCCAGAGATTTCCTTAAGGAATTCAGAGCCAGTGTTGAGTGGGTGAGCAAAATCATGGCTTCATGCTTTCCAAAGACCTTCAGCAGGCTTTCCACAGTGGCCAGGAAGTGGGTGCAGATGAAATGACAGCTTGAAAGCCCTGGAGGCCTTAACCTTGGCCTCTTAGTTAATTGAATACCATCCTTTTAGATGGCTGGAGTCTCCGTTCCCTGGCTGGTGTTAATACAACCTCAAGTCAGTAGCCAATCTCAATATACAGAGATGATATTACAGATAATAGTAGTGCGGGTGACAGCAGTGGGGATCAGAGCACCGATGAGGTCCCCAAATCATCCAATCAAAGGAGACATGTGCTCAGGAGGGAAAGGTGAGGAAGACCTTGATGCCTAGAGGCTGCCAGGTCAGCAGCCAGACGAGCTCTCCAACTAAAAGAGTAAGGATCTGGCTGGTCCTGTGGGAGGGCCTGAGCACCCATGCTAAAAGTGGCCCAGGCCAGCCCTGGCACTAGGACATCAAGAGATATAGAATGACCTTTGTATTTACCAGAATTCTCTAAGGAAAAGACAGCATGTAGGGGACCCAAAATTCTAAGCTTGGAGTGAGAGGAGGGAGCCTCCAAGGGACTTGGTGGAGTCACAGTAGATAATGGCCAAGCTGCTTTATAAAAGACTCTAAATCTAATTAACTGCAAGGTTACATGGTTTCCTTTTACGCATGAGGCGTGCAAACTGGGGACAAGCAGGAGGAGAAGGTGCTCACTGTCACCCAACTGTCCTCCTCCCATGCGTCAATCATCCTCTCATTGGTTAGAAGGAGTTCCGGATTGTTCTCTCCTCCCGGAGTGTCCACATGTCTCTCTTCTTCAGTCCTGATGATGGGGAAGTTGCAGAATCCAATCTTACAATATTGTAATGTAAATCTTTGTGCCCCTTAAAAGTCAGGGCCCTAAAAGAAATCCTTGGTTACCCCTCTTTTGCTGCCCTCTGTCAGGAATTGGTCTGCCTGACCATCACACCCTCCCTCCTTGGGTAGGTACCATTTGGGACCAGTGGCAGTTAACAAGACTGCCAACAGCTTCAGTGTGGCGCACACCTGACTCATCTCTGCAGCACCATCTTCTCTTGCATGGTGCACAGTTCTTTGTCACATGTGCAGATGTTTGCATGGGTAGATAAACGATTTGATGCATGAATAACTGGATGAACATATGAGCAAATAAATTTGCAAGACAGCTACCTGGGTAATGAGAAATGAGAGATGAAACTGTCCCTTGTGGAACATTTTTTTTCTCTATATAAAACAGACACAATTGAAGACGCAACCCTCAGTCTGCATCAGGCTCTAACTAACTGAGCTATTCTGCCCAGAAAGACACATCATGGCATTGACTCAGCCTTTCTTGCGTGGGCCCATCACGGTGGTAATTATGGCCATACTACCCTTCTGGAGAACAGGCCTCTTGGAAAGCAGGTGGCCAGAGATTTCCACTGACTTGTTCTTTTTTTTTTTTTTCTTTTCAGATTATCAAGGAGGTTCCTCCACCGCCTGCGGAGGAGAGTGAGGTAAGTGACCAGAGCGGGTTGCAGCCAGATGGAGAGGGTGGTAAGGTGGAGCAGAGAGCTGGCTGGGCTGGCCCAGGACTCAGGCCCTTGCAAAGCAGAGCTAAGTCAGGCCCAGGCTCCCACTGCATCGGAGGGAGCAGGGAGGGAAGTCTTAGGTCCTTTCTGAATCAAGGATGAACAGGAACTGAACGGAACTGTGGCAGCCACAGACAGAATGGTTTGGGAGGGTTTCTACCTGCAAAGATAAAATCTGAAACACAAACATAGATATTGTTATCCATACAGTTTTCTCCTCTAACACAGACACTTTAGGTTTTTCTTTTCCCTGCAGAGGTATGCTTCATGTATGTAGATCAGGGCAAATTTGATACATTCTCCAAACAGTGATTCTATGAACAGCCTGATGCTGAGGTACTCCATTTTTCTTTCATTGAAAACAATGTTTAAAGATTTAAAGATTTGCCAGGCAGTAATAAAAATATATTGGGGGATGGGGAGTGGATATGCTAATATCCTGAACTTGTTCTCAAATCCTCATCATTAAAAGGAAGAGAAAACATCTTAGACTCCACCATAAATTGGCCAGTAGGCAGTTCTGGTGCAAGCATGGCCTGGGGTACAATCTGGTGGAGGCATTAAAGGCTAACGGTGAGAAGGAGCATCCCTGGGCAGGAGCGCCTGGCCAGGAGTTGTCCTCATCCTCTGATCACTCCCAAAGCAACAGGCCCCTGGATGCATCACTCACCAATTTAGAAGCCAGGGTGCAGGTCTGAAAACTTAATGAGATCAAAAGATATAGGGGCGAGGATTCAAGTTCATTGCCCTCAACCCCTAAAGTCTATTGTGTGCAAACTGAGCACAACCCCCTCACCCTTCCTCTTCCCAATGCCTTTGTCAAGTTTCCTGCATATGGAGAGAAGAATGATTGAATTTAACATTCCATGGGTCTGTTATATCCTGAACCATATGCTCGTAAGCCAAGGGATTTAATAGCTGCAATCAATTAAAGCACATATCATTGGAATGCAAATTTTCTGCCCAGAAATCAAGGGAGGAAATTACATTGCTTTGCAAAGAGGAGGGAGGAAGAAAAACCCTCTTTACATCCACAAAAGCCTTTTCTTAATCCTTGAAGAGAAAGCACCGTGCTGAGTTCCATGGGCTCCAGTCTGGCTGTGTTTCCCTTGTGTGCAGCTCTCTCATACTCCCAAAGGAAAATAGGGCAAGAAGCTGTCGCTTGATGAAGTTGCTCTGTTTGCCCTGAGGTCAAGAATGTTCCCTCCCTTCATTATGTTCAGTTAAAGGAGGTGTTGCCCTTTCTTCTGGTGCTGACTCTGCGTTTGCCTTTGGAAGGTGACCTGGCAGCCGTTGTGGTCAAAATACAGCAGGGGACTTAGGTACCAGACTGTGAGGTGTGATTTACCCAACACCACCTAGTTTCATCCAATATTTCCAGAGAAGTCATACTTCCACCTGAAGAAGGCAGGCCTGGTTTCTGAAACAGAAGGACAGCCTTGGGATACTTGGGATCTAAAGGGCTGTGTTAGACCTGAAGGGGTTTCCAGGCTGGCTGGGGTAGGCTGCAGGCTGCACTGATCACTTCGCGTGTGTGTTGGCCCTGATAATTCCTTTGCCTTGTGGTTAAGCAGCCCAAATCTCCTTTCTAATGTTTCAGCAGAAAAAAAAATAAAAAAATCCCACAGGAACAGGTAACATAATTTAGCTCTACAAAGGATCTTACACAGTGCCCTGAAAAGCATAGTCTGAATCTAGACTTCTAGAACCTTCTCCACTCCAGCTTTCTGCATTCAAATCCCACCAGTCCTTCGGGCACAGCTCACGTGCTACTATCTCCACAAAACACACTGGAATTCCTCCCATTGGGACTGATTTCTCATTTCTCCCTTTTCCGCATTCCAGGGTATTTTACTGACCTTTTCTTCTGCATCAAAATTTAAGATCGTTAGGTCTTATAGGTCTATAGGTCAGGATCTATAGCTCACTAATCTTGGACTTATCCCCAAAGAGCTTAACACAGTGTCTAACATTCAATTAACGGCTCTATGAAGTCAAACGCTCTGCCATATATGTGAACAAGTTCAACATTAATTATCCAAACTTTAACCAGTTCTACACGCACCATATCCTAAGGGAGACATATCTACTATTTAAATAGCTAAACTTAGAATAAACACAACTTTATAACAAGCTCTTGGTGGTCCTCTTTAATAGGGAATATCGAAATGCATAATATAAAAAAGCATGACTTTCTGAGATTCCATGCAACCAACAGTGATCCTCCTGTATAAAGAGAAGACAAAGAAAAATGACTTGAAATTTCAAGACCTCAGTGAAAGCAAGAAAGTTCAATTTTAACAACTAAGAGGGGTATTTCCTGAGTTGAGAGTCTTCTCTAACTGGCAGCAGAGTCAGGATTTCTCACAGTCTCTAGATACTCCAAATTATTGGCAGTTTAAGGGGGAATCCAATAATGTGGTTTTCATCTGATGGTTTAGTTCTACATCACCTTCCGTCGATTTTGTGACTATGTTTCTTTGGGAGGAAGAGGGATGCATACCGAGGGCATTGACATGGGTGGGCATACAATTAACAATAAGCACCTGGCTTTGAATAATGAACTTATATCCAGGTTCATTATCATGCTCACTCATCCTAATATTTCTCTATGGCAAGAACTTTTTAGATGGGAAAACCGAGCTATGGGAAAATCACATAACTTGTTTAGGACCAGACAAGTTGAACTGCTTCACAGCTACGTCTCCAAGGACAGCCAGAGTCGCCCCCTACTCTGGAGGGGTGAAGAGCCAAGCGACTGCCAGGCATCTTCTTTCCAGTGGACATCAAATACACACTCTCATGCGCGCTCGCACGCACACACACACACATGCTCCAAGCATTAGTCCTAGAACAGGCCCAGAATTCAGTACTCTCTATTTCAATAGATTAAAAAAGGAACGTCACTACTAGAAAAGGAAATACACTATTCCTCATTGAAGAATACAGGACAATCATGGTGCTGTCCTTAATCATTGTGTGTGCATGTGAACAGATATGATACGGGGTCATGACATGTGAAATGCAACTCAGAATGGGGATATCTTCGGTCAGCTGGGATTTTTGGTATTTACAAAGAGAAGTGTTGTTGGATTTTTCTGACTTGCCAATTCACTCCTAGGAATTCATCTCCAAGACTGACCTTGAGGTGACCTCTCTGGCTTATCCCCAAAGACCTCAGATGAGACAGTACAGCCAGTTCTGCTCTGGGTTCTGCCCTCCAGAGCCTTGTGGTCCTGGGAGTTTCAATGGCCTCCATCCTTTACTTATGTCGTCACCCTCACAAAACATACTCTTCTATAAATGTAGACAATCTTGGTGGCAGATTTATTCTTTTCACTCTATTTTTCTCAAAATATAACACTGTGCTGGCAAGCCGTGAGGGCTCAGCTCCAGTTGCTTGAGTGAGTAAATGAAAGAATAGACAAATAAAGGGCCCTGTTTGTGGCTAGATAGGGCTTCTCCTCAGGGTTGAAGATGGGTTACCCTTCAACGAATGTTAATGGAACTGTTTCCTTGGGCTCCACTCTGCTTCAGTTACGTTCTCCTTTGCGTAAATAGTTGCAACTGGTGCCCGCAGTGCAGTGAATTGGGGGTGGCGGCCTAATTTGGCCCAAGATAGAGTCTTGAATTCTGTGGGGGAATCGGAGAGTTCTTCATAGAATAGCTTACATTCCAGCGATATTCTAAAAGAAGCGTAGAAGCAGCTGAGGAAGGACGTTCTGAGCACACGGAGCCATGAGTGGTGAAGCATGGAGTTGTACAAAAGCCTGGCATGATTAGAAAGATGGCGAAATTCAGTGTCTGAGGGCGGAACAGGACAAACCCAGATATGGGCGAACCGAACGTGCGTGTCAGGCTCGGTGTTCTGGAGCTCTCTCTTCCCGGAGCAGGGCTGCCTGGGGACCCGCCGCTCAGAAGGAGCGTCTACTGTCTGAGTAATGTGCTGTCACTTGTTTTACCCACGCATCAGCCAACTAGATGTCTGGGACCACCACATCCTTTAGGATTTAAACATAACTTCCCCTGATGGGAAACCAGCATCCCTCCCTAATCTCTGCGGTTTCTCCAGACACCACTGACTCCTCCTTCTTGCTTCGGCCGTATCTCATCTTCTTCATCTGCCAAGCACCACCTTGCAAACCTCATTCCGACACTTCCCCCCGCCTCCCCGCCCCCGCACCACCAAGGCACCACGGGCACAAGACCATCTGCAAAGAGGTTTGAAAAGGTTTAAAAGTACAGGGGTGAGTCCCAGCACAAGCCACCATCCTTGTCATTCCTGCTCCTGGGAGGTGCCTGAGGTCCTCTTCACAGGTGGGCCCTGGGCAGCCTACTGGCTGCTCACCTCCACTCTCTCGCACCCGTCCTTTTCTGACTGCCCACAAACCCTCCATCCCTACTACTTTGCTCACACGGAGCAATTTGGCTTATCCCGTCTGTCTTTTAATAATCGCAGAGGATCTGTCCTGGCAGTTCTTCCTCGCCAACCCCCTACATCCTTGAAGGGCAGTGTGATGGGGGCTCCCCAAGAGAGACTTTCTACTTAATTCAATGTAGAGATATTTTCTTCAGGTGCTGCCGATGTTCTTAGTGGCATTGCTGGGGACTGTGATTTTACTCCATCAGTTTGGGGCCAAATGAAAAGACACATCAAAGATTCCCTTCTCTTCTGAAGATTGCAAAACCCTCCCATCTCTAGAATGTGTAAACAGAGCCATGGTAACTGCAGGGAAATTCTGACTCTTTCGCCGTCGTCGGTCAAACCCTGGGCCTTTGTGTTGTCTTTGCTGTTGTTGTTTAAGTTTGGCAGGCAAGCTCGGGTCAGGGGATTACACGGCAGGCTTGGTGGAGCAGATCGAAGTCTTGGCATTTCCTGTTGTGGGAAGGCCAGCCCCTGCTGCACATCTCAGCAGAGTGGAGACCAGGGCCTGCAGCAAGTCCGCGGCGGGAGGGACCACATGAGGAAGGGCAGCCCCGGGGGCACATAAGGGGGGAGATCCCTGGACAAGGCATCAGGGAACAGGACCAGAGCTTCAACTCCCCTGGTCCCTTCATTTCTCCGGATCTGACTGTGCAATGAAAAGGCTCCAGTAAATGGTCTCCAGTGTTTGTACTCCTGTTCTTTAAAAAAAAAAAAAAAAAAAAATTAGGAGACTCCTAAGACCATTTCCATTCTCAGTTGAATAAATCGGCTTTAGTCTTGGAGTTTCCTATGTTCTTGGTGCTGCTATATTCAGTTTGGGGTGATATAATTTCATTTCTCTCCTTTGGAAAACTGCACGAGACCAGCTGTGAAGCCATATTTCATATATGACACACAGACACCCACCTCTAGGGATAGTTTAACCGTATGTGTAAGATATCTAAGGCTCTTGGTTTAACAGCCTAAGCCTTCTGAAATTCTCTCATAAGGTAAAGTAGTGTGAACTGATATTTGGGGCTCTTTGGTTTTATTATTTTATCATGTCTTACAGTCCTAAAGCCTCCAAATGTGCAGGTACAAGGGGGAAGTAGAAAAGTAGCATTTATTTGATACCATCAAATGACTGGAAAAGCAAAACCCAAAGGACAAAACCCAGAACTTTGCCGACACTGAGAAACAAACGAGAGTGAGGTTCCCTGGGCTCGAATGCAGCCCTGCCACCCACGAACCGGGTGACCTGAGTCGCCGAATCGCTCTCTTCCTCCTCCGTGAAACAAACACTATAGCACCACCTACCGAGCTGCCCACTGTGAGATGAAAAGGTTATTGCAGGTAAAGCACTTGGAAGAGTGACTGGCACGTGCATGGCAAAGGCTTCATAAATTCAGCTGTGGTTATCGCGAACTCGGTACCTGCTTATTGACCACCTCCTGTGCACCAGGCTCCGTACAAGACCTAGAATACAAGGGCAACAGAATCCACCCTGCATTCAGGGCTCACAGACCCATGGTGAAGAAGGACAGATCTGTTTTAAAGACAGAGAGACCAACCCAAGTATCAGCTGCCAAGATGTTGCAAATCCCCTGGTCTGCTGTGATCATGTCCTTTAAGATATATAAAAAATTTTCAAATTTTTTAAAACGAAGTCTGCCCATCCCAAGCACAGTAAGTCACCCAGAGAGTCTTAATGCATTAATGTGTTACTGCTTTGCTTTGTCATCTCTGGATCTCTGTCCTGCTGATGATTTGTCTTCGCTCATCCCTTGCCTCCTGCATGGGATGCCCCTTTCCACCTAGGATACAACTCGGAGTCCTTGACTCTCCGATATCACCAACATAAGCTGTGGGAAGCAGGCTTGTTCTGAACAATTTCAGCCTCTTTGGCTTATTCTTCTGCTTTGCAGAGACTCCTTTTTCAGCTTCCTTTCTCCGCCCGGGAAGGAAATCATGCCACTAGCCTGTAACCCATCCGTGCGTGACTGTAGATGATGATATTTTTCTCCCCTCAACAGGAATAATTACAGTGCCGAGATAAGGAACAGTGTTGCTAATTATCCTTCCCTTTTTCATCCATCAAGTTACAAGTTCCTCTTGTTTTCTCCCTTCATCTTAAAAAATATAATAAGCACTCACTTCCGGTCACTGAGCTAAGTTGCAGACACTGAGTTAACTGGTTTATTTGAATCATTTCATCTCACTTGTTTGTAAATTCAAAAGACAATTCTTAGGTACCTCCCACATGCTAGGTGCCATTCGAAAAGCTGAAAATGCAATGGTAAACATGACAAATAAACAGAAGCTTCCATGGAACCCTTACATTCCAGCCTGGAGAGACCAACAGTAAATAAATATCAAGCCATGTTAGGATCCATTATGTAAAATGAAACCGATTGATGGGATGAAGAGACTGGGCCTACTTTAGAGAGATGTCCAGGGAAGGCCTCTCCGGGAGTCACAGGCAGGAGGCAGCCAGGAGAAGAGCAGGGGGGAAGCATCCCTGGGCAAGGGGACAGCTTGTGCACAGGCCTCAAGACAGGAATGTGCTCAGTCTCTGAGGGACAGGGAGAGGGCAAGCAGGCTGGAGCGCAGGGAGGCAGGGCGTGGTAAGGAAGAAGGCTGGAGAGGTGAGTTAAGGCCAGAGTTTGCAGGGCAGAGCTGGGGTTGGGATTCTCCTCTGCTGCTCTGCGGAGAACAGACTGTAGGCGAGGAGCGCGACAGGGAAGCGGGCTAGGTGCCTACTGCAGTATCCTGGAGAAAGTGTAGGGGACTTGGGACCAGTGCGGTGGGGTGGGGATGGAGGTGGAGGTGGAGAAGTCACAGATTTGAGGTCTTTTAGAAGTAAGGTCAACAGAATTTGCTGGCAAACTGAGATGAGTTGGGAGAGGGACGGTGGGGGAGAGAGAGGATTCAAGAGTGGCTCCAGGCAGTGGGGAAGACTAGAGGAGGTGCATGTTTAAGGTGAGGATGTGGGGAGACTTCTTTTTGATGGTAGTCTTGAGATGGCTATTAGTCCCCTGAGAGGAGACCAAATGTCAAGTCAACGTTTGGGTTCAGAGGAGTCAGGGATGAAGATATAAACACACGAGTCATCAGCACGTAGATGGGATTCGATGAAATACCCTATGAAGGAGCAGAGACGCACAAGGGAACGGGTCCCAGGATCGTGCCAGCACCCAACCAGCTCGTTCTGCTTTTACCCCCACTTTACAGGTAAGGAAGATAAGCTCAGATGGGTTAAGTGACTTGCCCCAAGGAAGGCCCCAGGGTTCAACCCAGGCAGTTGACTCTCATCCACTTTGCCAAGGTGGACACATGTACATAGAGCAGTTGTGCTTTGTTTCCTTCATGTATGACAATCTTTCTGCAGGAAGAAGATGATGATGGTCTGCCCAAGAAAAAGTGGCCTACAGTAGATGCCTCTTACTATGGTGGGCGAGGCGTTGGAGGCATTAAAAGGATGGAGGTAAGAACACAGCTTCATGTACTCACATCTATGTGCCAACTACTCTGTGCTGGAAAACCAGATAAAACTGGTGAAAACTCATACTTGAGGTCTGATGGAGATGTGGACGGAGAGATGGCAGGTATACCCCTTTAATGGTGCACCCTCATATCTTGCCCACCATTGAGTCAAAACAGTTTGCTCATCTGCTCAAACCCCTCGTTGGTTTCCTCTCTCACTGGAATAAAATTCAAAGTTCTTACGTGGGCCTGCGGGGCCTTTGCACATGCTGTCCCCACAGCCTGGACAGTTCCTCCCCTAAACATCCATCTGCCCAGCTTGCTCTCTCTGCCCCTTCAACCCTTCCTCTTTCCTTTTTCCACACCCTCCTCTTCCCTGGCCCTCAAAACCCAAAGGAATTGGGGACGGGGTAGCACTTGCATTGCACGTCACCCATGTATGTACGAAGCCTATTCTCCAGGGACGTTATACTTTATTTTGTCATTTTATTTTATCATATGTTATTTATTTTAGGTTCGTTGGGGAGAAAAGGGTTCCACAGAAGAAGGTGCTAAGTTGGAAAAGGCAAAGAATGCCAGAGTCAAGATGCCGGAGCAGGAATACGAATTCCCCGAGCCTCGAAATCTCAACAACAACATGCGGCGGCCCTCTTCCCCTCGGAAGTGGTACTCCCCGATCAAGGTGTGTCTCTCTCTACTCAGAAATCCATCATAATCCTGCTAAGACACTTACATAGGAAGAATCGGACTCTTGACATGATAAAATATCCAACCAAATTCCAGATTATCACAAAGGAACACATTTCTAAAATCATGGACCTAAAAGTACAGGCACTTACTTGCTCTATTTCAACAGTATCAAAGTTGAGACTAGGCTTTCTAAAATCACCGTGGCAAACTAGTGGGATGCAAGTGGACTAGGAGTCAAGAGCCTGGGGTAGTAACCCCCGAAGATGACTGTAAATTTCTATAATAGCTCACGACTTCATTGGCAGGCAGTCCCACTATCTCACAAAAATGGCAGCATTCTCCTTGAAGCCTTATCTCTCTTCCTCTTGCCATAACACAAGCCCATTCCTCTTTATCCAACTCTCCTGCCAGCCTTTCAGGGGTTGGCCATGCAGCTAGGACTCACTCTTCCTGGCTGTGAGCAAAACCCCTTTTTTTCCTCCACTGTCTTTCTTCCCCTCCACAGCTCCAGAACATAAACCTCTTTGGCTTCTTAGGAAGTGTAAGCCATAGAAGGTAGTTAATGCTTCCTGAAGGCTTCTCTTCTCTTCCTCTTGTTCTTCCACTACCTCTATACTCCAAACAGAAACTGGCCCAATTCCAAGGCCGCAAGTGAAAGACCCCGGGTTAAGAGCCAGGTCTCATCACATATCTGCATGCATGCACCCACACAGCCTTACCCCTCTTCCAATGAAAGCGAAAATAATACTCATCATTCACTAAGTTATTTGCTCATCTTAGAGCAGCCCTTGTCCTATGAAATCAATAGAAATAACCATTTTGAACAATGGAGTGAAATGTCGTTTCTCTTCTCAGCCAAGCTAGCTCATGTTCACACTAACGGCACTATATTTTCATTTTGGTTTACTGTGCTTAAAGCAAGGAGATTCTTTTTCAAGATAAGTACCCCCCCCCCCCGGCCCGCCCCCTCGGGGCAATAGCTTGAACTCTGGAAAGATGTGGGCGAAACGTAGCTTGCTTGCCTAACAGCTGTTTGCTTCTAATTATTTTCTCACGCAGAACATGCAGTGGCGTGCATGCATGTGCAGACAGGAAGGAGCCAAGCAGAGTCTCCGAGATGAACAAGAAAGGGAATTTTCTATTATGTCGTTTTTAGGAATCTGTACCTTGTGATTAACACGACATACTTGGTTATAGCCAGGTTTTCATTTCTGTAATCTTGGATTTGGAAAGAACGCTAATTCGGTTTGAAGAACCCAATTTCTGCTCGAGAGCATGTTATTCCTCTGCTAACTGGTGGTTTAGGACTGAGATTTATGAAATAAATAGGGATAGAGAACGACTAGATTTAGAAATATAAAAACATTCCCAACACCCACTTGGAATTAGTTCAGCTCAACAAGCCGTGCTGGGTACTGCCAGATACCAAGCATACAGAGGTTCTCAAGCCTGGGTGAGTAGCAGAGTTAGCCTGAGAGCTTCAAAACTACAGATTCCCAGGCGTAACGACTTAGCATCTCACGAAAGGCTTTCAAAGGCACACGGGCCATCACCACTTGCTCACTTTTTCTCATCCAGTGAAACTCCTTCCCCCTCCCCCCACGCCTCCTTTTTAACATCCAAACTCCCTAAGCCATACCCCTCTGTTGCCCCCAATTACTCTTCCCTCCACAGCCCCTGCTCTTGGGCCTCCTCCTTAGTCATTGTGTTCACCTGCTGGTTCTCATAGTATGGTCCCTAGACCAGCAGCAGCAACATCCCCCAGGAACTTACTGGAAATGCACATTCTCAGGCCCAACCCAGATCTACTAAATCAATGACTTTGGGGGTGGGGCCCAGCAATCTGGGATTGAACAAGCCCCGTTAAGAAATTGTCACCGAAGGTTCCAGCTGGTCTTCCGTAGGAGGCTCCCTGAGGGCAGGAACCTTGGCACTTGGCTAAGAGACATGACCACACCTCAGCGATTTGCCAGAAGTCTCAGCCTCCAGTCTGCCTCCTGCTGGTGGGGCAGCTCAAGCGAACGCCTGCTCAGCTCACTGTATACAATAGCCCGCCGGTGTGATTGCTCAGGCTTGAGTCTTCTCCCCACCAGATTGGACCCCTGGAGGCACCAGTTATGCTTACCTCACATTTAGCCTCTGCTAGGCAGCGCAGTGCCTGGCCCAGCGTAGGGACTCCAGCGTCTCTTGTTAAAGAGCTGACACATAGGATTAATTATTAATGCTGCTGGTTAGACTAGCTCCTGCGACACACACAGATCACTTTGGCACCGTCAGTCCGAAGAAGGTGACATTCTTCTTGCCATCTCCTTGAGGAGAGGAGAGAAAAAGAAGTCATCTTATGTGTTTCCGGGCCAGGTGGTCGAGGGAAGGGCAGGAACAAGGAGGTTTCAGAATAGAAGCCCAGAAAGGAATTCAAAAGTAAAATTGTCTATCTCTCCAGAAGAAGGGCAGACTTGCTACCAGAACTTCCGCGTTCATACTGTTGAACCAGTTTCATGCTCCGTGATGAGCCCCATCTTAGCCACAGCACCTGTAGACATCACTGGGCCTTGGAAAAACATTTACCCTCACGTAGGACCATAAACTCTGCTTCCCTTTCCTGAGCCCTCTCGCTGGATTTGTCATGGTCTTGGTGGGAAACAGAAGCACACTCAAGAGGGTTGAACTTCTGGCGAGGGCAGAGTTAAGGGAACTCACAGAGATGGCCAGGCGTACAGGGCCTAGCAACAGTGGGAGCAGGTGCACCCCTGGGCCTAAAGGACAAGGAGGAGAGATGGTGTCATTGGAGCCGGTGGCCAGAAGGGGCCATCCACTGGGAGCTGTGGCCATAGAGAGGGAATCAGCAATCTAAATCTGCCCTACCACCTGTTTTTATATGGCCCACAAACTAAGAGTGGTTTTCCTTATTTTTAAATGGTTATGTAAGTTCTTATATAATATCCTAGAGTTTGTCTCTTGAGCTAGAAAGCCTAGGATATTTACTCTTTGGCCCTTTATGGAAAGTGTTTGCAGATCCCTATCCTATAAGAACACAGCCACTGAAGAAGGCAGGGGGTCAGGGAGGAGATGGAATGAATGCCCCCACCTCTCCCTCGTCTTGCCCTCATCTCCTCTGGTACCACCTACCAGCCAAACTGAAGGAAACCAGATGATGTTACCTGTAGAGGTCAGGCTTCTAGGGCATAGAGCTGGGAATGCAGAGAAAGGCAGAGAGAGGATGGGGGGCAGGCAGCTCAAGGAGAGTGACCAGTCTACTCTCTGCCCCCCACTATAAATAGGGACAATACTCCCACCTAGTGCAAAACTTTTAAGAGACACTGGGAAGACTCTTAGTTCCCCCAATGAAAGTAGTCAGAATCATACACATCTTTAAATGTATTGCATTTGACTCACTCTTTTCATCATCTTATGAAATAGATATGAGGAGCAGAGAAGCAGGTGAGTGCTTTTGCTACGCAAACCCAGTGGGGACTCAGCAAGAGAAGAAGTCCACAATGGGCTTCTCTCCACCATTCCCCAGTCCAATTTAGGGCACTGACCACAGCAGCCACACTTCACCCTTTCCTCATTCCAGGTTCATGACCAGGGAATTTTCCGATATTTGGCCTTAATTTGCCTGTGCTCAGCTTTCACCCCCTGGATTGACAGCACCCCATGCTTCTCATTAAATTGGGACTGACTATTTCAGACAAGTTAAGTAATGCCCAGATAGATGGCCTCCAGATAGATTAAAACCAGGACAGTTTTCAGGTTTGCTGGAAGGCTTGCAGCCTTTAGAGAAACCATTTTCTCCCTTTCCAGTAGCTCCTCCACATGACTGGAAATGACAGAAATGATAGCCAAAGGACAAAAGCCAGACCCTGGATGGCCAGGCAGACCGGCTGTTCCTTGCAAGAGAGCCAGACCGTGAAGGGGCAGAGTCAGCCCGTACTACTCGCAGGGACTGGGAGGGGGTGGTCTTCTGTTCTGTTCATTTTCTGTCAGGTCAGCCTTCATCCCTGGCTTAAAGCACCTTGACCTTGTAATCAAGCAGCATTTAGTCATGAGACTGTACTAGATGGAGCTGTATGTAGCCCAGGAAGACACACCGAAGCTTAAGTGTTGTCAGATGGGCTGCTGATGTTGAACAGACTTTTTTTGTCCCTCTCTGGCTACTTTTTATAATAGCTCCACACTTTTTTTTTTTTTAATTGATGGCACTAGTTTATTTCCCTCTTACAAGTCCAACTGCAACCAAATGAGGTGAACATAACCTCAAGATTTTATTGTCTTCATAATATTAACAAAATATGAAGTTTAGAACTGGATCACTTGGCCCTTTCTCTTCTTATCTCCTCCCAGTTCAAACTGCTTGCATCTCTTAATAGCCAGCATTCTCTTAGATCTGCAATTGGGCTCAACACATTCAAGCCTCAGCACAATCTTCTTTGTAGTTTTAGCCTTTTTCCAGAAAATTGGCTTAGTCTGCCCACCATAGCCACTCTGCTTCCTGTCATAATGCAGCTTTCCCTGGGCATAAAGAGAATCTTTGCCCTCCTTGTACTGTGTCACTTTGTGGGGCTTGCCACACTTCTTGCAGAAAGTCCGGCGGGTTTAGGAACATTCACCATGTTTGCGAGAGCGCTATTGGCACGGAAAGAAAGAGGCCGGGCTCCAAGCTTTTTTTAAACAATGACCAAAACTCAAAAACAGCAAAGCAAAAAGTATCCTTTGTGAGTGTTTGCAAGTGTGCATGTGTGTGTGTGTGAGAAAGAGAGTGTTTCCAACATTATTCATTCATTTATTTCATTTGAGGAGAAGCATGGGTCACAATATTTACCATACATTCTTTTTTTTTTTTTTTTTAAGATTTTATTTATTTATTTGACAGAGAGATAGACAGAAGAGCACAAGCAGAGGGAGTGGCAGAGGGAGAGGGAGAAGCAGGCTCTGCACTGAGCAGGGAACCCGATGCGGGACTCGATCCCAGGACCCTGAGATCATGACCTGAGCCGAAGGCAGACGCTTAACCATCTGAGCCACCCAGGCGCCCTATTTACCATATATTCTAAGGTGTAAGAATTCCAGTGTTAGTCTATAACAGCCCTATCGTTGGACTACCCTCAAAATTCTCAACCTCTGACTAACTTCCAAGCGCTAAGGCAGACAAACCAGAAGAGAAGACACAGCTGTTGCTTGGCCAAAATTTTAAAAAGGAGAGAAAAGGAAGCTCAGCCACAAACCCCAGGCACCGGGATGCTCTGAATGACGGTCGCATAAACATTCCCGGCCCTGTCTTGTTGTTTAGGAAGAAACAAAAACTAGAGTTGACATAGAGCTCCCAGTTTGCATGCCTTTGTGGATTCGAAGGTTGTCTGAGCCTGAGGTATAGTTTGGGAGGCTGGAATTGGTAAATTTCTCATTTTACAGTCAAGATGTGTCAACTTCCTATGAAAGAAAGCTATACTTAAATGTCAGCTCATATATTCTGACAGAGGGTCCTGAGGGTAATGGGAAGATCTCTGTTTCAGCTTCCCAGCAGCAGTTGGGTGTTTATTCCGGGGAGGGACCAGTGTCTTGAAATGCATCCTATGGACAGGCCTGTGTATGATGGACACCCAAATCCGAGATAAACAGTGGAGTCAACTCAAAGGCCCCTTCCTCCCCAGACTTTGGGTAAAGCCCAGGGACTGGCTGGAAAAAATCCCCTGAGGCCTTTCACGCCCCAAAGGGATATTATTAATAACCTCATTAGCTGTAGTCTTGAAACGACAGGCTTCTGCCCGCATTCAGAAAAATAAAAGCTCCAACAGGCTTTGTTACGCACTTCTCCTTGACCTCGGAGAGTAGTTTTTTTATCCTCTTCTTGGTTATAAACACACTTATTCTAAAACTTACTCCAGCTCTTGCATAAAAGCTACCTGCTGTAGGAGCAGAACAAGGTGTTGGAAGTGTCAATTACCCAGATTGTTTCCTACGCCCCAGAGGTGGGACTTTGGGCTCATCTGTGGGACCACCAGAACTCAGAACCCGGGGAGTATGACTAGGACTAACTAACTAGTCTCACCTTGGCCAGAGGAGCCCAAGGACAGCAATTCACCCAGATGAAGCCCTCCCCTGGGTGAGACACATACCGTAAGTCGGGCCCAATTCCAAAGACTTTCCATGCACTCGCTCCTTTATTTCTCACATCAACCCTCAGAAGTAGAAATTCCTACTACCCCCATTTACAGAGGGAAAAACTAAGGCACAGAGAGGTTAGATAACTTGCCTAAATTCATACTGCTAGTAAGATGTTTCTTGGTTTATTTTATTAACGGCAAAGCATCCATTCGAGCTAGCAATGAAACCCGCTATTAATCAAACAGGAGAGAGGACTGAGAGCCTGGAGGTAAAAGACCAATTAGGAAACTGTTCACAGGATGAGTGACAGATGACAAGGGCCTGGGCCAAGGGAGTAGCCATGGAGACTGTGGGGCAGAGTGGACAGAAAGCAGTGACAGGACAGCTGTGACAGAGAGAATGTCCACGGGACACGGTTCAAGTTGGATAGGAGGAGTTGGCCGAGGGAGAGGATATGAAAATGATTCTCTGGTGTCCAGCTTGCCCAGGGAGATATCGGAGGTGTCAGGAACCAAGCAGGGTATGCAAAAAGGGGAGCGGGTTTGCGAAAGATCGTTCAGTTTTCAATACCCGTGCTACATCTGCATTACAACTAAGATTTGGTAGGTAATTGGATCCAGAATTCAAGAGAGGACTAAGCTGAAGGTAGAATTTGTGAGCCATCAGCAGACAGATGGAAGCTGACCCCAGAGACTTGGTGAGAGGCCCCCAAGTGGGAGCACTCAGCCTGAAGGAGAGGCTGGGAGAGAGCTGAGGGGAGCACCAGGTAGAGGCTGAAAAGGACTAAGCCGAGAGGTAGGAAGGAGCACTGAGGCCAAGGGAGTGTGCAGAAGGGAGAGGCCCAGTGCATCAGATCTCAGAATTGAGTAAAATGAGGCCCAGCAGTGGCCAAGGCATTTGGCACTTGGGATCCGTGGGTGGCCTGAGCAGGTGCAGCTTTGGTGGAGTGTTGTGGCCACCAAACATTGCCAGAGAGGCCAGACAACGGCGGGCTGGAGGGTGATGAGAAGGGTGGCCCGAAGGAAGGGGGGAAGGGGGTGGAGGAGCACAGAATGGAGGACTGGTAAAGTTCACATTATTGGATTCTTGCACTCTGTATTACGTTCTTTTATGTCTTTCTACAGAGCCTCCCAGATGATCATTTTAACAACTTTCCCATGATCATAGATAACCTTTAATGAATACTTCCTATGAGACAAGTATCTATTCCAGCATCTAACTGTGGGCCTTGTAACAAGTTTATATGGTAGATGGTACCATTGTGGTCCATTTTAAAGATGAGAAAGGTGAGGCTTAGGGAGACAAACCAGCTTGCCTGAGGCTGCAGACCTGGGAGGGGCAGACCCAGAATACAAACTCAGGCTGTCCGAATCGTCCCTTTGTGCTTAAGTATCACACTGGGACCCACTGCCACCAGAAAACCTGACTTACTACCAATTCTCGTGGTATGACACATCTAGGTGGTCTCTGCTCTTTTGCTCTGCGTGTAGCTTTAGCTTTAAGTTTCTGCAAATATTCCTCCAGCCCCATCTTATTGCTCCTTGTGTGTGAAGCAGTTGAGTGATTAGCACACAGAACGCTGTGGGTGGGCTGATTTGCAAAGACAAATACTGGGCGTCCCCCAAAATAGGGAAAGAAAAGAGGCATTCGTCCAGGAAACCCACCTGGTTTTATCCTGAAATATAAATGCTTATCCCAAGGAACCTTAAAGGAAAACATTTAACTGATGATTGAAATGGTTTAACACAGAAAACCATGCTGAACACAGCAGCAGTCCCATCCAGCTTTCTAAAGTCATTTCAGAATATTTTTAGAGGCTTCATAAATACCTTGCCAAAAGAGATGAGAAACATGACACTTAGCAAGACAAAATTTAACCCACAAGAACTTGTGCAAGAGTTGATAGAGGTTCAAGAGCAGATTTTTTTTTTATTTGAATATAACCCACCAGAAAACAATGTCAGAACATGAAGTCTTCAGGATGATATTCTTAAATTGGTGTTTCCGCTATAAAAGCTTTGTGTCAAGCAACTTGAAGGGCTCTGGACTTCCCCAGCCTTTCGAAACCATCCTGTAGAGACCTCTTCCAGCTGACAGCCTTCAAACATGCCTCACTGAGACCTCAGTAGGAAGTACAGTTTGGCCCAGTATATACCTATGTGTGCGTTGTGTGCGCACACAAACACCCACCGGTACACACACCCAGACACATTTAACTGATACGAATTTGTCACAAAACAATAGTTATCTTCACCACGTGCAAGTGACTCAAGTATTTTCTTTCCTCTTCTATTTTATTTCTTAAACTTTCTGGTCCTAATACACAAAATTGTTTCATGAGGGCTTGAAGAGTTGCAACCAAGGGTTTAGAAACCCTATTATAAAGGATGTAAGTTCAACTACTCCAGCCAGAAGGCATGCACGAGGAAGAATCTACGGTTGGTATAATAGAAAATATATGAGCTTTGGAATTACACAGCCATGGGGTCCAATCGCACCTCTCCAATTTACAAGCTGTGTGCCTAGGCAAATTAGTTGTTAGTCTGACCTTCCGTTTCCTCTCCATAATCCTTTTGGACTTTGGCAGAAGACCCTTGTGAAAGCACCTAGCCCAGCAATGAGAAGCACTGAATTCATTCATTCATCCAACTAATATTTACTGAGCACCAGATGCTCTGCTAGGGCTGGGTGGACAGCAATTGACAAACCCAGCGACACCGCTGCTTTCATGGAGTTGACATTCTGGTTGGCAAGAGACAGAGACAATAGGCAAATAAACATAGAATATGTCAGGGATTAATAAGGGCTCTGTCAGTTTCCTATTGCTGCTGTAACAAGCTACCACTAACTTCGTAACTTAACACAGATGTATTATTTTACAGTTCTGGAGGTCAGAAGCCCAAAATCGGTCTCACTGGGCTAAAATCAAGGCAAGGCCAGGGCTGCATCTCTTTTGGAGGCTCTAGGAGAGAATCCGTCTCCTTGTCTTTTTGAGAGTCTAGAGGCTGCCCACACTCATTGGTTTCTGGCCCCCTTCCCTCTCCAAAGCAACCGTGAGTTGAACCTTTCTCACAGGTATCACTCTGACTCTCCATCTGTTGACACAACTTCTCTGACCCTGACCCTCCTGCTCTATTAAGGATCCACACGGTTACATTGGGTCCACCTGTATGATCCAGGATAATCTCCCCATCTCAAGATCCTTAACTTAATCACATTTGCAAAGTCCTTTCTGCCCTGGAAGGTAATATATTAAGGGTTGATAGCGCAAAGCTAAATAAATGTCATTATTTCCTTTTAGTATTTACAGCAGGGGAAATCAGCCTCATTCAGCACGGCTAGGGAACGAGAATGGCCAGAGGCAGTAGACTCCCGTCACCACACACTGAAAACTTCAGCACTCACAGACCCACTCTTCTCAGATTCAACCCATTACCTACACCTCCAAAGGGGTTGTGATTTGGGGCAATGTGGGATGTTTGGTCATCTGTCCCTCGAGCCTGGGATCCCTGAGCAAGTCATAGGTGCTGAGTGAGCCTAGGGGACAACCAGGGATCTGCATCCCCGGGGACTTTCATTGATCTTGCTCCACTGACAATTCTGTATAGTAATTTTCCTGAATTTGTCATCATTGCTTCATTTGTGAACTCTGGGCATTAAGTGGGCAGAAGAAACTTCAGTGAAAGTTGAAAAGTTAGACTTGTGGTGTGAGGATATGCCCAGAAACGTGGTAAAAGCAAAAGTTGAGAGCCTAAATGAGCTTCTCTGTGTTTGCAAGTTTGGGGCTGCCCCCAAGTCTCAGGTGTATGTACCCCACATGAGCATCAGAGCCTTCTGTTAATGGGTCTCTTCTCCTCCTACGTTCCTGCAGGCCCCTGAACTTAGGGCCTGGAGAGTCACTTAGCCTGTTACAACTACATTGCTGGTGGTATGTTGTTCACATGACTGAAGAAGCATGGAAAGTTCTACATGTCTGTGCTGGCCACTGCTCTGGTTTCATTTGTAATCTTGGTGCATTTGTTTTTGTTTTTGTCTTTTTCAGGGAAAACTGGATGCGTTGTGGGTCTTACTAAGGAAAGGATATGATCGTGTGTCTGTGATGCGTCCACAGCCAGGAGACACGGTAGGATTCGTTAATGGTGTCACACACACATTGTTTTTCTCTCTCCCTCTGACTTCGTTGAACTAGAATAACTCCAGATATATCCAGCTGTTATTTTATTTTGTGAGAAATCAGATAGTAATTTTAAAAATTCTAGTTTCTATAAGACCTCGAGTGTTGACCTGTTTTTTCTAGAAAGGATCTTGACAGAAATAAGTTGAGTTAAACTTCCTAGGACTTGAGCTTCTTAATTTATGGGTACAGTGAGTGAAAGAGGCCTAGGCTGTGCCAGGAGAGAGGCCTGCTACTCCCCAGCAGCCATGGCCAGTGATGACCAGTGATGACCAACAAGATGCCAGAGCCACAAGATGGGGTGAGGAAATGGGGGCCACAGAAAACTCCCACCATCTTCCAGCAGATATTGGACCCACTTGTTTAAGACCTCAGGAGGGCCTTCTGCCCTGGTGAGGATTTGCCCCAAAATGGTCAGGGCCAAGCTTGGAATGTCTCCAACTAAGAGGACGAAGAAAGGGAAGAGCCAGCAGAGACCCTTAGAAACCATCTGGCTCATCTTCGTTGTATCAATGAGAAAATGGAGGACAAGAGAAGCTGAGTAACTTGTTCTGTTCACATAGTAACAATGCTCGAAACAACTCCAGTTCTGCCGAAATCACACTATTGCTCTGTCTTCTTGTAAGAACTTGTCTCTCGTCCCTAGATTTTATAACAAAGCTTGGGACCAACTTCTCCCTCAACTATCAGCAAACTACATCTTCCATCCGCTACTCTGGGATCAGACACATTAACCCAAAAGCAAATAAAGGTGTCTGACTTGGAACTCCTTTCAGATTAGGTAAAGAACTTCCTTCTTGGTGGGAAAACTCCAGGCAAGTTACTTAACCTCTCTGAACTTCATCTTTATAAAGTAGATGATACTTTGGCTGGTTGGAGAAGGTATTGTTTGTAAAGAATTTGGTCCAGTGGTGAACACATAGTATGCTCAACCAATGGCAAATAGAATTGTGATTATTTACTTTGTGTTTTTCTACTATCTGCAAAGGGCTGATGCAGAAATTCAAAGCATATTGCAATTGATGTGTATCAGGTGCACCCACTTGTTTACCCTGCTCACTCTTTGACACGGCACAACTCATAAAATGCAAGAGCACAGCCTATTAGGCCCCTCTTCCTATGCACCTGGTGACAATGGGTGGTTTGTGGCTGAAGGGGTTTGGTCTAAAGTTTCATAGCAGGGACAATTAGCTGTTCCTGGTTGTGGCAGGGACAGCAGGCAAGTATGATGTGAAAGAAACCAGGTCATATAAATGCGGAGCTGACTTGGCTCTCGTGGCACATGGAATTCGTAGTTTAGCTGTGAAAGTCCGTAAGAACACACTGTGATGGCAAATGCTAAAGTACAAACTCTACAGTTAACAGAAATGAGCCTAGGCCATAAACTTTGTAAACTCAGGGTGGTATTTGGCCTTATTAATTATACATCTGTTTTCCATGGAAAATGAAGTTTTTTTAGCATGCATGAGACTCAGCTAACAGATTAAGAAAAAAAACAGTAAGATACCTAAACTCAGTTTCAGCAGTACTATTTTTTGTGACAGAATATGCTGGTCTTGACAAGCCCGTTTTCTGCAGAGCACCTGAGAAACATCTCTGCTAAGATTTATTAACGTTCCCTCCCCCACTGACCAGTTTGGCAGAAACAAATTCATAAGCTGAGTCAACCTGAGAAGTCGTAGGCGATAGTGTCATGGATAAGATACAAGAACCAACACTGCTTGTCATGAAAAGGCCAAAGGGATAAATCCAACAACCATGGAATGCAAACTGATGGAATGTCCTCTAATGAATCACACCTAGACTGAATCTCCTAGTTGCGAATTTTGAATGGAAGTTTGCATTAACATTTGAAGATGTGCTCTACTCTTCTGAGAAACACAGTACCGCCTTAAAGTTTCATTCTCCGATCACACAATATAATAGATTGGAAGTACAGAAGGTCTAAGAGTTAGGATACATTTGACCATATTCTCAGAGATGTCCCAAATGGATTATTGTCCCGCCTACTTTAAATGGGCTTCCTTTATAGAAATCCTGATAAAATTTTAAGACACATGGGAGAAACAGATGCCAAGAATTGTGTCCTTATAGTCATGACCATGGCCCCAGACATCTTGATGTACACGTGGATTACATGAGAAAGGCCAGAGAATAGGTAGGAAGGGCACTTCACAGCTGCCTTGTGGCAACTCAGGAAAGAGTTCCAGGGGAGGGAGGACATGTTTGTCTACATGCTTATTCCTTTTTGTTTTTGCATAACTTCAGGAGACTCGCTACAGATCTTCACTTACCCGGTGATGACTCTGTCAGAATTCCTTAGCACTGATTTATGGGGCTGACCACATTTTCCATAAACTCAAAATGACTACATCCAGGCATGTGCTCGTGAACAAGAGTCACAGGTTCTGGATTTTTCCTTTAAAACAAAAACAAAAACAAAAATCACCTAATTACATTCTCCGTCACATTCTGAATTGTTTCAAACACATGTTGACCTCACAGAAACCTGGCGGTTCTTCCTTCTCCGTTCCTGTCTGCCCCATCCTCCCCACAGTTAACCCACCGCAGCCCTGCAGATGCAGACAGGGGCCCACCAACAGAGCCTTTGAGGCTGCCTGCCCAAAGGGCTGAGTGCCTCCAGCCTCCACCGTAGAGTTGAGGAGCCTGCAGAGGCCCAAGCCCAGAGCCACACCCTTCCCTGGGACTGGCGCCCACCACCTCAGAGCTGTCCAAGCCCCAGGTCAGGGAAACCATGAATGGGACCACAGCAGGAGACAAGAGCTTCCAGTCTGCCACCACCCCGGGGTGGGCTCACAGTCCTATTGTTCCTTGGTACCAACCAGGAAAGCCCTGGGCCAATATATAAGAGAAAGTGCCAGAAGAAACCACTTAAGTAGCAAACCAGCAACACATCTGATCCTAAAATATAAAAGAGTTCACTAAGCATATGATACCCTTTGCTGAAACCATCCCCCTGCCTCCAATATATAGCTATGCTCCGCTTTTTCTAAAACACGTATCTCAGTGTGACATTCTGAGGCTTCAGACTTGCAAAGACCGGGAAAAAGCCCCCCAGAATAGCTTGATTTAGAAAGAACCCCCTAATTTTAAATGCAGGGATATATGGGAACTTCAGAGATCAGGGTTCATGGAATCCAGTGGTTTTTAATCTGGTTGCACATTGTGATCACCTGGGGAGGTTTAAAACACGGGGGGTAGGGGGGCATCTGGTGGCTCAGTTGATTGAGTGTCCAACTCTTGGTTTGGGCTCAGGACATGATCTCAGGGTGGTGGGATCGAGCCCTGCAGCAGGCTCCATGCTCAGTGGGGAATTTGCTGAAGATTCTCTCCCTCCCTCTCCCTGTCCCTCTCCCTGCCCGCACTCACTCTCTCTCTGTGCAAAATAAATAAATAAATCTTAAAAAAACAAAAACAGGGGCGCCTGGGTGGCTCAGTCGTTAAGCGTCTGCCTTCGGCTCAGGTCATGATCCCAGGGTCCTGGGATCGAGCCCCATATCGGGCTCTCTGCTCAGCGGGAAGCCTGCTTCTCCCTCTCCCACTCCCCCTGCTTATGTTCGCCCTCTCACTGTGTCTCTCTCTGTCAAATAAATAAATAAAAATCTTTATAAAAAAAAAAACAAAAAAACAAAAACAAAAACAAAAACACTGACCCCGGGATCCCACCCCAAAGGTTCTATTTCATTCATCTGGGATGAGGTCTGGACATTGGGATTTTAGAAGCTCCCCAAGTGGTTCTAACAGCAACCAGGGTTAAGAATCGGTGATCTGGTCCAATTCCCTATTTTTCATCCAAGGCAGCATCTTCTCTTTCCTTCTCCATCAATTTGATGGCAACTCTCCACACTCCTTCAGAACCCTACGTCTGTGTCTCGAAGGCATAAGGGAAATGGATGATTACTATCTCCCCGGGCTTTCACCAGGCCCTTTCCTACCAGGAAGATTAATATCGCTTCAGGCTGCTTACTGTTACTGCTTAGGGAAAAAGGATGGAAAAGAGGAACTATAACTCTGCCTCATATAGTTTTTCTCTGGATGGAATTCAGTCCATATATTGACCAGTCTAACGCCTCCCCAGTTGTTTTTACCTCCTCTTGGGCCATCCCCCTTCACGTGCTCTGGGAGGGACCCACTAGAATTGGATGTCTTCTTTGTTTTTAGCTCTTCTGTTTCTCCCAGATCTGACATCAGGAGGCCGGTACATTCCATTACTATCAGCAAGAACAAAAAACTCAGAGGCACAGTCTGAGCTTGTTTTGCAAGGCCGGGCCTCCTTGCCATCAGAAAAGCCCCAGGAAACACACACGTAAATGTACATAAACAATGTTTGGAACTTATCTGAAGCTCAGCCCCAGAGGTTGTGAAATCCTCTCCTAGAGCCCCGGCCCCTGGCTGCTGTCTGTGCAGCTGTTTTCAATAAGGGAGCAAGGCAGGTCACATGGGCACCGAGTCACCCTACTGTGGCCGAGGCCAGAGTGAGCCGGGCAGGTTAGCTCAGAGCGCAGAGAGCGTGCTCAGCCCCGTCCTTCGAAAGCAGATGAGCTGCCGGTAACGAAAGCAACTCAGAGAATATGTCTGGGCTCTGCCTCTTTCTCTCTGTTCTCCACTGTCCACATTCCCTCTATTACCTCTTTCTTCTTCCCTCTTTAACTGGGCTGCCTTCCCTCAAACATTCTTTGATCAAACATCTATTATACTCCCACTAAGAACCCATCACGGGGCCGGGCAGTAGGGATACCGATTAGAATAGGACTGAATTTTGGCTTCGCGGAATTGAGTGTAGGACTTGGAAGAGAAGAGAGGGTCAGGCATTGTATTGACCGCAGATGGTTATGGAAGCACAAACCCATTCACAGTCATTTGGGAAATGACGATGATCTCTATTTACAGAGCAGCAACTGAGGCTTAGTGTAGGTTATTAACTTTGCCAAGGGCACACTGCTGGTAGTGTTACAGGATTTTTATTTCCCAAGTGCCCATGGTTCTTGGTCCCGCCACTTCAAAGAATGAAGAGGTAGACCAGAGGAAGAGCGGTGGGCAGCAAAGCACGTTTATCGAGCGATAGTGCAAAGCTCCCGGAAAGGGTGGGGACCCAAGAGGGTTGCTGTTTTGGCGTTCAAATCTAGGGGTTTTTTTATAAGCTTTTTTACAGAACTATCTTGAGCAAGCTGAGTGGGGGCCCCCTGTGGCTTGGCTGCTAAGGTGTGCCAATCAGGGCTTTGATCATGCACCTGCCTACCTACTGGGTTATTGTTCACGTGTTGATGGTCTTCTGGGCTCACATGTGGAGACGAACTGCCTCACCTGTGACAGTGACCGATGTTTTATGGTTAATTGTTCTGTCTCAGGATGTCTTGCAGAAGTCAGTTCTGCAGAAGCTGCCAGACAGGATGCTCCTGTGGTCTTGTCTAAGCTGTAAAACAGGATGCTAGTATGGTTTCGTCTTAGCATCCCGGCCCCCTGTTATCTTGTTGGGGACCCTGGCCCTGACTACCCAAGTGTCCAGCTAACTCCTAACAGCAAGGGGCAGATCAGGGCCTTGAATCCAGGACTATCAGATACTAAGGACTCTTCAAGTCCTTTGTGCACTCAGCAGATACTTGCCGAGCATCTTCTGTGAGATGAGCTCTGTGTTTGTGCTGGCTGCTCCGGATTAATAAGCAGTGTCCTCGCCCTTGAAGAGCAGGGACAAACAGGCAAGTGTCCAAACATCACCCGCGTGAAAGGCTGTGTGAGGGAGCGGAGCACATGAGGTGTGGGGGACACGCCCAGAACGGGCATTTCACCAGACGGGAGTAGAAACCAGCTTCTAGGAGTGACATTTAAGCTGAGAGCAGAAGGAGAGTTGAGAAGGGAGGACATCCTAGAGAGAAGGAAGCTGGAGCAAGGACCCCAGGGTGGGCCTCGGCTCCTTCCAGGAGACACAAGGAGTGGGGTACAGTGGAGGACAGAATGTGGGGCAGTGAGAGGAGACCCCGTGGGCTGTTGGTCGTGGGAGCCCACTCCGAGGACAGTGGAGAGCAGCAGCAAGTGTTTTAAGCAGGGGTGAGATCCGCCCTGCACTTTAGAGCAGTCCCACCGGCTGCAGCGCAGAGGTGGTGGCAGCGAGAGGGGGTGAGCAGAAGCAGCGGCAGGCCAGGGGGAGAGTCTGGGTCCCAGAGGTGCTGAGGAAACACAGCGACTGGACTTGGTAACTGACTGGGTGGGGAGGCTGAGGGACCTCCAGAGTCTGGTGTGAGCCGGCAGCAACGCCACCAGGATGAGGGCAGGAAGAGGAGAGCTTTGCAAGGGAAGACGAGGACTGAGCCTCAGAACTGGCATGCTCGAGGCACTGGGGGGCATCCAGGCAGAGCCGGCCAGGCACGGGCCAGGGACGTGCTCCCTCTCGGGGGCGTGCACCTGCCGGGTCCTGAGAGGGAGCGCCTCCCTAGAGCCTGTGCCCGAGACGCCCCACCAGCCGCGTGCCAGTCCCGGCCTGGGTCCGAGGCAGCTCTGCTTAGTGAGAGTTCTGAGCTGGAGGCAAAGACTGGGGAGTCGTCAGCATGGCAGTTTGTGCCTAATGTGAATAGATGAGGAACCAGGGAGCCTGTGTAGACAGACAAGAGAAATAGGTTAAGCAGTGAATGCCGAGGGTCATGTCCTTCAAGTCATGGTGGGGAAAGAAAAAGGAAACAAGAAGGAAACTAAGAAAGACCAGCCAGAGAAAGAAAAGGTGCAACAGGAGAGGCTGGGGTCACGGAAACGGAGAGAGGAAGACACATCACTGAGGAGCGTGGAGTCGACAATGTCAAGTGGTAGAAAATTCGGATGCACGCTGGCAGCAGCCGTCTAATTAGATTAGCACGAAGAAGGTTATGGTGACCTTGGTGACCTTGGTGACCTAGGTTGAGAGGAATGATGGGGGCAGGAGGGAAGCTTCGTGGAAGATGGGAGGGGAGAGCTGAAACAGCGGCTGTGGGAGCACTGGGGTTGAAACCGTGCGGGCTAGCGGTGGCCCCCATCATTTGAAAACAGAAAGCAACTAATTTCCTCCCAAGCACTGCTTTCGATACACTTTGGAAAACATTGCTCAGTCCAGTGGCTTCTCCCAGGGCGATCATCCTCTGCAACATTCTTGTCACCATTTCTCGCGCTCACCAAAAATGTGTTAATTAATAATGTGCTTAGTTAATAGAGTTTTTGCCCTTATCTATAATTTCTTATCTTTTCTTTATTCAGTTGTGATCATACTGTATGTGATTTAGTATTGAATTCTTTCATTTAATTTAGTCATATAAGCAGAAGGGGGGAACAATTTTTTAAATCACTTTGGTTCCTAGGCAATTAAGATAATTAAAAATCGCTGTTTTATGTGCGCTGATAAGACATTCCTTCCCGCATATTGGCAATTTTAAAGCAGATGCGTGTCTGTGTAAAGAAATAAACATTCCCGGGTGCCTGGGTGGCTCAGATGGTTAAGCATCCGCCTTCGGCTCAGGTCATGATCCCGGGGTCTTGGGATCGAGCCCTGCATTGGGCTCCCTGCTCAGCGGGGAGTCTGCTTCTCCCTCTGCCTCTGTCTCTCCACTGACTGGGCCAGCCAGGCGCTGATCCTGCGGTTCCTACCAGTCATTTCCCTTCAAAGAGAAGCCTCTTGCATTTGAAACTCCTAACTTCAGTTTTCCTCTGAAGTTGCTTCATTGTGTCTCTAGTAAACTCCTCTGTTCTGACAACACTGATTGTTGAAAATAAAATGAACAGAGCAAACCCAAGAGCTGGAAATGTCTACCCCATTCGCTAAGCATGATCCTCGTCAACAAACGGCTACTGGGGCACCATGCCTCTGTGGAAAAGGCAGACAAGCATGAGACGTGGTCTTGACATCAGACAATGGACAGACTGGTTCAGGAGATGGAACAGATGGCCGTCAAGGTCTCTCCCTGGGCAGAGAGAGCTGAAGGGACTGACAGCAACAGAGAAAAGGCCATCACTGGCAGCCTGAGGGGACAGGAGGCCTCCGCAGGGACAGGTAGGACTTGCCCTGGGCGGTGGAGGCAAGCTGGGACTTAGTCAAGCAGCCAGGGTGTGGAAGGGCTGAGGTAGCAGGTGTCCAAAACCAGGATGCAGCCCATTAAGTGCCTGTGGCCAACAACAATGAGAACACATCCCAGGCTGGAGAGGAGGGAGTATGCGGCCCCCCACCCTCCCGCCCAAGGCTGCAAGGTGCACATGAATGAGATTTCACCACCTTGATGGTCAGACTAAAAAGTACGGACCTAATTCTATAACCATTGCGAGCTATCTTTATCTGGGATAAATGTTATTGTGCCAAAGTATATTGTATTTTAAGGAATTTTATCTCATACAAGTTTGACTAGATATTAATAGTGTTTTTAATTTATATGTACAATTGGGCCACAGATGTCTTGTCTTAGAGAGCAGCCAGATGACAGTTGTCCTACCAAAGCTCAGGAACAATGGGTCTAATATGTTGGGAACCAGTTAACAGGCTGTTGCACTGACCCATGCATGGATCAGGAGGCTTGAATTTAAATGGTGGCACAGGGAAGGGGAAGACAGAGATGGCTCTATCTGAAACTGGCTGCAGCATTGTGTGGAGAAAGAGATCAAGGGTTTTAGCATCGACAGACCCAAGTTAAATCCCAGTGCTACCTTGTGGCTTCAGTTAAGTTTCTCAGCCTTCCCTTTCCTCGAGCACAAAAGTGATCTAATAATCCCTACTTCTTTAGGTGTTGTCAGGATTCAATAAAATGGCAAATGTGAATAATTCAAGGACATGGGAGTTCATTTTCTTCCCTTCCTTCCCCCAGAAATTTGCAATCGATTTCAGGGAAGTTTGTTACATCTCAGCAAGAATAAAAACTTCTCCGAATTAGTCTCTTATGTTTAAATTAGGATTGACCAGGGGCGCCTGGGTGGCTCAGTCGTTAAGCGTCTGCCTTTGGCTCAGGTCATGATCCCAGAGTCCTGGGATGGAGCCCCACATCGGGTTCCCTGCTTTGCGGGGAGTCTGCTTCTCCCTCTCCCATTCCGCCTGCTTGTGTTCCCTCTCTCGCTGTGTCTCTGTCAAAAAATAAATAAAAAATCTTTTTAAATAAATAAATAAATAAATAAATTAGCATTGACTTAAGAGAACTAAGTAATCTACAAATCGAAGTCTTTTTGTGAAGGTCAATCTTTTCTTGCCCAGTAAACAGTAATTTTATATAGGCTTTTTACATTGAGGATCTTCAAAATTTCATCCATATCTAACACCAGCCTGGAAGTGCCCAGCAAATCTGGAGAGAAAGTCCAATTTGCTGGCCACTGACTCCTGACCTTTTTAACCTTTTGTAAGAGTAGATCATTTAAGAAAAAGAAAAGAAAAGCAAATTATAGGAAATGTTCCTAGAGGGTGTGATTTATTTTGGCGGAGTACCTTCCTTGGATATTTGAATTCTCAGTAGTATTTATTCAGTTCTCACCCTTGGAAATCTTTCCTTCACTGTCTCATTGGAGAGGGACATGAGTACTTAGAATTCTTGGCTTACTTTCCTGAATTTAAAAGAGAAAAAGTTCAAGACACTCTATGTCCCCAGCAAAAACCAAACTGTACCCAAAACATGCAAAGTTGACTGTTTTCAGAGAGAAGTCAAACCCAAAGTTGATGCTGCAAAATATACCATCCTGAGATTTTTTTTTTTTTTTTTGGCACCAACTTCCTTCCCCACAGTCGGAGGTCTCTCTCAATAAATGGCTGTGCAAGCAGCTGATGTGGTTAAGGGCTCTCCCCTCCTTCCACTCCCTCTACCTCTCTCTTCCAGTCCCCCACAGTTTAACCCCCCTTTCTCCACATGTGTACACACTCACACACCCATCGTCGTTGTCATCATCATCATTTTATAGTTTCTCTTAGGACTTTCACATTTGAATTGTTTCATTTCCCAAACAGCTGCAGCAACAGAATGTCAAGTCCTGGTATCAAGTTGCAAATAGCAAACAGAGAAGTAAATACTAGAGGCTGAACAAGACAGGGCTGGCTGATAAAGACACCTCTGTTCAAATTCCCTGACCTCATTTTTTCCTCCCAAACAGAATCAGGATTAAGCGAGGCAGGGCTTGGTTCTAGAGTCAGAACTGCACCAAAGTACATAACATTTTAGGAAGTTTGCTACTTTGTTCAAACACGATGTTTATGTCTAGCCACTCGGCTGCCACCAGCCTGTCCCTCCAGCTGAGGACATTGGGAAAGATCATCTCCAGGGACAGTCTGCGACTCCAAGATAGGCCTCGGTTGAGAATCCTCCTAACCCCAGCTGGTGGGGAGTTGTGCTCTGGCCAGAAGTGTGGGTTGAATCATAGGTGGCAAAAGCTGACCTAGGAGATAGCCTTCCAGAATTCACGGTGTGAGGAGGAGCCAGCCTCTTGTAGGACATCCAGCACTCCCAGATACGTTTTCTTATTTTCTCCCTAGCACCACCTTACTTTCTCTCCTTTTTGCATCTTGGGAAGATGAGGCTGGGATAATTAGGCCCCTGCTCTGTTCAAGGTCACAAAGAGAATTAGTGGACATGTCAAGACGAGACCCCACCAGCCCTACACTGCCTGGCCGCCCTTCCATCCCCCACCCAGGCTGGGAGAGGAGGGTGGGGATCGTGAATGGGCTTGGCCTCTTGAAGAGAACATAGGACAAGATCCAACCTGGAAAGCAGAGCAAGTCCCTGTCACCCAACCACCTCCCTTTCTGTCCTCCTCCCTCTCCCACCCCCCAACACCTTTCCATTTGTATCCTGCTCAAGGTGACATAACCACTAATGTCCTCCCACACTGGCCCACTCTCCTGCACAGTGTGCTGTGCTCCCAAAGTGTTTCATGCTCTTTGCCCTTCCTGATTCTACCTCTCCCTGCCTCCCCTTAGCCACCAACATGGTGCGCAGGCCAGAGTGCACCCACTCAGTCCGCTATCGAGCCTGGAGCTCTTCTCTATAGCAGGCACGAAGCTGTACCACAGGGATTTAGCACGAATGAGGCGGGGTCCCTGCCCCTGTGGGGTGTACCTCAGAGTAGTCAGGAAAGCACTGAGCTGTACTTGAGGTGATATGTGGTATGGAAGGGGGAGTTTGGGATTCCATGGGAGCATAGAGCAAGGAGCTGTAACCCAGACTAGAGGCTCAGGGAAGACTTGCAAAAGCAGAGACCATTTGACTGAGCTCTTCTGATGAAGTAAGGGATGAGCCCTTCTGGTTGGGAGGAACAGCATGTGTGAAGCCTCAGGTAGGAGGGGAACAGAAAGAGGACACCCAGGCTGACCTTGGAGAGAGGAGGGGGAAGCAGTCTCACCCACATCCTGGCTCTGGCTTCTCCACCCTTTTGTCTGCTCCCATCTTTTGGGTACTCAGCACTCAGCTGCAGCCCCATTTTCTCCAAGACCCTCCACCAGTCCCAGCTCATTGTCTGGCCCCTCCTTCCGCTGTGCTCACAGCGACTGCCAGGAAGTTCAGCACCTTTTTAGCTTAAAGTCAATACTGACTTTCCTTCCTGAATAAGCTGTGATTTTAGGAAAGAAACCATAGCGCTTTTTTTTTTTTTCTTTTTCTCTCATAGCACTGAGGACGTGCCTCAGTTTGCCTTCTTGTCCCAGGAATTGTCACTCTCTGCAACCCCCAGGTGATCACAGCTGTTTGTAAACTTTTATGATGTTCCCTTTGTAGGCACCTGCTTTTGCATTTTCCTAGTGGGCAAAGATGTCTCCATAAACCCTCTGCCTTTTAATGAAGAGAGAGTGTTCATACTGTCTTCTAGGAGCATCTTCCAGTAAAATGAGGCTTAATAAGGGTCATTAAAACATTAGATTTTCATTACAATTGCATTCATACTTTTTGTCACCACCACTTATTAATAACTTTGACTTTTTAAAAACAGCTTAGGAGAAAAACAACTCTCTGACTTTACTAGTCTCACTTTACAAATCCATTCTTATGATACTCGCCTTAACATTTTTTCTTTTTGGCTAATACTACTGAGAGCAAAGTCGTGTTCTGAACCCACGACGCTCGCCGAGTTAGCTCCGGGGACACTCACTCCTCTAGCATTCAGCACCTCTCTGCCTTCTTGTGCTTCCTCCCAACATCTGGATTGGGTTGCCCCATTGAAGAGCGTGGCCTCAGAGGCTGATGCCTAGGCTTTGGCCGCAGTCACGGGCATACTGACTTTTCAAGGCCTCTGACTGGAATACAAGCTCGAAACGGGAGTGAATCTTGAGTAAGCTTTTCCGCATTCTCTACCACTCACTGAAGGTGATGTGTGATGGCAAATTCCTAAATGTCACAGAGTCTGGAAAAGTGTACATCATAACAGGTATCCATTCACCTTTAGTGGTACAACTAATAAAAGTGAGCCCACTGAAAATTCCACTGTGGGATCATCCGTGTTGCTGCACAAGACAGTATACCACTTCTTTCTCTTTCTAGCAGGGAAAGTAGTCCTGCTTAAGAAAGGTGGAGTTTCCTTGACATGGAAGTAGAGAGAAATAGAAAGGAGACTGAGTGTCTTGTCCTTTGGTGGTGGGAGCAAGCTGACCAGAGTCCCTGAAGCCATTGCCTTGATGACCCCACCATATCTGTGGATCTAGGGGTGCTATGTGGTTCTCCAAAGATAGCCAAGGCATCTGCAGAACTGAGGCCACCTTCTGTGCTTGTAAACAGTAAGCACCCCTCTAAATGAAGAATAATTCCACGAGAGCTCGCCATAGCCCATGGTCCCCACTGCCCCCCATCAGCTGCACTAGGTTGTCCTACACCACATCCTCTGTTGGTGGCCTAACGTTGCAGATATGTTTGCTAATGGATCAAAACAGCATCTCTTGGCAAACTTGGACTTTATAGGTAATTAGCATCAAGCCAGCAACCCACATGTCCACAGTCTACACCAGGCCACTCGTGAGCAACATGGATGGAAGCTTCCAAAAGGTTTAAACTGCCCACGGGAAAATTCCAGTCTCATCCAACAGCACAGCTGTCCTTTCAGCTAGCTGTAGACTCTAATGCTGGACGGAGTATTCTGCCCCTCAGAGGATCATCCACGGCCATGTTTTGATGCCTATCCTTTATAAAATCCACCTAATGCACCTCCAAACAGTCCAAGACTATATAATAGACTTAGGTGTCAAAGGAGAACAATAATCTTTGGATAACTTTATTCTGTAATAATTTTCTTGCTCTCTCCAGCCCCTTCTTTGAGGACATGTTTAGTTCTAATCCATCTCCAAGCTGACTTCTTTTGTTTTTAATGGCAACACTTTGATTATTGAAATTCTCTAGCTTTGTAAACCATGGAACAAACTGTCCCTCCCTGAAGAAACACAGCTTCTCATAAATCTTCCCCAGAAAAACCAGGGTTAGAGGAGAGAAACATGACTTGATTTTAAATGAGTAATCTTCCCAACTGTCACTTCTAAAAGATAGATAAATGCAGAGATGATAGACAGACAGACAGATGCAGTTTCAACTATCGTTTTACATGCCTTTCATAGTCCATGGAGATGGGGGGGCCTGGGTGGCTCAGTCTGTTAAGCGTCTGCCTTCGGCTCAGGTCATGATCCTGGGATCGAGCCCCGCATCGGGCTCCCTGCTCGGCGAGAAGCCCACTTCTCCCTCTCCCACTCCCCCTGCTTGTGTTCCCTCTCTCGCTGTCTCTCTCTCTGTGTCAAATAAATAAATAAAATCTTAAAAAAAAAAAAAGTCCATGGAGATCAGAAGATAAAAAGTCACTCCATGACAGGAATTTAAAGTAGAGAATTTTCCTTCGGCTCTTCACAATCATGGAAGAGTAGACCAGGGCCTTCGTCCATGTGCAGAACAACACGAAGCAACCGGGTGGGATGACAAATGGAGTCCTACTTTTAAAAATTATTTGTAACCCCCCCGGCTTTTCATCCCCACAAGTAGCAAAAGATGTTTTTAGGTCGTAAATACCTCAAAGGCAGTCTGAAGCTATACTGTCCAGTGAGGCGCGTGTGGCTGCTAAGCGCTCGAAACGTGGCTGGTCAGAAAGGAAATGAAATGCAGCAAGTGTAAAATAAACTCCGGATTTTCAAAGACGTAGTGTGAAAAAAAAAAAAGAACACAAAATATCTTTTCAATAATTTTTATACTGATTACATGTTGAAACGATAACCTTCTGGACATACTGGGTTAAATAAGCTGTGTTAGTAAAATAAAGTGCACTTATTAAAATGCACTTCCCCTGTTTCTTTTCACTTTTCACACACGTGGCTACTAGAGAACTAAAAACTACCCGTGTGCTTTGCGTCCCGTTTCTACTGGACCGCACTGGTCTAGAGGACTGGCCTGGAAGACCCTTGTGAGGAAGGGGATGACATGACTTCCTACAGGCCCTGAGGCCTCCAACCATTTGTATTTTGTGGACACAATGAGAATTTCAGAAATTATGGGCATCCGCCTGCCCTTCCTGGTTTTCTACTGGGTCAGCTGTGACTTTGCCTTTCTGGGCCAGTCCCTGTCCCGAACTTTGTGTGCTTAGCCAGAAGTCTTGCCTGCTCCACACCAGCTAGTCAGGGTTTTGTCTGAAGCAACGACCTGCTTCTGGGTTGGGGTTTCATATGTAGAAGAGCAGCTCCCCACTATCATCCCAGAGAAGAAAGGGCTTGCAGCATTTAAAACTCTAAGTATGTGGACCTTTATGGGATTATCTTCTCTAGCTTTGAAAAATTCCTAGAAAGCAAATAGTTTCCCCATCTTACCCGAATGCAAACCGACTTGACCTGAGCAATAATGATCACTAGTACCGGCCAAGAGCCGTATAATTTGCAATTACTTTTAATGCATTTTTTCCGACTACCCTTCGATGTAGGTGTTCTCGTTCCCATTTTACAAATGAGGAAATTGTCTTTATAGAGGACTTAAGAACTTAGCCTCTACAACTGGTAACTGAGAAAACTAGCATTTATTCATTCCTCATGTATTTATTTGTCAGTCTAAGCCTTGGTAAACCAGGGGCCATGGTGCTTTCATGGCATTTACACTCAGGGATTCCCAGTATCCTAGTACTGTACCAAGAACTCAAATACAGTTGTCCCCCCCCCTTGTCCGGGGGGGATGTTACAAAACCCCCAATAGATGCTGAAACCCCAGAGAGTACTCCCTAAATATTCTATATATACCGTGCTTTTTCCTAAACTTACATCCTTATGATAAAGTTTAATTCATAAATTAGACACAATAAGAGACTGACAACAATAATAAAATAAAACAATTATAACAATATACTGTAATAAAACTTCTGTGAATGTGGTCTCTCTTCAAAACACCCTATCGTACCGTACTTACCCTTCTTGTGATGAAGGAAGGGGATAGAATGCCTGCGTGATGAGATGAAGGGACGTGAATGACAGAGGCGTAGTGAGTGTTAGGCTACTATTCGCCTTCTGACAATACGTCAGAAGGTCTGCTTTTGGAGCAGTGGTTGACCGGGGGCGGGGAACTGAGACCGTGGAAAACGAAACCCCAGATAAGGGGGTCTCCTGGAGGGTGGCAGGATAGACGGAAAATGGATATCTTGCCTGCATGGTCAGAAAAGCCCTGTCTTTGGAGATGTTGACATCGAAGGTGAGATCTGAATGACAAGAAGGAAGGGGCCACGTCAAGATCAGAGGACAAACAACTGGTGCCAAGCCTACAAGGTGAGAGCGGGTGTGGCACGTTGGAGAGAGTCAGACGCCAGTGCCGGTCAGGTGTCGTGGGAGGTGGATGGGCAGTGAGGCCAGAGAGGAATGCAGGGGCCATGACGGGCGGAGCGTGTAAGCCAGGAAAGGCATTTGGATTTCACTCTGGGTATATCATGAAGGACTCGCAGTGTGCAAGAGTAGCAGAGGAGGGGCGTGGTCTTATTCATATGCTACAAAGACTGCCCTTGATGCTGTGGGAAGAATCCATTGTAGGGAGGCTAGAAGGGAAGCCAGGAGATCAGTGAGGAGGTGGTGCCAATAGTCCTGGGTGAGAGGCAGTGTAGAAGACGGAGTGGAAGTGACCAGGAGTGGATGGATTCTGGAAGTATTATGGAGATCTGGCCCATAAAACTGGTCGATGGATGCCTAACCTTTCTTTTGACCCGATTGTCCGTGCAGCCCCCACCCCCAACCTCCTGCAATTCTCTTCCTAACACACTGTGCTCTGGGAAATCTAATCCCCGTTCACCCAGTGGTGGCCTCTCAATAATGCCTGAAAACAGAATGAAACTCCAGCCATTGTTTATCACCCCATTGTTTTTGCTATGTTAATTCATTGTCCTGCCTGGCGGTTAGGTTAGCCTCTTCACGGCTCTTGTCGACCTTTAGGAACACATCCATGATGAATAATGAGGCCCTGCTATACTCCAGAATCACTTCAGTGGAAATAAAAGCAAAGTGATTCTATTTTTTCTATCTCATTTCGGGGCTAGCAGGAGAATGAGTCACTTGCACACTCACTTGCCCTGCTACCATTGGGAGGCTGAAGAGCAGGAGAAAGTAATGTCGTGTATGCTAGTCACGAGCAAAGGTACCAGGCACCCTGGGGCACAGCACAGGGCAGGCACTCCTGAGTAGGGGACAGAGGGGAGAGGAAAGGGAAATCGTATTTAAGAACCAGGTGGTGTGTCATAAAGTGATTACTTGCTGCTGATAGTAAGACGGAGAGGAGCGAGATCACGGGTAGAGCGGGCAAGCCGGAGGCCCGGGTTGGTCCAAAAAGACTGCAGAGGAGAGGTATGACTTAAGCTTTTCCTTAAAGGATGCTCAGGCTTTGGCTAAACAAGGAAAAGCAGGAAGGATATGAGATCCAAAAGAGTTGTCCATCAGCAAAAGTTTACATGTGCATGCATATGTATATGTAAATCGTCTGGCCAGTGAAAACATTTTCTTGGCATGTACATTGAGCTTTCATTAATACCCAAGGGCAATAAATGCTCTCAGTGGTGAGGAATGAAAACTCGCCCTTCTTCACCTACCAACACAGCCAGTCTCTTCCCAGGAAAACAGGGGGCTCGACCGAGGTAGCAGGTGTTTGGCACATCTGCGTACCCTCCACAGCCTCCCATTCAGATGAGAGGGGAGTTTTTATTCCTTCATAACAATGAACTTCACTCCCTCTGAAACCTTCACTGGTTCCCACTGCCTGCCCACGCAGGGTGTGTTTTGCTGAATGCTGACTGCTCATAGGAACAAATAAATTTGGAAAATGTTACACTTAACAATGTTAAACAGGGTTTTTGTCCTCTGTAGGACTTCAAAGATGCTTTAATAAACCAGTGTTCATTATTATCATGCAGGATTTCTCAAGCTTATGAATGCCTGATCTTTTTTTTTTTTAATTTTTTATTTAAATTCAAGTTAGTTAACTGATCTGTTTTTATAGCGCATCGTTTGGGACTAGCGTCCTATAGAAGGCACTCTGGGAAATGCTGGGCTTATCAGCATTTCCTCCATCACCCTCCACGTTCAGTCAGACCCTGCCTGCTTCTCCACAAGTCCTGACAAAGCAGACTGCCCTCTGAGGCACTGTTTCAGTTGACATGCCTTATGTATCCCTATCTCTAGAGCTTCGCTGATGCTGTGTGCTGGCCCACATTATCCTGGCCCGTCTTCTCCTCTGCTTGTAACTCAACCCAAGTCTTAGCTTCTCCAGAAAGCTTTGCTGGTTCCTTCTAGGACTTGGAGCTGCCTCCTGCCTGCCTGTAAACCATCATCACATTGCTTCATGTCCCACTCATCTAGCATTTCATAACTGGTTTCTCCCCTTTCTATCTCTAGTACCTGGCACATGCTAGATATTAAAGAAGAGGAGAAGCAGGAAGGAGCTAGAGGAAGAGGAGAAGCACAAGGAAAGAGGTCAGGGAGGAGGAGGATGGGAAGAAGGAGGGAGAAGAGCAGAGAAGAGCACAGAGGTGACAAAGAGAAAGAGAATTCCATAGGATCTTAGACATGGCACTTCCAGTGAGTGCAGGTGGGAGGGACTACTTCGGGGAAAAGAAGATCCATAAAGTTCTCCTTCTATGACCCAAGGGAGTGGATCTGGCCCCCGGCCCTCTTTGCTGAAGGCCAGGACCCACCTGTAGGTCATCAGCTCTAACCGGAGGTGCCATAACTGAGAATGGTGTCCATGGTGGTCTCTTAACCAACCTGTGTTCTAGAATAATAATTATTATTATTATGTATATAATTGCATGATTAAGAAAACAGCGTATATATCCTTTTCTTTGTTGTTTCTGTAAACATCATACAGTATACAGTACACTAAATATACTAAATATTCAACCAAATAGATAGCCTTCAAAGTAAAAATTACATAATCCTGAAGCTATTGCTTCTACTACAGCCAGTGCCTTCCTTTCACGCAGGAGAGCCTAAAACCCACAGAGCAGCTTGAGCTGGGGCTTAACCACTGAATTTATAGCCCAGCACACTCACTACCTAGACTGTTTTAAGCTC